>NW_006239086.1:869020-871851 GCF_000226075.1 Solanum tuberosum | reverse complement strand
CTTTTGGCCGTCTTTTTTTGACATTTTTTTAGTAGTGGGTGTCACTTCTATTATCCGAACATTTTACAGTTTTTGAGAGAGATTAAGTTTTAGAGGGTTTTGGAGACTTCATTCTAAAACTTCGAATATTCCTAGGGTTTCAACTCCAAGAAATTGGATGTGGATCCCGAATATTCTTCACTCTTGACGTGTTTAAAACTTAATTCTCCATACCCAGTTGATGCAAACTGATATTGGTATAAATTTTTATCTCTTTTACATGTCTAGCTAAGACCCCAATTCTTGGGGTGTGATTTTCTGAATATGGGCTAAATTATCTGTTGGGTCTTGCTTGTTAATGGTTTATTTGTTGTTTAAATATGATTTTGTTTAGTAGTTTGTGTATGAACTTAATAGAATTGTATTTGCAAAAACAATTTCATCTTAGTGTTTTTGGTTTACTCGAGAGAGAGGTCGTAAAACTAAGACTACTAAATTGATAGCCGGTGATATTGGGTCGACATGGATTCAGCTCAAGAGAATGAATCCTAGTCCTTCAGCCACACATTCAGCTCGAGAGAGTGAATGGGCTAAGGCGGAGGCTATGCTTAATGCGGCAACTCGGTGTTCAAGAGAAACCGATTTGATTCTGGGTAAGTTGCTCGAGACAGAATTTACCCCACTATAGTCTAGCCTTGTCACAAATTTTCAACAACTTACTATTAAACGAATGTACCCGATAGTCTAGTTTAACCCATATTCCTATCATATCCCAAGAATCCCATCTCCCTATCATGTTTCCTTATATTTTTGTTGTTTTTGTTGATTAGTTAATACAAACCCCCCATTGATAATTGATGTTTGCGTCACGGCTTAGATTTAGTATGTTTTTATTCGTTAATATTTATAGCTATGACTAATTAGAACTTAATTTTATTTTTCTATTAATTCTCAAAACCATTCTCTGTGGGTACGATCCCAACCCTTGGTTGGGTTATATAACTACACGCGATCGTTTGGCACTTGAACCGTAATAGTGTCAGTTGATTACATCGAACATCAATAAACTCATGTAAAGCTAGCAATAGATGCTTAATTTCATAAAATTCTTTCTTTACAATCAAAATCCCATATGGCTCTTACATTTATTTTAACTACGTTATTGAACGTTACTCAAATATTTCTTAATTTTACTTCTTTTTTTTTTTTGTCTCTCTCAGGTTCTGACTCAAGTGTATGCCAAGTACACGGAGCCAGGGTGAACCACTTACTCCTTATGATCCAGAGTTGAACCGCACTTTGCGAAGAATGAACAATCCAGGATATCTAGTTAATATGATCGGAGGAAATCTAGGTGATGCAGTTGAGTTACAACAGCCGAAGGTAGATTGTAGGGACAATCAGATTTCAGTTGACAATCAATTGAGAGATGCATTGAGGGTGCAAGATCCACCAGGCCCACGACAACATGACAACTATCGGGGAAACATCAATATAGCAGACTCAGATGGACCTATTGTCCTACCCCCTCTACCTCCAGGGCATACATTTGTGGTGACTAGTAGCTTGATGCAGATGCACAGCAAGGGGCATATTCTCAGGATTGCCATCGGAGGACCCACATGCTCAGTTAGCCAAGCTAAGGGTGGTTTGTAAAAGTTGTGTAGGTAGACTAGACTTGGATATGGATGTCATCGGATTACGAGTGTTCCCTCTATCACTGACAGGCGATGCTGCAGTATGGTTCACTGAGCTTCCTTATAACTCAATCTTTACATAGGACCAACTGACGGATGTGTTTCGAGCAAGGTACTATCCAGTGTCAAAGAAGCTAAATCACAAAGATAGGGTCAACAATTTTATTGCATTACCTGGAGAGTCTGTGAGTAGCTCTTGGGATAGATTCACTGCGTTCGTAAGAGGTGTCCCAAATCACCGTATTGATGATGAGTCGCTGAAGGAATATTTTTATCCAGGCCAGCATGACAACAATAAAGCAGTGCTTGATACTATTGCAAGAGGTTCATATGGAGACTTCACATATGCACAGATTTCTGAAAAAATGGAGAAGATCTCTCGCAACAATAAAGAATGGAGCACTAGGAGGTCAGATACTGGGAGAAACACATTTGCCAGTCAGAATACAAACACCCAGTCTGCAGATGAGATTTGTGAGGAGATGGCTCAGATGAGGACCGAGTTGGGGTTGGTATTGAAGCATGTGAGTGGAGGTGCAAAGAGGTAAATGTTGTGAACTACTTGACTAGAACGCCACCACCAAATGAAGAGTGTTACTATGGAGAGGATGCTTATGCCATGAATGATGAGACGGGGGGTTTCCGACCAAACACCCAAGGATAGAATGTGGAAAATTGGTGCCAAGGTCAAGGAAACCAAGGTCAGAACTATGGAAATATCAACCGAGAGGGTCAGTATTTCCGGGATGGGAACTTCAATCGCGACAACAACTACAATAGGAACAACTATGGCAACAGAAATGATCGGGTTGGACCTTATATTCCCCCTCAAATTCGGGAATCTGGTACTAGGGAAGCTGGAGGCAATATGGCGCGTATTGAAGATATAATGCAGAAGATGATGAGAAGGTTTGATGCAACTGATGAGAATGTGAAGGAGATGAGAAACGACTTGCCTGGCATTGGTCAAAAGGCTGATGCGCATGCAGTATCAATAAAGCACCTAGAGCAGCAAATGACCCAGTTATCTACTACAGTGAATCCACGTCAGCCTGGTACTCTTCCTAGCAACACCATCCAAAATCCAAAGAATGACGGTCATTGTATGGCAGTTACTAATCGAGGGGGTAAGCAAACCATAGATCCACCTAGGCC
>NW_006239086.1:858732-868739 GCF_000226075.1 Solanum tuberosum | reverse complement strand
CTTCCATCAACGTTCCATTGATAGAAGATTTGGAGCAAATGCATGGGTATGCAAAGTTTATGAAAGACATGGTAACAAAGAAGAGGTCTGCAAGTTTTGAAGATGATGATAGATTGTAACATTGTAGCGCTATTGCTATAAGGTCTCTTGTGCAAAAGAAGAAGGATCTTGGTGCCTTTACGATTCCATGTACTATCGGGCTGTTACACTTTGCTTAGGCATTGTGTGACCTTGGTGCTAGCATCAACCTCATGCCATTGTCTATTTACAAGAAGTTGGGTCTAGGGGACGCAAAGCCCACTAACATGCGGTTACTGATGGCTGATCAAAATGTGAAGAGGCCCATTGGTGTACACCATGATGTGCTAGTGAAAGTGGAGTCTTTCATTTTTTCGGCGGATTTTGTGATTCTTGACTGTGAGGTTGATTTTCAGGTTCCCATCATCCTTGGGAGACCATTCCTTGCCATAGGGCGTGCGTTCGTTGATATGGAAAAGGGACAAATGAAGTTCAGACTAAACAATGATGAAGCAACTTTCAATATTTGTAGGTCCATGAAGCAGAGTGGTGTGCTCCAACGGTATGTTCTATAACCTACACAGTTGAGAGTGGAGCACAGGTGCAAATTGAAGAGCGAGTCGATGTTGGGACACTAGCAGCAGTTATGCTGAATTTCGATAGTGATGGTATTGAAGAGTACGATGAGTTCGTAGCTGCACTCGATAGGTGTGAAAATTGGTCAAAACAAAAGAAGTACGAGTTAGACATGAAGAATCGTGAGTCTCCACCAGCGAGACCATCTATTGTGGAGGCACCGAAATTGGAGCATAAGGCTCTACCACCACATTTGAAGTATGTATTCTTGGACAGAGATAACACTTTGCCGGTCATCGTTGCGGCAGATTTAAATGCGAGACAAGTAGAGTGCTTGGTGACTGTATTAAAGAGGTTCAAGAGAGCTATTGGGTGGACTATTGCGGATATTATTGGGATCCCTCCCAGTATTTGTTCTCACAAAGTCCAACTCATGCCAGATCACAAGCCTAGTATCGAGCACCAAAGAAGACTAAATCCACCTATGCAAGAAGTAGTTAAAAAGGAGATCATCAAGTGGTTGGATGCCAGAGTTATTATCCCATTGCATATAGTAGTTGGGTATGTCATGTTCAATGTGTGCCCAAGAAAGGTGGGATCACTGTGGTTCCTAATGAAAGAAATGAGTTTGTTCCGATGCGGCCCGTGACTGGATAGAGAGTCTGCATGGACTATAGGAAGTTAAATGCTTGGACAGAAAAGAACCATTTCCCATGTCATTCATGGATCAGATGTTGGATAGACTTGCTAGTAAGGGTTGGTATTGTTTTCTTGATGGTTATTCGGGCAACAATCAGATTTCTATAGCTCCAGAGGAGCAAGAGAAGACCACCTTCACTTGCCCTTATGGAACTTTCGCCTTCAAAAGGATGCCATTTGGTTTGTGTAATTCTCTAGCGACATTCCAGCGGTGTATGATGTCAATATTCTCTGATATGGTGGAGGAAACTATTGAAGTGTTCATGGATGATTTCTCTGTGGTAGGTGACTCTTTTGACCGTTGTCTAGATCATTTGGCCAAGGTGCTGAAAAGGTGTGAAGATTGCAATCTAGTGCTAAATTGGGAGAAGTGTCACTTTATGGTGAAAGAAGGAATCGTGTTAGGCCATCGGATTTCTGAGAAAGGTATCGAGGTTGATCGAGCAAAAGTTGAGGTAGTAGAAAAACTTCCACCACTTATCTCTGTAAAAGGTGTTAGAAGTTTTCTTAGGCATGCAGGTTTCTATAGGAGGTTCATCAAGGACTTCTCTAAAATTGCACATCCTTTGTGCAAACTGCTCGAAAAGGAGTCTAAGTTTGATTTTGATGATGCTTGTCTGAGAGCATTTGGAGAGTTGAAGGAGAAGTTGATTACTGCACCTATCATTATCTCACCACATTGGGGACAACCGTTTGAGGTAATGTGTGATGCAGGTGGAGTGGCGCTTGGTGTGGTATTAGGACAGAGGCAAGAGAAAATACTCCATCCTATCTATTCTGCTAGCAAAGCTCTAAATGTGGCCCAGAAGAATAACACTATGACTGAACAAGAGCTTTTTGCGGTGGTTTTCGCATTCGAAAATTTTTGACCTATTTGCTTGTTACTAAGGTCATAGTGCATACTGACTATTCTGCATTGAGGTATCTGATGGCGAAGAAGGATGCAAAACCGAGGTTGATTAGATGGGTATTGTTGCTACAAGAGTTTGATTTTGTGGTAAAAGATAGAAAGGGGACCGAAAATCAAGTTGCCGATCACTTGTCCAGATTAGAAGAAGAAGCTATGCTAAAGCTTGGTGATGGGGCTGAAATTAATGAGACTTTTGCAGATGAGTAGGTTTTGGCTGCTTCTTGATCTTATTCCTTGGTTTGCAGACTTTGCTAATTATTTGGCAAGGGATTTGGTGCCTCTGGATTTGTCTTTTCACCAAAGGAAGAAGTTTATGCATGACGTGAAGAAATTCTTTTGGGATGAGCCTTACTTGTATCGTAGTTGTGCAGATGGGATTATTCGGCGTTGTGTGCCCGAGGTTGATATGTTGAGTGTACTTGAAGCATGTCATTCGTCGCCTGTGGGTGGGCATCATAGTGGTATTCGGACTGCACATAAGATTTTGCAGTGTGGGTACTACTGGCCTACCATCTACCAAGATGCTCATGATTTCGCAAAGTCGTGTGATCGTTGCCAAAGAGAAGGAGGGATTTCAAAGAGGCAAGAACTTCCTATGAATCCCATATTGGTAATAGAGTTTTTTTATGTATGTGGCATTGATTTTATGGGTCCATTTGTGAGTTCACATGGGATGAAATATATTCTTGTTGCGGTTGAATATGTATCAAATTGGGTGGAAGCAGTTGCGCTCCCCAACAATGAAGGTAAAAGTGTCACCGCATTTTAAAAAAAGAATATTTTCTCCGGATTTGGTACACCAAGGGCAATAATCAGTGTTGGAGGTTCCCACTTTTGTAATAAATTGTTCAAGGCACTACTTGAGAAATATGGTGTCCGCCACAATATAGCCACTCCTTACCACCCGCAAACTAGTGGGCAAGTTGAAGTGTCCAACAGAGAGATTAAACATATTTTGGTGAAGACTGTAAATGCTAACAGAACGGATTGGTCAGGGAAGCTTGATGATGCTCTATAGGCCTATCGCACTGCCTACAAGTCTCTCATAGGTATGTCTCCTAACCAACTTGTGTATGGGAAGTCTTGTCATTTACCAGTAGAGCTAGAGCATAAGGCAATGTGGGCAATGAAGAAAGTAAATTTTGATTGGGGCGCCGCATCTAATCAGAGAATGAATGACTTGAATATGCTTGATGAGTTTCGCCTAAAAGCTTATGAAAGTTCAGCCTTGTACAAACAGAAGATGAAGCGGTACCATGATCAAAGAATTGAAAAGCGAGAATTTGTGGTTGGTGATCTGTCCTTCTATTCAACTCTAGGTTGCGCTTGTTTCCAGGTAAACTCAAGTCCAAATGTACTGGGCAATTTTTGCTCACAAAAGTGCTCCCCCATGGAGCGGTTGAGCTTGAGAATAGGGAAGGAACAAGGTTCATGGAAAATGGGCAAAGTATCAAGATCTATGTGGGAATTGCTGAGAGTGTGCAAGAGGTGATTGAGGCCTACCATCTTGATGAAGTCTGAGTAATCAAGAGACCTGCGTCGTATCGCGATGTTAAATCAATCGTTGTTTGGGAGGAAACCCAAGATGTACAATCTAGTCAACGATAGGTTTTTGTTTCCATCTAGCACTTCTGTGTTTTAGTTGATTCTCTGTATTAATTTAGATAGGTGTTTAAGTTTTAGTTTTTTCTTTATTTTTTAGTGTTGGCTAGAATTAGCATAGAGACCGTGTCTAAAAAGTGTCCATAAAATGTAAAAAGAATAACCTAATGGTTGTTACATATGCAGGGACGAAATGAGAAATCTGCAGCAAAAGGTCTGGTGCAGAGGTCTACGGGCCCCATTGATGGTCTGTGGTTCAATTCACAGACCGTAAATAATGTCCGTAGATCCCAGGTGTGTTCTGAAATTTTTTCAAGTTAAAATGACATCGACGATCCCAATCTACGGACCGTCAATGGACCCACGGACCGTAGACGGGGTCTCATGGGTCCAAACTCTAAGGCTGCCTGACCCGACCCGGACCCCCTTATTTATAAAGCCCCCAATTTTAAATCATTCACCTTCCCTCCATTTAATCCCACAACCGTTTCATAACCTCCCAAACTCCTTAAATCACTTAATAATCACTCCATCACTCCCCAAATTAATCTTCCCTTCCTTTTTCTTCAAACCCCTAAATTCCCTTTCCTCTACAAAAATTCCCACAAGGTCCGGTGTTCGAGTTAGAAACGAAGAGGTAATTCTTTGGTCTTGCAAAGCCTAGTGTCGTCACGCAATCACCCCACTACTCGTTGCTTGTAAGGTAATAGACTTTCCCATCACTTTGAATTTCGGTTCATAGATTGAATATAGAAAGTCGGGAGTCGGGTCTTGACCTTGGGTAATTGGTAGATGTAATTGCATGATAAAATTGGAAGTTACAATACCCTTGGAACGATAGATAGTGATTGTGTAGCCTTATTGTATGTGATTATAAGTTTAAAAATAAGTTTCGACTTAGGGTTCCAAAGTTTGTCTTAAATACTTGGTTAAAATGATTAATCGGAATCCTGAGAATGACAAACTAGCATGATTCAATGTTGAAATACATAGTTAGACTAGGATATTGTTGAAAATAGTCTAAGATGTGAACTTGAAAATAACAAAAAGACTGAAACCTGGCACAGTCCACATCCACGATACCCCGTCTACGGACCGTAGATCCATCTATGGACCGTGGACTAGATTCGTGGTTGGATGCATTTGCAAATTTCACCAAGTGAGAAACCACGGATGTGGACTACGGTCCGAAGATCAATCTACGGACCGTTCTTCACATCCTTGGTTTTCATTTGTAACCAATAGTATTGCTCTTCTGATCCATGGAAGGGTTCCACGGACCGTAGATCAGTCTACGGACCATAGGGCTCCTCCGTGGATGACCATTGTAGCCTCTGTCTGAAATTTGACTGGGACTTCGTTATTGTTCGTTTATAGTTCTAAATTTCTTTTTAGTGTGTTTATGGTTAGTTTTGGCACTAATATCGCTTCCACAGGTACGATGGCACCCAAGAACCTAGTCACCTACTCAAAACAGGGCAAGTCAAAATATGTTGCCCCTAGCTTCAGTTTAATCGATGAGGACATGGACACGGAAAAGGATCCAACATATGCTCCTCCGAACACAAGGACTTCTCCCACTGCACCCCGAGCCACCAGAGGCACCCTCCGGAAGGTGGTTCCCGACGTAGTCATTGTCTCCCAGTCTGATGAGGAGCACACACTGATCGGGTCACCAACTGGGGCTGCTTCCAGTGCAGCTGAGGGGTCCACATCTGGCTTTGAGTCTGGCCAGGCTTCGGGCTCTGAGTCTAGCAATGCTTTAGGGTCCGAATCTGCCCATGTTGCAAGTTCTAGTGCTAAATCAACCACAGAGTCCAGTGAGGATGATCAAGTTGCCTTATCTGATTAGGCCACTAGCTCAGAGTTCGTACCTGCACCACAGAATGATGATCCTACTCCAGTAGCCAGCAAGCTAAATAGATGGTGTGTAGAGGGCCAATGGCAAATTTATCGGGATGCCAAGATGATAAATGACAAACAGAAGATGGCCCGACTTATTACAGAGGAGCGCAGAGTCCTCACGGGGAGCTTCCACACTGTCCCGAACATCCACCGGATTTTTAACCTTCACAAGTGTGACTGGATAGCTCGAGACCCAGGGACGTATAGCGAAGAAATTGTGCGGGAATTCTACGCCTCTTATGCTGCCACTCTCCTTGGTTCGATTTCCAAGAAGTCAAAGCCCATATCCCAAGATCCTATCACTTCCACTATTGTCCGAGGTTATCCGGTGGACATATCACCTGCCATCATCAGTCACTTTCTCTATTGTCCTACCACGGGTCACTCTTGGTCACTAAACACAGCGGAGTTTGATTACAGATGGGACATCATACGGAGTGGCACTTTCCAGAGGAATGCTGAGCAGCGAGAGGCTGTTATACTATGGTTGGCTAAGTACATTGCAGCAGATGGAGAGCGTGCGGAATGGGTCGCCACTCCACGGTTGGGTATCCGAAAGGCCACATTAAATTTTGTGGCCAAGTTCTTATGGTTGTTGGTGCGTAACACGGTGTCGCCTACAAAAGCTGACAACCAACTCACATGGGACAGAGCGATCATGGTTGCAGCATTGGTAGCAGGAGTGGAGATTGACTTTGCCCGAATGTTGCTGGCAGAGATTCACGAGAGGGCATTCAAGACATCCACTACCTACCCTTTTCCATGTTTGATTTTCCAATTGTGCAGGGACTCTAGAGTGCCGATCTGGAATTGTGATAGGTTGATCCACCCTACCGAGGCTTTGGATATAAGCCTCATCCGAGATGAGGCAAATGTGGCGGCACCTCGCAGAGAGCCCCAGGTTGAGGTACCTTTCTTAGGCGCAGATCTTGCAGACACGGTGGGGCAGGCATATGGCAGTGACCTCATTATACCAGATCACTCTGATACTGTCCCGGCCCTCTCTTCCCAGGCCGCTAGTTTGGCTCCTAGTTCATCCTGGTCCATACCACAATTAGGAGCTACTGTTGTCCCGTTGGCCAGAGTACAGAAATTAGAGGCTCAGATGGCCACACTGCTGCATCACATCCAGCTGTGGATGTAAAAGTCGATAGCCGAGTCAAAGGCCAGAATAGAGCGAAGGATGGAGGCCATGATGGACCAGAAGGTCCAGGTTGTTAATAAGCGTCTTGATGCATTTGAATTGTGAGTTCTCGAGCGATCAGCCCCGGCCATAGATCTATCCTCTTTGCAGGCTGAGTCAGCCAATCTTCGGACCGACGTTGATGCCATTCTTGCCACCCCTACAGTTGAGCCTTAGGTTGCACCTACTGCACTGGTTGATGATACGGTGCTGGATGTTTTATTCAGTGGGACCGCTGAGAAGGGGCTTGAGCCTACACATGCCAAAGGTAAGAGGCACCGATCTAGTCGCACTGAGGAGGAAAAAGCTCATAAGAGACAGCGTAGGCAGGAAAATGAGGCTAGGAAGGCTTCGATTTTAGATGAAGAGTTGCGCCAGCGGAGGGTGCATGTGAGTGTTGCAGGGGCATCAAGTTCTTCCCCAGTTGTAGAGGTCCCGCCTGTTGTGAGGGATGTTATGAGCACCACTGATGGTGCTCTGATGGATGATGTGGGCACTATTGAGGGTCACCCAACTATTGTTCCAGTGGGCTTCGGGAAATCGGACCCACCCGCTTGTTCATGATTCTTTGGCGCTATGCGCCACAGGTTTGCTTCACCCAATCCATTATCGTTTACTGTTCTTGTATGCATTGGGGACAATCGCATCTATTTTGTGGGGTGGGTAAATGGATTGTGAGTGATAGGGTGAAGGCTAAGTAACCCAACTCATAAATCCTCTCTTGGGGTTTTCTTGCTTGTGTTCTTTTTCCCAAATAGACTGTTTAATTTCTGTTGAACCGGCATGTGTTAGGATTGTATGTATAGAAGCATGAAAAAAAAATGAAGCATGATGGCTTATGAAAAATATACCCATCCAAATTTTGTGATGTGTGCTAGACTTGGTAGGCTAAGACAAGTTGAATGTGTTGGCTCTCAGTATGACATGATAATGAATCAACTTGATGGCATGACTTAAGCTGAAACTTGTAATGGGTAATCTAGTAATCTGATAATGAAACTATGTGCCAAGAGTGTGTGAGAATAGTTGATTGTTCAAACAGATTTTGTGCAAAACTAGAACTTGCCCGGTTAGTCCTGCTAAGACAATTCAATCTAGAGGTTAGGAAGTGATTATAGGCCCTTGTTCTGATAAGTCCACAAATTGCCTAAAAGAAGGATCCAACCAAATAAAGTAAATGCTCCCTTTGATGCAAATACTTTGAGCCTAAAATTAGACCATTTCTTTCTAATCCCTGAACTCACCTTCCCATAATCAACTATGTTGGCACCGGTCCCTCCTTGGACATGTGCACCTTAACTTAGGCCAAAAGCCTAAGTTGAGGGTGGCTAATATAAAAAGTAACTTCAATCTTGGCCCTGACCCGACATTAGGTATTGTGCACCTCAACCAATGGAAAATACATAAGTTGAGGGTGGCTATGAAAGAGGAAACCGAAAGAAAAATGGGTATGAAAAGAGTTTGATGTTGAAAAAGAGAGGAAAGGATGCGACTTGTTCAAAGCTAAAGAAGAGCATTATTATAAAATAAAAAAATAGTTTAACAAGTTACAAGGTCTAAAGCCACATCCGTGGTCGAAGAAAATCAAGGGAAAGAAGGCACAACGGTAGGATGTCAACAATAGGGCAAAACAAGGTTGAAAGCCTAGTGTAATGTCAAGGAGGGTAGAAAGTCACTAAGAATTACCCAAATGTACCACACCTGACCCTGAGCCTACGTTACAAGCCAAGAAAGTCCTATAGTTATCCTAGTGTCTAGTTTGGAGAAGTCTAAGCAGTGAAAATAAGGGCAAGCCTATGGTACTGAGCACTAACTGTACTTGAAGTTATTTCTGAGTTTGAGTGTTGAATGAATCCTCGTACTCAAAATTCATAGTCATTGCGTGAAAGAAAAGGGATTTCGTTTGAAGTAAGGGCACTAGTTACATTGTCGGAATGTTGGTACTTTGGTGATAGTGAAACAGTGTATGTTGTGTGTTGGTTGGTAGATTGTTGTCATGGTTTGATTCGCATGAATTAACTTGTCAAGTCTAAGAGAACAATTTTTGCACCCGGACCAGTGAGTGGAATAGAGAGCCATGTGATTGCTTGTGCTTGAAATGCTTGCTTCTATACAAGTGTCGTTTAGAGTCTTCGTGCGTCGCTTGAGGACAAACAACGAATTTAAGTTGAGGGTGTTGATATACCATGAGTTTACGGTATTTCTAATACATTTCACTTACAAGTTTTGTGTGTCTAGGGACTTTTTGTATTGGTTTTTATGTGTTTTTATCATATTTTGCAGAAAAGATGTTTAGGCGCGGAAGTAAAGAGACAGCTGAAAGAACTGCAGAAAAGGTCATCTACAGAGGTGATCTACGGATGGTAGGTCCATTGATGCTCCGTAGGTGATGGTCGTAGATTAGTAGGCAAGGCATGGAAGGCAAATCAGGGAAATCTGACCGAGTGTGGAACCACGGTGGCCATTGACGGTCCATAGATTGATTTACAGACCGTACTGCTGATCCATAGATTGATACTACGAGGGTTCCAGTACCTGATTTTTGAAGATTCCAAGTGTGGAACTACGGAAGGGGATTGACGGATCGTAGATTGATCTACGGTCCGTACTACAGCTCCGTCGTTTGCTTCAGAGAAGTTGATTTGTTTTTTAAGTTGAAATATTTTCTAAGTCTTGGCTGACGGAAGGGACTCACAAACCGTAGATCCATTGACGGTCCGAGAGTCAGTCTCGTGGAATGAAGAAGCGTGCCGGAACAACCTTTCCTTAATTTGTTTCCCTTTTAATTTAGGACTTGTTTCCAATAAATAGGGCATGTAAACCTCGTTTTTGGGGTTGGATTTTATTACTTTTATTCTAGTTCTTGACTTGGGAGATTAACCTGCAACTTTAGCAATTATTAATTTCCTAAGTTCGTTGTGAAGATTTGTATGTCGCAATTCAAATTGAATTTCTGGGTTTATTATTCTTCTTAAGTAAGTTCATAATTCTTTCATCTAAAACAATGAATTGTGTTCATATGATTATGGGTAACTAAACTCCACAACTAGGGTTCTGGGAACCATGAGCGATTAACAAAGTATGAATAGTAAATAAGTAATTCTTGAATAGTGT
>NW_006239086.1:849306-858703 GCF_000226075.1 Solanum tuberosum | reverse complement strand
ATAGATTTAGTGTGATACTATCTAATAGGCTAGTGTCGATTGGTGCGAAGTAATAACTAAGCCAAACATCGATTATGATGTCTAATATGAGGTAAAGGTAAGGGTTAGTAAATTATACACACGTAGCCGGACCAAGGTGCGGGGTGAAATTCTCTAGATGTCGGACCAAGGATTTAGAGATACCTAACTTATCACTTTGCATGTAGTACACTAGGAAAGGATTGCTATTACTAGGATTACTGCGTGATGAGCTTGTGGGGAACACGTATACCCTAGTTAATTCTCTAATCTTGATAACAACCGAAATTGACTTTTGTTTACTGAGTACTTACTGACTTATTACAATTTGTTTCACAAATTCCCCCCCTTTTTAATTACTTGTTTCTGGAAGTAATTTGACTAATTGAATATAATTGTTGGTTAAAGTAAAGTCTAAACCATTTTCCTCGCGGGATCGACCCCAACCTACAAGTTGGGTTCTTACTTGATAACGATCGCTTATGCTTCTGTAGGGAGGTGTCATTTGAGCGTATCAGTGCCTAGTGAATGAAAGGAACCCTCTAGTGAAATCCCACATACCTGGTGACGAAGTCTACAGAGAAATCCTTTGTATTTCGAGGTTGAACTTTAAGAACAATGTTACTTGTTCTTGAAAGAAACTGGCTCTTCTTTCTCTTCTTTTCGTTCTAACTTGAATGAGTTTTTTGGAGAATGACGGTTCTGAATATATGTCAGACTAGATTATTAGGCTTAGAGTAAGTAAAACTACTAGTTTAGGCATCAAACGACATAGTTTAAGTTCCCAAAGCATAGGGGAAAAGACAAAAATGACTCTAACTTAAAGTTGACGAAGTACCACTCACGAGGGGACGGACAGGCCGTCGTTTGAACCACTGCCCATCAACTAGGTCGTGGTTTGCGCTCTATTTGACAGGGATTCACTAAAACGAGCATAAATATTTACTCCGAGTTTGGATTTTAGCAAACTCTACGTAGTTGGAAAGTGGATTCATTTATATTTAATTTGATAGGTCATTGGCCACGTAATTCCTTTTGTGGTAAAAGATGGGACCGTTTGAACTTGATCCAAGAGCCCTATTTAGCTGTTGACCCTCACAAACGGCCAGACCTACAGTCCGTAGGTCCAACCACGGATCAAACAGGTCTGCCGTGGGTGGGATCAGAGACGCTTAAGTCCTCGAAACTAACAACGGGACCCCACCTACTGATAGTGTGTTATACCACGGACCGTCGGTGGTTTCCGTTGGTTCTAGCACTAGGTCCTGGAAAGTTGCATCTTTTTTCTATCTTCTTGAATCGGAGGTGTTACACCATAGCTTTTCTCAGTAATTTTTTTCAGACCAGTTTAGTTATGTCTCAGGAATTTAGGACCACAGTTTAAAGTGAGCTACTAGTAACCAGTTTTGGAGTAGTGTTTAAGCACCGAGTTAGACTAGGATTCAGCGTACCCTCACATCCCAGAACTACGTGCCCTAATAGGTTTATAAGTACCCTCTGTTGGGCATCAGTTTTAGTGATCATGCCACATTAATGCCTTTATACCCTAGCAAGGTATATTGGGTCCTCTTGATGGGCCGTATACATTGGACTCCATGTTTAGCTCACGTGGTTTATTTCAGTGAATAGACTCTTCCACAGTATTAGCTTCAGTAATGTACTTCAGGCCCGTAGTTGTATTTATTCACTATTTTTCAGCATGCTTCCTTTTTAAACTTGCATTCTAGGTTTTATGCATTATTGTATCTTTGGCTTGTGTACTTTAGTTAAGTTTAGTGTACATACTTGACCAGTACTTTTAGCATGTTTATATATTCAGCCAGCTTTCCACGTCCCTCATGCTAAGTACATCCAAGTACTGACGCATACTCTATGTTGCATCCTATTATGATGTAGGCTCAGGTTCTTAGGTTTAGCCACATGATTACCCCATACCGACACCATATCAACGATAGTCAGGGGTGAGTCCTCATCATCCAAGGACGTTTCATTATGCTTTTTGGTTTAGTTAGTTCTTTATTTATTTCAGTATTTTAGAGTTAGTTGGGGATTTGTCCAGTAACTCATCTGTATTATAGGCTTTCAGATATAGAGTCAAACTCAGTTGTTTTGGGTTGTTCTACTTTGAACTCAGTTATTCTATTTGATATTCTCAGTTGAATTACTTTAGATCACATTCATTATTCAGTTATGCTTCCGCTTGGTTAGAGTTATTTCAGTATGATTGTGCTATGTGAGATTCAGGGTTAGCTTTGGGTTACTTGTGACCCTAGGTCCCGTGTTATGTCCAGGAGCAAGCCTCGGGGTAAGACATATTGTGTCGAAACCCAATTATAATGCACACAACCCTTGTCATTTCCAATCTTGGTAGATCATATTTGTGTTGACTCCTATTTTTGATTATCGATATTAATAATCTCTAGATGTTTCTAGAATCCCTATTATAGAGCGATATCATCTTCTAATCCTTGTGGTTCAGCCACAACTTTGAAAGTTTGCAATTGTCTTACATACGATCATCTATGCCATGATAATTGGAACATAGTTGAAAATTTATCACACAATACCTTGCCACATTTTACATATTAGAAAAAAACAATGCATTTTTGAAGAGACCTTTATATGGTCCGTAGGATATCCTAGAGTCCATAAACCCTAATTGTAGAACTCAATTTTTACCGTAGAATTTCACCAATCCTGGAGAGATGAGAGATGGAACCAAGGTTGGAACAAAAGAAAGTTTCAAAAAGAAAAGGAGTAAACAAGTCATGGAGAAGATAATTTCTACAAATGAAGGAGTAGAGGAGTTGAAGCACGACCTTGTACTGCTTAGGCAAGCTGTAGAATCACATGCTCTCTCAATTGAACACGTAGAGAAAAGGATGAATCAACTCTCATCTCATATGCAATCTCGGCCTACAACTAAGTTATATGCAGACAGTATGATAGATGAGCCTATCTTGCCTAAGAAAATTGATGAAGAACCTAAGAAAGTCACCTTAGGAATGAAGAAAGAGGAGTCCTGGCTAAGAAATCTTTGCATAAGGGTCCTGGCTAGTCACTGTTCTTTACTCAAGAATATTCAAAGGAAACGCCTATTATCAAAAGTTCTCAATGATGTTAAGCTCAGTCAATATCCATGTCCCATGCATAAATGAGTATGTTTCCACACCAAGTAATGCTCAATTCATGAAGATTTTGTGTGAACCCTTGTGTCGTCATGACAACATGGTGATAGAGGTTACCAACTATTGCAATGCCATTCTTACAGAATAGGGAATGAGATTGAACAATGAATGTCTGCAATTTGAAATCCTATATCAAATTGGAAAAAGGGGAGTTGATAGGTGCATTGTGTGATGAAAGAATAAAATTTTAACATTATACCCTCGTCAACATTTATTAGGTGTCACATTGGGCCATTTTCGCCATCTTGAATGAAGTTACTAATAGGTAACCGGCCAATTAAAGAAATTGTGGGAATCATTCATGATGTGTTATTGTGGGAATTACTCATGATGTGTTGGTGATTCTCAATCATATTTCTATTTGTGGTGGATTTTGCGATACTGGATGTGGAAAGCGAGCGGGAAGTGTCGATTGTTTTGGGAAGACCATTCCTTTTCACTGGGAAATACCTTTTAAATATACAAGGAAAATACTTGAACTAGGTATTACGTGGGGGGAAAGGTGAGGCTCAACGCGCATCAAGCTATGAAGCAGCCTATCGAATTTGCAAGAGTTTCTCGAATAGACATTGTCATTAGACCTGATGAGTGGAACATCGAAAAGTTTCTTGTAGAAGAACCATTACAAGCAGACCTCTTGAATCATTTAGGCACTTACATAGAGGAGTTTGATGAAGCATGCAACATATTAGCGGGAATGGGCACCTACTCTTACAACCCAAAGAAGTTTTACTTGGATTTTTAAAATAGACAGAATCTTCATTCCAAGCATCAATAATTGAGCCTCCAAATTGAGTTGAACCCCTTCCCACACATCTTCAGTATGCTTTCCTAGGAGAGAATAAAACCTTCTTTGTGATAGTTTCTGTTAAGCTGAATGAAGATCAAGTTGAGGCGTTGTTGAAAGCATGTTAAGGCCCTAGGGTGGCCCATTACATACATTATTGGAATTCCATCGTGTATTTTCACACACAAAATCAACCTGCAAGAAGGAAATTCTTCATCAATTGAACATTAACTTCGTCTCAACACACCAATGCAACAAATTGTCAAGAAAGAGATAATAAAGTAGTTAGATGCATGAGTGATTTAGAGCTCATTTGGATTGACTTAAAAAAGTAGTTGTTAAGTCAAAAATAAAAAGTGAAACTGAAATGACTTTTAAGTCAAAAAATAAAAAGTAAGGGGAGACCTACTTTTGGTTTTTGACTTATTTTAAGTTACTTTTGACCTTGCCAAACAAGAAAAGGCCAAAAATAGTCCCTCATCTTTGGGTTAAGACTCAAAGTCATCCTTGAGTTTTCACATGGAGCATTAATAGTCTCTTATGTTTGCAATGTTTGTGCACTTTTGGTCCTCCTTCAAAATTTTGCCTATTTTTTAACATTGATTTTATTCATAATTTATGTATGAAATGTTTGATCGTCATTTTATATATTTAGTAGAAATAATAACTCCATGTGAGAGATTGTGAGAAGAAAAACACCTTATTCTGTTTAGTAGAAATCGTATTACAGGTAAAGTCGAGAGGTTCATCTCGATAATTTCACGTACAATAGTACAATTTTTTGTTTTCTTGCAATGTCATATGTTAAAATGTTCTTAGTTTAGCTACAGTAATATTTATACTGAACAGAACAACCTGTTCTTTTTCTCATCTTCTCTCACATAGAATTATTATTTCTACTAAATATATAAAAAGACGATGGGACATTCCATACATAAAACTATGAACAAAATTAATGTTAAAAAATAGGCAAAAGTTTAGGGGAGGACCAAAAGTGCACCAATATTACAAACATGAAGGACTATTACTGCTCCATGTGAAAATTCAAGGATGACTTTGAGTCTTAACCCAAAGATGAGGGACTATTTTGGGCCTTCTACTTCATAACTTTAATAAGACATTTTTGTCTTATTTTAAGTTATTTTTTATATTTGTCAAACACTTCCAGAAGTCAAAAACTAACTTAAAAGTAGGTTTGACAAACTTTTAAGCCAATCCAAACACCCTCTTACTCAATTTTGCATAGTACATGGGTGAGCCAGGTGCAATGTGTTCAAAAAACAAGAAGGAATTAGTGTGGTTCCCAATGATAAAGATGATCTGGTTTATTTTCAACTGGTGACGAAATGGAAAGTGTACATGGATTATAGAATGTTGAATACTAGCACTGGAAAAGATCATTTCCTTGTGCCTTTTATGGATCAAATGTTGGACAGACTCGCCGACAAGGATTATTATTGTTACCGGGGTTACAATCAAATATCCATAGCCCTGAAATATCAAGACAATGCAACATTCACATAATCCTATGGAACATTTAAATTCAACTGAATGCCTTTTGTCTTATGCAATCCCCCCGCCATATTCCCATGGTGTATGATGTCCATTTTCTCAGATATGATGGAAGATACAATGAATTTGTTTATGGATGACTCTTTAGTTGTAGGAGGATATTTTAGGAATGTTTGACCCGTTTGGTGGCTGTCCTAAAGAGCTATGAGGAAACTAACTTGGCACTCAACTGGGGAAAGTGTAACTTCATGGTAAACGTTGGGATTTTGTTGGGTCACAAGATCTCTGAGAAGTTAATTGAGGTTTATCAAAAAAATGTGGACGTGATAGAAGAATTGCCTCCACCAATAATAGTCAAGGAAGTGAGAAGCTTCCTGGGCTATGCTAGATTAAGTCAAAGATTCATCATCATTTTTTCCATAATTGCACATCCCTTGTTTCTATTGTTATAAAAAGAAAAAAAGTTCATATTTGGTATATCTTTTGTTTTCAGGATTTCACTTGTATCAAGGTTAAGCTCACCTTAGCCCTATCAATCATAGTGCCCGATTGGTCTAATTAAGCATATTGAGTTGATGTGTGACACAAGTGGAGTTGATTTAGGAGCAGTTCTTGGGCAGCGAAAGGATAAAATATTCTATCATATTAATTATGCAAGTAAGTCTCTCAATGTGGCCCAAATGAAATACATGGTAACGGAGCAAGAGTTTCTAGCGGTGGTGTTCACATTTGAAAAGTCTCGGTCATACTTGTTGGAAGCTAAGGTGATTGTACACATGTTGGGTTTTAAAGGTGTGAATAGGAAATGGAGAGTTGTGACTCTCCTAAAGGGTTGTGGCTATGCCGAAATGTTGTGACATTTATGAAAGGTTGTGTTTTTTCTAAAGGGTTGTGACCGTTTGAAAGGTTGTGCCTTTTCCAAAGTGTTGTGACATTTCTGAAAGGTTGTCTTCTTTCCAAAGAGTTGTGACCTTTACCCTTTGTTGTCTATAAATAGAGAGACTTTCTCTCATTTTCTACACAAAATTCTTCCCTTCTCTTGCATACATTTATTTCAAAACAAAATCGTTCGATCGCGTCTGTGTGTGTGATTCGTTGCTGTCATTTTGAGTTCGTTGAAATTATTGAAGTTTGAGGTACTGCTACTTCTTTAATGGTTAATCCATTTTATCTTGGGAGGAATTAATCTGCAACCTCGGGTACTTGAGGGGATTAAATTTCTTAAGGACACACAGTGGGTTATGTGGACTCGGATAGTTCTTTTCTTTTCTTTTCATCTTTTATTATTTTTGGTTTGCTAATCTGAATACAGGAGACAACAAGCTTAAGAAATTTGATATTGATGGTGTTTTTCTGTGGTAAGGAAATTACTTTTATTTTCTGTGTTCTTTTTGTCGAAACAAAGAGAAAGAAGAAAAAAGAGAATTAATTTATCATATGATAAAAGAGATTTGGGATGAATTAGTACTACTTTAATATTTTCGAGTATAATTTCTGTAGTATGTTTTCCTTGGATGGGTAAGATTATTTTTAATTTCTTCCCAAGTGCATTGAAGCATTGCACCTCTTCAGTTTTCTTTTCAATAAGAAAAATTTTGTGCATAAAGGTTAAGATATGCACTTTAATTTGTTTTTCCTATACTCTTGGTTTTATATATATATGTGAGATAAGTAAATGAACAAATGTTGTCTCCTAACAATATTTGAACATGAGTTTAGTTTCTTGTTTAAATTAAATGTCTTCTCGAGGAAAATAAGATAATGATGGAAACTGAGAAAAGGAAAAAACAAATAACAAGAAAAGTGACTTGCATGGGATCATTGCTGAGAGATAGAATATGATTCAATGAGAGTAAAAATCAGGTTCTACTTTTATTTCCCT
Source organism: Solanum tuberosum (assembly GCF_000226075.1). Taxonomy (NCBI): domain Eukaryota; kingdom Viridiplantae; phylum Streptophyta; class Magnoliopsida; order Solanales; family Solanaceae; genus Solanum; species Solanum tuberosum. The sequence goes on along the minus strand of NW_006239086.1, from coordinate 851,316 downwards.
TGATTATTATTTTCTTTTTCTATCCTTTATAAGTTATGAAATTTATTTCATAAATGTTAGGATGTATGGTCATTATGTGATGATCTCAGAATATGTTTTTTTTATTATTAATATGTATTTTGTTTAGAGGAGGATTTTTTTTGTAGTTTTGTACTCCATATGAAATTTGATTGTGTTTGACTTTTAAAGACTAAAATCTTCTGATTTTTTTACTCCTTTGGTTTGAAGAATATAAGAACTTCACGAACAAATCAGATTGTGCATTGGTTTGAAGAATATAGAAACTTCACCAATATGTCAAATACTCTGTTTGAATGAATATTCTGACTTGAAGAGTACAAACTATTTGTCGGGAATATTAAGGCTAAATGATTTGAAAAAGATAAAATCTTCATCATTAGCTAGAAACAATGTTGTATTTGAGGTTTCTGGAGATTAAAACCTTTTTGGTTTACTACTCTGTCTGAATGTGAAACTGATTCAAACTATATGAAAACTTCATCAGAATTCAAGGTTCATTCGTTTAATGATTAGAAGAATATAAAAACTTCATCGTTAAACTAGAAACAAGTTGTATAAAGATTGAATCTTTATTGTTAGTATTCTAAATACTAAGTGGTCTATCTAGTTTTGACAGAAAGGAGACAACAAACACTAGTAACATAAAATTAGTGATTTTTATGCCTGCAATGAGTGTTTCTATGGATTAAATATCCAAAAGAAGGCTTCGTGTTGCCAATGTGTATTTTAATGACATTCTTGTATTATGTTAGACCCACAAAATTCTTGGAGTATATTTGATATTGTGGTCGTTGAGTCTCTCTTTACTAGTATATGATATAACTAGTATAAAACCACAAAATTATATTACTCGTTCAAAAGAATTGTATTCTTTGATGAAAACATATCACTTAAAATATTGTGATTTTCATGAAAAGATATGTCTATTTGTATAGACATGAACATTGGTGAAACATGATCTGTTATGTTGGTTTTGTAAAAAAATTGTTGGGTCATATTACCCTTATTGGGCCGAAGACACTATGATCATGGGTAATTCTATAACAAATTGAATGTTATGGAAAGGTCCTTCAGCAAAGGACATCTGGGAAGGTGCTTACTCTAAAACAATGTCTTTATTTGACGAAGTTATAAAAAGTAAAGAACAAATTTTTTGTAGGAAAAAGTTAACTCACGGAAGGTCTTTTCAAACCCATTATTTTTGTTTGTTCTTACTTACAACTTAGAATTTTTGCCTAACTTCTAGTCCAATAAATCAAATGTCAGGTATGTGTTGAATCTAAGTATGTTAAGCATACTTATAAATTTGTTGAAAGGAATTTTAATCCTTTAGAGTTGATTTACACTGACATTTGTGATATGAAGTCAACACCATCTCTTGGAGGGAAAAATTGTTTTGATAAATTTTATTGACAATTGCACTAAATATTGTTATGTCTATTTACTGAATGGTAAGGATGAAGCAATAGAAACATATAGGCAATAAAAAATTGCAGTTCAAAATCAGTTGGATAAAAAGATTGTCATGATTAGAAGTGGTAGATGTGGAGAATATAAATCTTCTTTTGCAGAAATATATTTGAAAAAATGGAATCATCATTCAAATTACTGCACATACTCACCTCAATCTAATGAAATTGTTGACAGAAAAAAACTGAACTTTGAAGGAAATGTTGAATGTCCTACTTATAAGTTCAGGTTTACCACAAAATTTGTAGGGGATTGTAACACCCCGACTTTTCCAAAACATCTAAATTAGCTTGTACCTTCGGGGAAAGACAAAGAGGGTGAGTAATAAATTAAAAAGGATGTGGTATGTCATATTTTAAGTGTTCAAATGTTTTATCTCAAGTTTTGAAGTTAAGTAAGTGGCAAAATAAAAGTTGGCGAAAGTTATCATAAGTTCCTTTTTAGAAATTTCTTTGAAATTTGGGTCAAATGTATTGGATGTTTTCTCCCAATATATAAAGAGTTAGAAGGCCTATTACC
>NW_006239086.1:847900-848426 GCF_000226075.1 Solanum tuberosum | reverse complement strand
CCTACAGGGTCATGTTGTTGCCTAAGAGGGCTATGAGTTGTCTATAAGCTACGTTGATGCCAAGGAGAGCTATGTGCTGCCTACGAGGCTATATTAATGCCTAAGAGGGCTATGTGATTTCCTACGGGGCTAGGGGACTACTGGTAGGGGTATATAGGCTGATTGGCACGTTCCGGGCTTATGGGGGCCTGAGTAGGTGGTCTTGTGTGTTGTTTGTACCTGCCGAGCTTATGGGGGCTTGGTTAGGTTGTTGTTTTATTATTTTTGTATTAAGTTTAGATTTAGGAGTAGGTCAGTACACTTATCTTATCCTTGTATTTTATTTATCAGACTATTCCAGTATATCAGGATACCTCATCATAGACTATTGTCTTTCATACTTTGTACATTATTTTATACTGATGCCCCATTACCTGGGGGCCCTTCATTCATCCATGCAGGTCCTGACAGACGACTGAGTAGACCTCCTCAGCAGCAGGATTGACTTTTATCCGGTTGGCTAGCCCCTTTCCTCCGGAGCTACCAG
>NW_006239086.1:827123-847859 GCF_000226075.1 Solanum tuberosum | reverse complement strand
ACCTGAGAATAATGGAAACATGTTCGTCGTTCAAGGTAAGATAAGATAAAACATAAAAAATGCCCTAATTAATTCAAATCAGTGTTTTAAAAAAGAGTCCTACTCAAAGTAGGACTGAAATGCGGGCAACTTCACGGAGAGCTTGACGGTCTGTCACAAGCTTCCCGGTCCGTGAAGCCTCTTGTGGTGGCCTCGATTGCCCAATCGGGACTTCTGTGCTAGTTGGCTATTTATTTATATAATATCCTGGGAGTAGCTGTTTCTTTTATAGATCAGTTGGCAGGGGCCTTGCCGGCCGATGGCTTAGTTTTAAGCCGAGATATACTTGTTTGATTTCATGATTGCGTGTGCCTGCCATGCGCTAGTAGCAAATGGTTCAGCAGGGTCGGCTCGGGCCTGAGTTTTGATATTAGGAGCCAGTTGAGCCCCTTGAGTTTGGGGTGTGATAGGGATGCTATCATTATTGCATAAGAGAACAACAAAAAGTTTGTATGTTCAGAAAGAGAGAAACAAAAATTTTTGTTTGTTGAGGATTTGTAGTATCCTAATAGAGAACTATTTGTCGCCCCTTACATTATATACAAGCAATAACTCTTGAAAGATAGTGATCTAACAATTTCTAATACAGTCTATTCCATATGAGAAATGAAAATGAGGGAACTATTCCAAAACGGGTCAAAATAGGACCTAAGACTGTGGATTGTATGTTCATTGGATATGCTACAAATAGTAAAGCATGTCAATTTATGGTTCATATGTCTGAACCGTCATATAGTTAAGTGAAGGGTCTAAATGACCTTTGAACAAACCAAAGGAGAATGTACTTAATAAAGATATTCAGAGGTGTAGTAAACGTCAATGGACAAATTACTTCCTTCGAGTTTGATTTTGTAACATTTCCTCTTGAAAATGAGTCTCATAAATTCGAAGAAGCTATGCCCTCTGTGGACTCATTCTTTTAGGAAAGAGGCTGTCAATTGTAAGATAGATTCAATCTTGAGAAACCGTACTTGAGAGTTGGTTGATCTTCTTCCAGGAAATAAACCTTTGGGTTCAAAGTGAATCTATAAAAAGGAAAAGAAAGTTGATGAAACTTTTGACAAATACAAAACAAGGCTTGTTGGTCATAGGCTTTAGACAATAAGAAATCCTTGATTATTTTGACACATAATAGCTTGATGGTAAAGAAAATAAAGTCCGTAAACTTGTTAAATCACTTTATGGACTAAAAACAAGCACCCAAATAATGACATGCGAAGTTTAACCAAACTATGTTGGCAAATGAATGTGATAATTGCTTTTACATTAAAAACACTCCTAATCACAAGGTCATTGTTTGTTTTTATGTTGATGACATGTTGATCATCAAAAGAGACATTTCTGACATAAATGCTACTAAGCATATGCTAGAAAGTAACTTCGATATGAAAGACATTGAAGTTGCTGATGTGATTTAAAAAGGTACTTGACAAGTTCAAGTATTTGAAATTTCAATATTGTCAAGACTCCAATAAAATGTAAGCTTTGTACTTCAAAAGAATGAAGGCAAAAGTGACTCACAATTGGACTATGCTAGAGTATTGAGAAGTATGATATATATCATGAAGTTTACACGATCAAATATAGCATGTGCTATTAGTAAACTGAGTCAGTTCACGAGTAATCTCTATCAAACTCATTGGATGACAATGAAAAGAGTTTTGGAGTATTTAAACATACTTAAAACTATTGTTTCGCATTATAACTAATATTCAACAGTATTGGAAGAATATAGTGATGCAAATTGAATCACCAGGTCAAATGAAGTAAAATCCACGAGTGGATATGTAATTACTCTTTGTGGAGGAGCAATCTCTTGGAAATCTTCCAAACAGAAATGTATCGCTCGCTCTACTATGAAATCTGAGCTTATCACTCTAGATAAGGCCGGTGAAGAAGTTGAATGACTCCAAAATTTCTTGAAAGATTTTTTCCCCTAACCTTTAGCTTCGGTATGCATACACTGTGAAAGTTAATTTGCAATAGGTAGGGCATGGAGAATGATGTATAACGAAAAGTCTCGTCATAAATGACGTACACATAATATTGTTAGAGAACTACTTTCTAGTGGAATTATCATAATTAACTATGTAAAGTCAAAGGATAAAGTATCGGATCCAGTTACAAAAGGCCTAACTAGAGAGGGAGTTGATAGATTATCAAAGGGAATGGGAGTATGGCCGAGGACAAGTCATTGTGGCGATAACTCTACCTAGAAGACTGGAGATCCCAGGATCCAGGTTCAAGGAGATCAAACAAAGTCATTGATGACGGTTCAACATTGTCAAAATATATTTTTATGGTCCATTCTCATGATAAGACAATGTTCAGTAACAAGGATAAAGACATTAGGACTTTTTAATGGTTTCTAAGTTTGATACAAGGTATATCAAAGAGTGTATCTAAGGGATAACACATTTAGAAATCACCTATGTAAGTGTGAAGTGTAAGCCGTTTCAAGGAGAATCCGGTAAGGCCATTTCTCTACGCACTTATAAACCAAGACTTGTTCATGGCTGAAATGAACAAACCAATGAGAACCAAAAACAGTTCAAGGGTTGATTGTGTGACTTATGTTGTCTAGGTAAACACCAAAGCTCGACGGTTCAAAGATATCAAATCTATCATTTGGTCGACTATATCCGATATATGTTCACTATGGAAAATTCAAAGAGAAACCCACTTATCCAGATGCAATCAATCCTTACTTACGAATCACATAATTTTTCATGCATAAGTTTTAACAATAGCCATTCCCTATTCATGTGGGGGATTGTTCAGTTTTAAAGGTGTGAACAGGAAATGAAGAGTTGTAACTATGCCGAAATGTTGTGACATTTATGAAAGGTTGTGTTTTTTCTAAAGGGTTATGACCGTTTGAAATGTTGTGCCTTTTCCAAAGTGTTGTGACCTTTCTATGAGGTTGTCTTCTTTCCAAAGAGCTGTGACCTTTACCCTTTGTTGGCTATAAATAGAGAGACTTTCTCTCATTTTTCTGCACAAAATTCTTCCCTTCTCTTGCATACATTTCTTTCAAAACAAAATTGATTGATCATGTCTGTGTGTTGTGATTCGTTGCTGTCATTTTGAGTTCGTTGAAATTATTGAAGTTTGAGGTACTGCTACTTCTTTAATGGTTAATCCATTTTATCTTGGTAGGAATTAATCTGCAACCTCGGGTACTTGAGGGAATTAAATTTCTTAAGGACACACAATGGGTTCTGTGGACTCGGATAGTTCTTTTCTTTTTCTTTCCATCTTTTATTATTTCTGGTTTGCTAATCTAAATACAGGATACAAAAACATAGAGATCATGCTGACCTTCGTTGCTTAATAACAAAGAAAGATGTCAAACCATGATTGATCAAATGGGTACTTCTCATGCAAGAGTTTGATTTTGAAGTAAAGGATCGAAGAGGGTGTGGAATGATCATCTTTCAAGGTTCTAAGAGAGGCAAGTGATCATCCCAATTACCTTTGAAGTCTATGACACATTCTCTCAATATGTATTCTAAGGTCTTAATTATGCACTATGCTTAGCCATTCGTCTGAGGATGAAAAATAGATTCACTTTCGAACCCAAACCTTTCTAGAAAGACTTCAAAAAATGAGCGGTGAATTGTGCACCTCTATCTGAAATAATAGACACAAGAACCCCATGATATCGGATTATCTCTTGAATATATAACATGGCATAATCTTCTGCTGAATTAGTAGTCTCAACTGTTAAATAATGGGCTTATTTAGTCATCCGATGTATGATCACCCAAATGGAATCATGCTGCCTGCGAGATCACGGAAAGCCAGTAATGAAATCCATATTAATCATCTCGCACTTCCATTTTGAAAGAGTTATATTCTGAGCCACACCACCAGTTCTTTGGTGCTCTACCTTGACCTGTTGGCAATTTGGGCAATTAGCAACAAAATCTGAAATACACCTCTTCCTACTTCTCAACCTGTAGACTTCTTTCAAGTCATGGTACATTTTTGTGGAACTGGAATAGATTGAATATCTGGAACTATGAGCCTCTATCATGATCCTCTGTTAGAGTTCATCCACCTTTGGTACACACAATCTACCTTGATATCTCAACATGCCATCTCCCCCTTGTTCAAAAGCCATCACCTTTTGCTTATGAACATTTTCTTTCGGTTCAAATAAAATAGGGTCTTGGTCTTGTTTCTCCTTCACTTCAAACACTAGTGATTATTCAGCCCTATTCATCACCACAACTCAACCTTTGCTGGAATCCAATGAACGGACTCTTAAATGGGCAAGTCTATGAACTTCCTTTGCCAATTCTTTCATGGCTTCTTCAACATGAGCAGTCCTTCCTATAGATAACCTACTCTAATTAGGCATCAACAACAACATTAGCCTTACTGGAATGATAGAGGATACTCATGTTGTAATCCTTGAGCAACTCTAACCACCTCCTATGTTTGAGATTAAGCTCTTTCTGACTGAAAACGTATTGAAGACTCTTGTGATCGGTGAACACATACACATGAACACCATAGAGATAGTGATGCCATATTTTCATAGCAAATATTACCGCTGCCAACTCTAGATCATGAGTTGGGTAATTCTTCTCATGAATCTTGATTTGTCCGGAGGCATAGTCTATAACCTTACCATTCTGCATCAATACGCAACCAAGTCCACCTCTGCATGCATCACAATATACAACAAAGCCTTTTGTAGCCTCTGGTAGGGTCAACACTTAGCAGTAATCAACCGAGTATTCAACACATGAAAGATTTTCTCACAAGCTTCAGACCATTGAAACTTGTCCATTTTTTTAGTTAACTTAGTCAACTGCGACGAAATAGATGAAAACCTCTCGATGAACCTTCTGTAGTAACAATACAACCCCAAGAAGCTCTTTATTTAGTTGGAGATATGGGTCTGGGCCAGTTCTGCACTGGTTCAATCTTCTGAGTGTCAACTCGAATCTCTTCACTAGATACAATGTGGCCTAAGAATGCCACGAATTCAAGCCAAAACTTGCACTTAGAATATTTAGCATACAATTCTCTATCCTTGAAAGTTTGAAGGACTATAATAGAGATGACTACCATGATCATCCTCACTCGTCGAATAAATCTATATGTCATCAATAGATACAATAACAACACATGTCAAGATATGGCTTAAACACTCTATTCATAAGATCCATAAATGTTTCATTAGCATTGGTGAAGCCAAAAAACATCACAAGGAACTCATAGTGATCATAACTGATTGTTGTTTTCAGGATGTCACTTTCCCTTAGTCCCAAATGATGATAGCCGGATCTGAGGTCTATCTTAGAAAGACAAGGGGCATGCTAAAGTTCATCGAAAAGATCATCATTTTTTAGAGGGGGATACTTATTCTTTACGGGGACCTGGTTCAGTTGGCGGTAATCAATACACATTCTAAGCGAACCATCTTTCTTCCTCACAAATAAGACTAGAGAGCCCCAAGGCGAGACACTAGGTCAAATGAAACCCTTATCAAGAATATCTTTCAACTATTCCTTTAACTGTTTTAACTCGGCTGGAGCCATTCTATATGGCATAATGGAGATAGGTCAAGTATTAGGAAGGATGTCTATTCCGAAGTCTATTTCTCTCTTAGGAGGGACTCCAAGAAGATCATTTCGAAATACCTATGGAAACTCACTTACGACAGGAACTGACTTAATAGGCGGTTTCTTAACACTAGAGTCATTAACTCAGACTAAATGATAGACGCACCCCTTATTGTTACTTTAAAATTAGAGTATAAAGGAAAATGACTAAAAAGACCCCTGGAAATATGATTGACTTTATAGCATATGTTCTTTACATATGAATTGGTTGTTTTATGTTTCATATAAGAAATAAAATTTATCAATCCCTTCTGTACAAACTATGTTTTCAGCATAGATTTGTGTCTCGCCCTAACTATATATCAGAATTAATAACCTTTGTATATCTGAGTGAACCACCCTTTGCATTGTATATCACTAAAGTTAATGCAAACACAACAAAAATTTCCCCTTAAGTTTCCATGTGTAAACATTTTTCCCTAGATTTTCATACTTGACTTGATCCTTAGGATACTTGATGGAAATTTTTTTTGCCCAATTTGAGCGGCGTTTGTCAATAAATTGTTTAAATATGTATCTTTTTATTTCTTAAAAAATTGGCTTAAAATAAAAATGGCAAAGACTCAAATATGTCATCAATTTTTTGTGAAAATACCCATCTATGTCATCTGTTAAAAGTTTAGCTCATCTATGTCATTTCCGTTTGAGAAAAAGCTCAAATGGATGGCATAGATGAGCCTTTTATCAAAGTTTGATGGCATATTCGAGCTTTTTTCCTATTTAATATTTCTTAAAATTATCTTTCTTCTTGATTCTAATTTTCTTTAACAAAGAAAGTGATTTGCTAATATAAATTAATCAATAAAAAATAAATACTTGAGTGTCTATTTGAAAAATCTAAGAAATGGATAAAAAGACAAAATTAAACTTTGGTTTAGCTGGTCAATAAAATTAAGTCAAATTCAATTAAAAAAAATTCATCTGTCTCTTTTTGAATCTGCAAAATTCATTAATAGCGAAATGCATATGACGTGTTTTAGCTTATGCTAAAGATAACTTCAGATTAAATATTTTCACATCTACCAAAGAATTGAGAAAATCAAAACTCAGATTTTGTTTCAATAAGACAATTTCTGAAATAAGAAATTACTTTACACTCAAAATTATAAATATATTTCAACGAGATTCAATATATGTGTATATGTATATACAAAACTAGTATTTTATTTTTGAGGAAAAAATTGATGAAAAATGTTCCCCACACTTGTGGTGCTTATAGCTATAGAAATATTATTGCATATAATTTAAGACAAACACAAGTTCTAAAAATATTAATTTCTTTTTTTAAGCTTCATATTTAGTTGTCGTCATATTAAATAAAACCACGAACGTAACTATATCAAATACATTGAACATAAGTGAAGACAAAAAAAAAATTAAAACAATTTTGTCTTCATCTAAAAAAAATTCTAGATGAAACTATGCATTCATAACACTCAATGACAAAATTACAGTCTTTCTTCCAAATTAATCTGCATTTACATGTAACTGTTGTTTTCCATTACACTTTTAAAGAAGGCAAAAAAATAATAAATTTCATTTTTATCCTTTTTGAAGACCATATATGTACATACCTTATGATCTAAATTTCCTTACTTGAAATCTTGTTGCAATTTTCTTTTCAACATTCTCAAAAAACAACTTCTCTTTAATTTTATGAAAATTTCTCAATGGATAATTTCACAAAGAAAGAAGTTGATATTTTTGTGGTTGGAGCTGAACCATCCGGTATAGCTGTTTCAGCTTGTTTAAACAAATTGGGCATAAACAATGTTGTTTTAGAAAAAGAAGATTATTGTGCCTATTTATGAGAAAAAAACTTATGACAGACTTTATTTGCACATATCAAAAGATTTTTGTTCATTGCCATTTATACCACATGCAACTTCATCACCTAAGTATATGCCGAAAAAAGAATTTACTTAATACTTAGATGAATATGTTGAGCATTTCAATATTAAGCCAAAATTCAAAACTTGTGTTGAATCAGCCTTTTACAACAGTGAGGAAAAGAAATGGAATGTCAAAACAAGAAATTTGGCTAGCGTAGAAATTGAATTGTATGCTAGTGATTTCTTGATTTTGGCTATTGGAGAAAATAATGAAGTTTATATTCCAAAGGTGGTTATTCAGGGATGGAAATAGCTTTTGATCTTTCAAATTATGGAAGTCACACATCAATTATTGTTAGAATTCCAGTAAGTATCTCTATCTCTCTATGCCTTATCATTACTTTTATCTTTATTTTTGTTTGCATACGTGTAGGTTTGTGTTTGTTAATTTATGTTTTAATTGATGATGGTAGTGTTCGAACAGTTCAGTTGTACATCAACATTTTACATGGTACCTATTACTTTTTACTAGCATTTGTAATGTTGAAACTCTATTCATCAAGTGATCGGGTGTAAGTTTCTTGACCGTCAACACCAGGTCATACCCTTATGTGAAAGGGCCAGAAAATAACATGATTTCTCATGATTATCATTCTACTTTGTTGACCACCCAATCATATATAGCTTGTGGTATTTCTTATCCAAAAATAATTTTTGAATTAGCTTCACCTCCAATAATTTCTACCGATTCCTCATATGTGTTAAATTCACAAACATACTCTCCAAGCAGGATACAAAATTGAAAAAACAACCTTGATTATGAATTCAAAGTTGATTTAATTAAATCAATTGCTCTTTAAAAGGGGAATATTGGTTGACTCGAAAGTGATTTAGGAATACGGTGTTGGATTATTGTAAATACAAAAATTTGAGATAGATATTTAAATCTCCCAAAAACAAGGAAAGATCTCGTTATTCCATTTCTAAATTTCACAAAATTAGGTATTTAAATTTCAGGTTCACTTTCTCATAAGGTATTTTATATCGTGAGAAAAAGAAGACTAGGATTTGGAGAGGTGACAAGTTGTTTAGTATAAAATATATATATATATATATATATATATATATAATTTGTTTTTTATTTGAGGAACTGTTTGAAGAAAAAACAACTAGGGTTTCTCTTTCTTATAAGTAGACACTTAATTTTTGCTAAGTTTGTCTTATAAAAGATTTTACATTTCGTCGTTTTTGCCTATCGCCCAGATAACTTTTTTTTTTGTGATTTTGAATCTTATACTTTTGAAGAAACTTGTTTATAGATATCAGTTAGATTACTTGATAAATGATAGTACAAAAAATTGTTTACACTAACTGTTTATGAAACTTAAATTCCTTATTTAATTTAATCTTTCGTGCATTACCCATATATATTTCATTTTTTGAACCCTTGATAATTCTAGTTACCTACTTTGATCTATGTTTTTGAATACTGTAATGTCTCAATTTAGAACCTCTTTCTCCATCGAGAGAAATATGCATTGCATAAAATAAAGCATGTCCAAATACGGAGCCCTATATATGGACGATAACGGATGTTGCGCACTCTTGAATGATGAGTTCATCCTAGTTCAAGTTTCTCTCTACTTATGAAGAGAAAGATCTGATTCTTAATTTTGAAGAAGGGGAGGATCGGAAAAGTTGATTATTCGGCTAGTAGAGAAATATATAGTGAAAAGGGTTTTATTTATTTACTAAAAAATAAATATATACCAATCACTTCAAGTTCAAAGGTAGGGAGATCTAAGGGTGTCATGACCCAACCCACCAGGCCGTGTGGTCACCCACTCTAACGCCTAAGTAGGAGAACCCACATATCCCAATAGTTAAAACATGCGGAAAATTAATGAAACACGGAGATAAACGAAATCATAGAGTTTCCATAAATAAAACTTTTAAACAATTTAGAGTACCTAACATCCCCAAGAATCTAGTCTAAACAGGTACAAGAGCTACTAAAAGAACAAACTGGACATAATTAATAAAAGACACAGCTCCCACCATGCGGAAGGAAAAGTAGAAGCTACTGGAGAATTCTTCATCTTCATATAATGAAACATTACCAACCTGCATCCAAATTATGTCAAAAGACATATCAAGAGTAGTATCAGTACAAACAACACGTACTAGTAGGCATCATTGGTCAACCTGACGCCCACCACATAACATAATAAAACAACTAGTAAGAGCATGCAATAAAACCCCTCGCTTCTCCACCTTTACCCTCTCTCAAACTACCTTCGAATCACGCTAGTACTCTAACTACTAACAACCTTCTCGGTCAACCTACTTACTAGGTTCTTGATCATAGCCTAACCATTCTAACACATAGAAAAGTCCCCCAACTACAACTACAAGCATTCCAACTAACTGCATCACGTCCTACCCTTACTCTCTCTTCATATTACCCAGCCCTGGCCACATAGTACATTACGTCAAGCTTTCTAACCACTGGACACAATTCCCTTTCTCCAAAGTGAAATCCACCTAAGCACTTACATCCCAAACACTACCCCCACTCCTCGCCATTACAACACACGACAATTTTTACTCAGACATTAACAATTCTTGAAATGTTGACTCCCCACCTACCATATCACATCCCAGTTAGGTGTGCCCCTTCCGGTTCACTCAACATCAAGGTACATATCAAGTTACTCAACATAGAAGAATAATCAAACATAAGTCCTCATAACCATAAAACAACTCTGGTAAATACAACATCAATTATCATGATGAACAAGGTATAGTTTCACAATCTTCAAGGCATACAATTATGCCAATTCATTGGTCCTCTCAGGGAACCAAAACAATTAGCATACTGGAACGTGGTACCCGATCCAATGATTATGCCGAAATGTGGCAACCGATCCCATAATTATGCCGAAACGTGGCAACCGATCCAAGTTAGTGTGTTGGAATGCAATACCCGATCCATTCAACAAGGCACAATCACAATCACTAATCACATTCTCATAATCATACAATCAAGTCATGATTCATGGAATTCATCATTCGTGTATCCGCTTTTACAACTAATGTGATTAACAATGCAACATTCGTATACATACCTGTATCATAATGAAGTAAGAACAACACATACCACACAATCATGAAATCACACCCATCATAATGAAGTATTCAACGACATATATCACTTAACCATAATTCGACCAACTTAGCCCTAGTTCATCACCTAAGGCTTCTTCCTATGATTAAATCCTCTTTTGTTCGGTGCACGAAGGCCTACGCATTATCTTACCATTGATTTACATATATCACGCAATGAGCACAAATTTATAACTACTTAATTCATAAAAGCTAGCCTAACTGGGCGCCAAGCAGCTGCATGGAGTTTTGGTCTTTGATTCTTGTTTCTGGAATTTGTAAAGGTGATCTTGTTTGGAAATCTGCAATCCATTGACATCTTCATGCTAGAAATCTCTCCCTCCCTCTTTCCCAAGCTTGAAGCAGTTTTTTGGGGGTTTCTAGGGTGTCTTACGACTAAATTAGGTATTTTAGGAAGAAGGAGGAAATAGGATTTTGCGTTATTTACATTTTGTCTCGCTTATACCGCTCTAGCGCCAACTTACCCCACCCTGGCGCCGCCACCTTAGCGGCATCTGGCCCGCCTTGGCGGGACAGTGGCCCAGAATTTCCCAATTTGTTTTGGTTTTCCTAATTAACGACGGTTCGGGTAGTTACAATAGATATCAACTTACCCCTTGTTCATCCCCGAACGATTAATACACGGATAATCACATGCCCTATTTTTGGAGTACTTCCAAACTAACGAATAGGGCCATCACGGAACCAGGAAGAATGGTGACTTTTCAACTAGTTGACATGAGAAAGGTACTATACCCAAAGACTAGAAAAAAATTAAGGCAACAAAAGAAGAACAACATGCGTTTAAAGTACATAGTCTGGACCGCCAGGGCGGAAGCCCTCCCGCTGTGGCGAGGATCTCCCGCTGAGGCAGGAGATCGGGCTACAGTAAAGAGGGAAACATTTTGCCCATTTCACCCTAAACTTCCAAAACCCTCCCAAAACTCCTCTCAAATCACTCTCCTCCAAACGTCAAACTCAGGTAATAATCTTGTTCCTTACGCTCTTTACTTTTGTACATGATTAACAACGATTGCATGCTGACTAGCTGATCGAATTGAAACGGTTTTTGGGTAGTTATTCAAAAAAGAAAGTAGGTTGCTAGTTTTGATAGATAAACGTAGCATTGACACTTGCCTTACGTCCCCAACGTCTCCATAACGTCCTGGGCATAAGGATTTTGTAGAAATATCGTTAAATTGATACCAAAATGGGTGGGGGATGTTGAAGGTCTTTTGATATAAATATCGTATTTGGGCACTATTTAGAGGTTATTTTGCTGAAATAATTGTATATTTGGGTTCTAGGGTAGTTAATATACTTTGATCTGCTCGAATTCTGTTGAAAATGGGGATTTTGGGAGGAATAGGTGCCATGATCGCGCCTGCTATTTGATGTTTGCATAAGCAATGACACGTCTTACAGTTCGGGTGTCTACGATTGTGCAATAGTATAATAACCCAACCAAGGGTTGGGATCGTCCCAAGGGAGTGGTTTTGAGAATTTATAAAAAATTAAAATTTCGTTACAACTAGGTGTAGCTAAAGAAGTTAACGAGTAAAAACATAGTAAATAAAGGGGGTGACACGAAAGTATCAAATATCAAATTGGGGGGTTTTAACACAAGTAAGCAAAAATTTGCAAGATTAACAAGAAACTCTAACAACGAGAGGGGGATTCTTGGGATGTGACCGGAATACGGGTTAATCTAAAGTATTGGGTACATGCTTTCGATAGAAAATTTATAGAGTAATAGTGATCAGGCTAAACTTTATGTGGAAATAAGTTCTCTCTCAAGCAACTTACCCCGTTTAAAATGGGTTTCTCTCGGACACCCACTTGCGACATGAAGACCAGCCTACGCCTTACCCCACTCACTCTATGGAGCTGAGTGTTAGGATATGGGACTAGGGCTCACCCTCTTGGGCTGAGCCTCATGTCGACCCACTCTATAGGCCATCAATCTAGTGGTCTTCGTTTCACGACTTCTCTCTCGAGCAAGCCGAAAACACATGAGTGAACTTGCATTTGAAACTACAAATCCATTTGACTCAACCACAACTACTAGAAGAAATCACCATTAAACTACATTTAAACTATCAGCAAGCAAGACCCAACAATTATCTTAACCCATAATCACTAAATCACACCCCAAGAATTGGGGTTTTTAGCCACACATCAAGAGATAGAAATTTATACCTAAATGATGTTGCATTCAAATGGGTATGAAGATTTATGTCTCAATTTAGGTCAAGAATGAAGAATCCAAGAGACCCACTTCCAAATTGAAAGAGATGAGACCCTATTTTTCTTCTTTTTTTCAAAACCCTCTAAACTTGAGAGTAAAATATTGTATCTGATAGTAGTAATTGATATTCGATGATAGTAATTTTTTGATATCTAAAATAAAAGCTACAACTAGTATTTATAGTTTTCAGAAAATAGTGTTGCGGCGGATCACTCGGTGAAGTTAGTCGGAATTGCAGATCAAGTCTGCGGTTCACCCTTTCATGTAGTTCATCGCCTTCTGTTCTTCCCTACAGCATCTTCGCGTCCTGGACCTTTGGGCGATATAGTACTGCTTCGCGGAACTGTTCGCCAATATGCCGACTGCCTTCACCGCCGATTTGAAACGTTTCTTCAGGGCTCAGCACACTGGAACAAAAGACGAGGTAAGACCCTTCGGCAACTCGCCAAGTGGACTCGGTGATGCTCAGCCCTTCATATCTTCATTCTTTTTAGACTTTTTGTTCCTTTTTGCCATAGTGTCCAAGCTCTCCTTAAATCTTCAAATACCTGAAACTTAAGAGTTTTCATTAGATATTGAGATAAAAGAAGCATTTGAGGACACTAATTCTATTAAAATATGCCCCTAAATTAGTCCAATTTGTGGACTCATCAACACCCCAACTTAAACGTTTGCTTGTCCTCAAGTAAAACTCAAGTTCATCAGTTCAAATAGGATGTCTCAAACAGTGCTACACAAGACTCAATCATGAATGTACACAACAAGACTCAATTTACTCATACAAGAATCAATTGTGTACTCAAAGATTCAAGTTGTGACACACCATTACCAAAGATTCTCATGCTCGCATTACCAAAGATTCTCAGTGACTTTTCATCCTCATGAAATGTGGTGCTCTCAACACACTTTTCTCTTCCTTCATCAATTTTTCTTTTAGTGCTCATAAGTCATCCTATTATTCACTATCTTTTCTTTTCTCTTTCTTTTTCTTCTTTTTTTTATATGGGGGGTTTCCATTTTTCGCAACACCATTAGTTAAGGGAGACTTTTCTTGCACTTCCTGATTTTCCCTTTCCTTTTCACCACACCCCCAACTTAGGCTTTTGGCCTAAGTTGGCTATTCACTAAACCACAAATCAAGAGGATTATAGGTAGTGGATTAAGAAAGGTCTAGGTTTCATCAGGTTTCTTCCAAAGAAAGGTAAGGTTCAAGGGGTGTTCAAGAGAGGTTCACACACTCACGGGTAAGCCACAAAAGAGGTATATGTCAAATTGGCTCACACTCTTTAAAGTTGCCTAAGATCATCTCAAGAGCAAGCCTTACTTAATCAACCGCACTAACGGGCAAATTCTAGGTGTATTCATGAATGGTTCAAAGTAAGCTCATCACACAAGGCATTGATACTAAAGTCAAACAAGACTCCACACTTTAGCTAGTGTGCAACTGTCATCATAAGAGAATCAGTTTGATAAGTGGCTAATCACAATGACATGCAAAGAGTTCACATATTGTCCATGCAACATCATTTGGCCTCATCATAGTGGTACACTCATGTTCGTTTAATTGCTAGCACTATTCAAGTCATCGGTATTAATCGAAACCGAGACTCAAAATTGCTAATGAACATCCACATTTAAAGTGCATACGAGGGGTGGGGAAAGTGTGCGAAAGATTTTAAATTTTTTTGGGAATGGTCAAATCATTTTACATTAAAAACAAGAAGGTAGCCATAAGTTCAAATGTCCACACATGTGCAGTATCTCAACAAAATTTAAACAAAACAATCCAAATATCAACACAAAGCACGAGTAACACACAAAAGGTAGGTATCACCCCCACCATAATTAAAAAGTATTTGTCCTCAAATGCAAATAACAAAAATATCCAGCAAGTCAATTAAAGAAAAATAGAGAGAGAGGTAAAGAGGGGATCCTGTCTAAGCAGTCACTCCATCTGTCTGGGTGGCATGGTTCTTCCTGTGACTTTATGTCTGGCTATATCTGTTGTTTCGAGTCATAGTCTTTCAACAAATTTTCTTTACAAAAAAGGAAAGGTGGGGACATTAAGCGGATGCCTGAGAGGTTCATCGAGCTTTACATAGCTTTGCTAAACAACCCAATGCGCCTATTTTCAACCCACATTCTCGAATGCATCAAAACCACCCATTTGCGCTGGCCAATATAGAGTGTGATCCATGTTCCGAGCATAAATTGCTAAATAAAACACTTAGGTAATGCAGGAATATATGGAAATTAGTGTGCACAGGTGCAGTTGGAGGAATGGAAGCATGTAAAAGTGAGCGAGTTCAAGAATTTAAACCTTTTACTCGCAAATAGTCTAGTCATTTCCCATTAGGTGACAGCAGTTGCGATAGCTAAGTCATTCGGTATTTCACCGAGTCATCACTCACTTCGCCGAGTTTTATAGATCTTCCAGGAAATCTGGAAGTTCAAACGACAGTAACCATCAGGATCGCCGACATGATCGGCGATTCGCCCATACTTTCCTGGGTTTGCCGAGTTTTACAGACTCTAATTTTTAAAGATGTCTTGAGTCAAACGGTGGATAAGGGTGGGTGGCCGACCTCTGCGACGACTCGCCGACTGGACCTGTTGCTTGCAACCCTGCACTTTTCGAGCGCCTCCCACACTTCAACCTGTACGAACAACACACCATTATTTTACTAATACACAAATATAAGATAATAAGGGGTTGTTGGTTGCCTCTCAAACAACGCTTTAGTTAACGTCGTGGCACGACGCAAGTCAACAACTATTCTTCATCCTCGGAGTCACCCATAGTGTAGTTAGGTGAGTCCTCGGTGAATGGTGGATAGCGACATCTCATCAAATGGGTGATCTAAGCATCCTGCAGCTGAATAGTCATGCAGTTCGAGGTAGACATTTCATTCAGCATTTCAATGTTGTCCTTCATCTCATCTAACTTCTTATCTTGCTCTTCGAGTTTTTGTTGAACAATAGAGAGAGCATCATCTGTTTACACACCCTCATGCTTCTTCCCATGTCTACATTCTCGAAGGAAGAAATTCTTTTCCTTTTCTATGGCTTGTATTTCCAACCCCATGACTCGTTTGGACAGAATGTCTACTTGAGCCACTAGTGGGTCCCACTCTTGTTTCGTTTGGGCCTCCTTGTTGGTTTCAACCATACCGTCAAGGAGTGTTGCGATGATTTTGTAGGGCAGGTGGAGCATACCGCCCTCAAAAAGTTGATTGGCTATGCTCCTATTTTCGGGTCCAAGACCCCGATAGAAGTACTCCAACAACGTCTTGTCAACCATTCCATGAGATGGGCATGGTTGTAGCACTGATTGAAACTTCAGCTACATTTCTTGAATTGTCTTATTCCCTGCTTGTTTGAACGTCAGGAGGTTGTCCCTGAGGTTCGATTTTTCCGAAGGGGATGGTCTGTGTGGTACCCATAATGATCATCCCGTCTTATTTCCCAGCTTTGATATTCAAACAAGCAAAACAAAACTACAACTTAGATTAGTAAAGCTAAAACTAAGAAGAATAAAAAATTCTGCTTAACTAAGAATTCCCAAATAACACCACTCCCAGGCACCAGCGCCATTTTGATGTTTATGTAATCAACGACATGTCTTACAGTTCGGGTGTCGACAATCGTGCAGTAGTATAATAACCCAACTAAGGGTTGGGATCATCCCAAGGGAGTGGTTTTGAGAATTTATATAAAAATAAAATTTCATTCCAACTAGTCGTTGCTAAAGAAGTTAACGAGTAAAACCATAGTAAATTAAAGGGGTGACACGAAAATGTCAAATATCAAATTGCGGGTTTTAACACAAGTAAGCCAAAATTTGCAAGATTAACAAGAAAATCTAACAATGAGAGGGGGATTCTTGGGATGTGACCGGAATACGGGTTAATCTAAAGTATTGGGTACATGCTTTCGATAGAAAATTTATAGAGTAATAGTGACTAGGATAAGCTTTATGTGGAAATAAGTTCTCTCTCAAGCAACTTACCCCGTTTGAAATGGGTTCCTCTCGGACACCCACTTGTCGCATGAAGATCAGCCTACGCCTTACCCCATTCACTCTCTCGAGCAGAGTGTTAGGATATGGGACTAGGGCTCACCTTTTCGGGCTGAGCCTCATGTCGAACCACTACTTAGGCCATCAATCTAGTGGTCTTGGTTTCACGACTTCTCTCTCGAGCAAGCCGAAAACACATGAGTGAACTTGCATTTGAAACTACAAATCCATTTGACTCAACCACAACTACTAGAAGAAATCACCATTAAACTACATTTAAACTATCAGCAAGCAAGACCCAACAATTATCTTAACCCATAATCACTAAATCACACCCCAAGAATTGGGGTTTTTAGCCACACATCAAGAGATAGAAATTTATACCTAAATGATGTTGCATTCAAATGGGTATGAAGACTTAAATCTCAATTTAGGTCAAGAATGAAGAATCTAAGAGACCCACTTCCAAATTGAAAGAGATGAAACCTTTTTCTTCTTCTTCTTTTCAAAACCCTCTCAAACTTGAGAGTAAAATATTGTATCTGATAGTAATAATTGATATTCGATGATAGTAATTTCTTGATATCTAAAATAAAAGCTACAACTAGTATTTATAGTTTTCAGAAAATAGTGTTGCGACGGATCACTTGGCGAAGTTAGTCGGAATCGCCGATCAAGTCGGCGATTCTCCCTTTGCTACAGTTCATCGCCTTCTGTTCTTGCCTACAACATTTCACATCCTAGACCATTGGGCAATATAGTACTGCTTCGTGGAACTGTTCGGCGACACGCTGACTGCTCCTCTTCACCGCCGATTTGATTCTTTTCTTCAGGGCTCAGCACACTGGAACAAATGGCGAGGTATGACCCTTCGGCGACTCACCAAGTGGACTTGGCGATACTCAGCCCTTCGTTTCTTCATTCTTTTTAGCCTTTTTGTTCCTTTTTTCGACATAGTGTCCAAGCTCTCCTTAAATATTTAAATACGTGAAACTTAAGAGTTTTCATCAGATATTGACATAAAAGAAGCATTTGAGGACACTAATTCTAATCAAATATGGCCCTATATGAGTCCAATTTGTGGACTCATTATTGTTTTTCCTAGATGAAGGCCTCTCTGGTGATATTCATCCCGTTGTGGCGGCCTTCAAAATCCCGCCCTGGCAGGATTTTTGCCACTGTGGCGGGATATGCCCAACCAGTGGCCTGCATCCCTTAACTCAGAAAATTTCTCTCTTCTCACTTTAGACTTAACCTGTCTATTCCTATCGTGTTATAACTTATATTTAACTTATTGCAGGCTCTCTAAATGGCAGGTCTAAATGAGGAAAACTTACCTTGCATTCTGTTCCCCGATGCCATGAGTCGAGAAATGCATCACGATAATAGGAACACAGGATTCTGCTGCGAGAGATGTTTCGTCTTACTTAAGCTGGAAGAGAATGCTCCTGCCTTTTCTGCTCGCCTGATCGAATACGGATGGGCTCAACTGACTGTGCCTCCCCCGAATGCACGTTCCACATGGGTGTGGGAGTTCTATGCCATCCTGCCTACTGTGCGATGGGACGACTCTCAACCCGTCATCCGTATCCGGGGAGTTGAGATTCCCCTGAATGCCACCGCCATTAATGAGGCTCTAGAGGTGTCGGAGGTTTCGAATGTAGAGTACGAGGCCAAGCTAAGGGAGATAGATCTAGAATGGTTGAGAGACACCCTGGTGGAGCCTGCTAATCGGGACCGAGTCTATTGGGCCACTTCGGAGGGAATTACCAGCACAGATTGGTCACCTGATGCTAAGAGGTGGCTACACTTGGTGACTAACAGGATCTGCCTGTCAGGCAACCGCACCGACGTGACCTTTCCTCGGGCCTTGGTGGTGGCGTGTGCTATACAGGGCATCGAGTTGAATGTAGGGGGAGCAGATCATGTCAGAGTGGAAGATGTTCTACTGGGGTAACAAGAAGGCTTTGTTCATACCATGACTTATTACTGCGTTGTGCAAGCGGGCGGGAGTGCCACTTTTTGACGCCGATGAGGTACTTCCTATTGATCCCCCCCCCTTCATCCTCTTTTGGTTAGAGCAGGTACTACTTCCAAGAGCAAGATGAGGAGAATGGGCAGGGCTAGCAGCAGTAAGGCGGTCGTGGATTCGGATGAGGAGGCCCCACTCTCAGGTGCACGGGTCAAAGAGGATCTGGCGGCCGTCTAAAAGAGATTGGGGAGTGCCTTTACTAACTTCACTCCGGTTCAACCCAATACTACCCTAGAGGTCAAGATGCTCCATCGTGAGCTACGCTAAGAGAGGAGGAAAGGTCTGGAGAGGGATCGTCTGCTGGTCCGGATATGAAAGACCTTGAGGACCATATTCACTTGCGTTGCCCCTGGTCAGGAGCTTCCCCGGGTCGAGAAAGGAAATTTCCAACACTTTACTTTCTTGGACGAGGTCGTGACAGGCCTTGTGCCTCCGGAGGAGCTAGACTCCGATTTGACACCTCCTAGTCCCATAGTCCCTGATTTGGTTTTTCGCCCATCTTGGGCTTGTAAATTCTAGGACAAATTGGTTTTTATCTTTTCAATTTTGTTATGTTTTTAAAGCACTTGGATGCTAGATTTCCTGCTTTTTTGTAAGAAAGGTTAATCACTAAGTTTTATAAACTATTCTCGATTGTTGAACACTAATAGAATTGCAGGGTTTACCCCGGATACCATTTGGGTCCTTATCGGGAAACTTGGAAAACTAGAGAGGGCAGGCTGAGGTTCTACTTTGCCTCATCCCACTCTGGCGGTCTCACCTTGGCGGGAATAATCCCGCCTCAATGGCTCAGACAAAACCAGAACCCAAGCCAACATTTTTCTGGGGTTTTTCTCTTCTCTAATTTTTCCCCAAGGTTCCCAGCCTCACCAAATAGTTTTAGGATAATTGTACAAGCTAGGACAAATCATTATCTACCCGAAATTCATCCCACGATACGCGAACCAAAACATTTTCGCTATTTTAGCATCACAACCCACACATCCCCAGGATACACCCAGGCGTTCATGTGGTCATTACACAAGCGCAAGACACGTTCAGATCTTCCTCACAAATCGCCCCATAGTTTTGTCTAAACCCTTTCATTGAATCTAGTCAGGACCTTCTTTTCGCAATGGGCTTCACAATACTCAATCCTTTACAACTTGCATAATTTCAATCAATTAAGCCAACACATTGCACATATCAAAGTTTAGACACTTATTTATAGTGCACATAACCACATAATAACATTCGAGCTATTACAACTTTCACATTCACAGATACTTCAGGAAACAAGAAGCACACATTCTCAGACTTCAAGTTACAACTCACAGACAAATCCAAATTCTTAATTAGTTACTTCGTTCCATGGATGACCATTACCGATCATCTATGTATTCACACCGCCCCTAGGGTCAGATACCAATTGGAACCTTCTCAGTTCCAATTTACCTTGGTTGTGTTCCTTCAGACGTGACCATGACAACCGATTCACTTTGTTGAGATACCAATTGGACTCAACTCATACCACAAGCGACATGATATACCGTGAGTTCACGGTATTTCTAATACATTTCACTTACAAGTTGTGTGTGTCTAGGGCCTTCTTATATTGGTTTTTATGCGTTTTTTATCATGTTTTGCAGGAAAGATGTTCAGGCGTGGAAGTATAGAGACAGCGGAAAGAAATGCAGAAACAAGGCATTCACGGAAGTGATCTACGGACCGTAGGTCCATTCACGGTCCGTAGGTGATGACCATAGATCAGCAGGCAAGGTATG
>NW_006239086.1:826398-826515 GCF_000226075.1 Solanum tuberosum | reverse complement strand
ATGCATTGATAATTCTTTCGTTTAAAAGTCTTTTTAACGAGTGCACGCGTTAGAAATCGCGTTGTTGCTACTTGCTGGATCAAGGAAGTAATCAATAAGAAAAGAATTATCAACATA
>NW_006239086.1:826019-826298 GCF_000226075.1 Solanum tuberosum | reverse complement strand
TGGACTACGGTCCGTAGATGGATCTACGGACCGTTCTACACTTCCGTGGTTTCCATCTGAGACCTATATGTCAGGTCCCCTGATCCACGGAAGAGATCCACGGACCGTAGCTCTCCCCCGGGGATGACCACTGTAGCATCTGTCTGAAATTTTTTGGGATTTTATTGCTGATCTTTTATAGTCTTTCTACTTTGTCTTAGTATAGTTTTGGTTAGTCGTGGGCACTAATATCGCTCCCGCAGGTACAATGGCACCCAAGAAGATGGTCACCTACTCAAA
>NW_006239086.1:817336-817506 GCF_000226075.1 Solanum tuberosum | reverse complement strand
ATACCTGGCACAGATGGCATCCACGATACCCCGTCTACGGAACGTAGATCCATCTACGAACCATAGATGGGGTTCGTAAATGGATGCACATGAAAACTTTCACCAAGTGTGAAACCACGGAGGTGGACTACGGTCCGTAGATGGATCTACGGACCGTTCTGCACTTCCGC
>NW_006239086.1:814579-816371 GCF_000226075.1 Solanum tuberosum | reverse complement strand
GTACGTAACAGAGTGTCGCCGACTAAAGCTGATAATTACGTCACTTGGGACAGGGCGGTGATGGTTGCTGCATTGGTAGCAGGAGTTGAGATCGATTTTGCCCGCATGCTGCTGGCAAAAATTCACGAGAGGGCGTTCAGGACCTCCACTACTTACCCCTTCCCATGTCTGATTTTTCATTTGTGCAGGGACTCTGGAGTGCCGATCTGGCATTGTGACAAGTTAGTCCACCCTATAGGGGCATTGGACATCGGCCTTATTCGAGATGAGGCAAATGTGGTAGCACATCGCAGAGAGCCACAGATTGAGGTACCTCCCTTGGGTACCAATCTTGCAGACACAGTGGGGCAGGCACAGGGCGGTGACCCCATTATCCCAGATCACGCTAATACTGTCCCGGGCTCTTCTTCTCAGGCAGCTAGTATGGCTCCTAGTTCTTCCCAGTCCACACCACAATTAGGAGATAGTGTTGTCCCATTAGCCAAAGTACAGAAGTTAGAGGCTTAGATGGCCACACTGCTGCATCACATCCAGCCATGGATGCAGAAGTCGATAGCTGAGTCCGAGGCGAGGATGGAGCGCAGGTTGGAGGGGATGATAGACCGTAAGGTCCAAGCTGTTAATAAGAGGCTTGATGCCTTTGAGTTGAGAGTTCTCGAGCGATCAGCCCCGGCTACAGATCTATCTGCTTTACAAGCTAATTTAGTCAGTCTCCGGACTGACGTTGACGCTATTCTTGCTGCACCTTCAGTTGAGACTCAGGCTGCTCCTACTGCACTGGCTGATGATACACTGCTAGATGCTCTATTCAGTGGGACCGCCGAGGAGGGGCCTGCACCGACACATGCCAAAGGCAAGAGGCACCGTTCTCATCGCACAAAGGAAGAGAAAGCTCACAAATGACAGCGTCGGCAAGAAAATGAGGCTAGGAGAGCTTCGATTGTAGACGAAGAGTTGCACCAGCGAAGGGTGCGTGAGAGTGTTGCAGGGGCATCGAGCTCTGCCCCAGTTGCAGAGTTTCCGACTGTTTTGAGAGATGTTGTGAGCACCACTGATGGTGCGTTGAGATTGATAAAGAGCACTACTGAGAGTGATATGATTGCAGATGTGGGCACTACTGAGGGTGCCACCACCACTGTTCCAGCGGGCTCCGGGAGACCGGACCCCCCTGCTTTTTATGATTCGCCGGCACTTTACGCCACAGGTTTGCTTCACCCAATCCATTTTCTTTTACTGTTTTTGTATGCATTGAGGACAATCGCATCTAGTTTTGTTGGGGGTGGGGTAAATAGATTGTGAATCCTCTATTGGGGTTTTCTTGCCTGTGTTCTTTACCCCCAAGGGATTGTTTAATTTTTGTTGAACCGGCATGTCTTAGGATCGTATGTGTAGAAGCAAAAAAATAAAATAAAAAAGAAAAAAAAGAAAAAAAGAAGAAGCATGATGGCTTATGAAAAATGATACCTGTCAGATTTTGTGATGTGTGCTAGAAGTTGTAGACTACGATAAGTTGAATGTGTCGGCTCTGAGTATGACATAATCATGAACCAACTTGAGGGCATGACTTAAGCTGAAACTTGAACTGGGGAATCTGATAACCTGATGATGGAACTATGTGCCAAGAGTGTGTGAGAATCGTTAAGTGTTCAAACAGTTTTTGTGCAAAACTAGAACTTGCCTGGTTAGTCCTGCTAAGACAATTCAATCTAGAAGTTAGGAAGTGATCATAGGCCATTGTTCTGAAAAGTCCACAAATCGCCTAAAAGAAGGATCCAACCAAATGAAATAAATG
>NW_006239086.1:813798-814267 GCF_000226075.1 Solanum tuberosum | reverse complement strand
CAAGGAGGGCAGAAAGTCACTAAGCAGTACCCAAATGTACCACACCTGACCCTGAGCCTACGTTACAAGCCAAGAAAGTCCTATAGTGATCCTAGAGTCTATTTTGGAGAGTCTGAGCAGTGAAAATAAGGGCAAGCTTATGGCATTGAGCACTAACTGTTTTTGAAATTACTTTTGAGTATGAGTGTCGAATAAATCCTTGTACGATGAATGCCATTCATTCTAGGAAAAAGGGGATTTCGTTTGAAGTAAGGGCACTAGTTACATTATCGTAAAGTTAGTATCTTGGTGATAGTGAGAAGGGGTATGTTGTGTATCAGTTGGTCGATCTATGTCATGGAATGAACCACATGAATTAGCTTGTCGAGTCTAAGAGAACGAAGGTGCACCCGAACAATGAGAAGGGTAGAGAGCCAAGTGATTGCTTGGGTTTGAAAATGCTTGCTTCTATACAAGTGTCGTTTAGAGT
>NW_006239086.1:623733-813282 GCF_000226075.1 Solanum tuberosum | reverse complement strand
ACGGACTGTAGATCGATCTACGGTCCGTACTGTTGGTCTGTTGTTTGCTTCAGAGAAGCTAATTTTTCGAAGCTGAAATATTTTCTAAGTCCTGACTGACGGAAGGGACTTACGGACCGTAGATCCATCGATGGGGGGTTAGACATTATTATTCTAGTTTTACTTTGTGACTTTGGAGATTAAGTTGCTCCCCTAGTTATTATTGATTTTCTACATTCGTTTTGAAGATTTTGTCTTTGCAATTCAAGTTGAAATTCGGGGTTTATTATTCGTTTTACGTAAGTTCATGATTTCTTCATCTAATATTGTGAATTGTGTTCTTGCTATTATGGGTAACTAAACTTCACAACTAGGGTTGTGGGATCCATGAGCGATTAACAAAGTATGAATAGCAAATAAGTAATTCTTGAATAGTGTTTTGCATGCATTGATAATTCTTTCGTTTAAAAGTCTTTTTAACGAGTGCACGCGTTAGAACTCGCCTTGTTGCTACTTGCCGGATCAAGGAAGTAATCAACAAGAAAAGAATTATCAACATAGATTTAGTGTGATACTATCTAATAGGCTAGTGTCCATTGGTGCGAAGTAATAACTAAGCCAAACATCTATTATGATGTCTAATATGAGGTAAAGGTAAGGGTTAGTAAATTATACACATGTAGCCGGATCAAGGTGCGGGGTGAAATTCTTTAGATGCCGGATCAAGGATTTAGAGATACCTAACTTATCACTTTGCATGTAATACACTAGGAAAGAATTGTTGTTACTAGAATTACGGCGTTATGAGCTTGTGGTGAACACGGATACCCTAGTTAATTCTCTCATCTTGATAAAAACCGAGATTAACTTTTGTTTATTGATTACTTACTGAACTCTTACAATTTGTTTCACAAATCCCCCCTTTTATTTCTTGTTACTGGAAGTACTTTGGCTAATTGAATAAAATTGCTGGTTAAAGTAAAATCTAAATCATTTTCCTCGTGGGATCGACCCCAACCTACAAGTTGGGTTCTTTACTTTATAACGATCGCTTATACTTCTTTAGGGAGGTGTAATTTGAGCGTATCAAGACACTTCGCACGAAAGGAGAGAATGAGTGGAACTATTTCCTAGAATGCTTCCTAGCTTCCTGAAGATTAGATGTGGACGTCAACAAACCAATCCGCAGGAGTTTAGTCCACATTTTGCTCTTGTACTAGGAGACCGGTAACCTGGGCTCTGATACCAATTTATCACGACCCAACCCACCAGGCCGTGCGGACACCCACTCTAACGCCTAAGTAGCAGAACCGTCATATCCCAATAGTTAAAACGTGCGGAAAATTAATGAAAAATGGATATAAAAGAAATCATAGAGTTTCCATAAATAAAACTTTTAAACAATTTAGAGTTAAAACTTGTAAAGTAACTAACACCCCAAGAATCTAGTCTAAAAAGGTACAAGAGCTACTAAGAGTACAAACTGGACATAATTAATAAAAGACACAGCTCCCACCATGCAGAAGGAAAAGTAGAATCTGCTGGAGAATTCTGCATCTTCATCTAATGAAACATTACCAACCTGTATCCAGACTATGTCAAAAGACATAGCAAGAGTAGTATCACTACAAACCACACGTACTAGTAGGCATCATCGGTCAACCTGACGCCCACCACATAACATAATAAAACAACTAGTAAGAGCATGCAATAAAACCCCTCACTTCTCCACATTTACCCTCTCTCGAACTACCTTCGAATCACGCGAGTAGTCTAACTACTAACCACCTTTTCAGACAACCTACTTACTAGGTTCTTGATCATAGCCTAACCATTCTAACGCATAGAAAAGTCCCCTAACTACAACTACAAGCATTTCAACTAACCTGTCCTACCCTTACTCCCTCTTCCTATTACCCAGCCCTGACCACATAGTACATTACGTCAAGCTTTCAAACCACTAAACACAATTCCCTTTCTCCAAAGTGAAATCCACCTAAGCACTTACATCCCGAACACTACCCCCACACCTCACCATTACAACACACGACACCTTTTACTCGGACATCAACAGTTCTTGTAACATTAACTCCCCACCTACCGTATCACATCCCGGTTGGGTGTGCCCCTACCGTTCACTCAACTTCAAGGTACATATCAAGTAACTCAACATAGGAGAACAATCAAACATAAGTCCTTATAACCATAAAACAACTCCGGTAAATACAACATCAATTATCATTACGAACAAGGTATAGTTTCACAAATCCTTCAAAGGCATACAATTATGTCAAATCATTGGTCCTCTCAGGGAACCCAAACCCAAACAGTTAGTATACTGGAACGTGGTACCCGATCCAATGATTATGTCGGAACGTGGCAACTGATCCCATAATTATGCCGGAATGTGGCAACCGATCCAAGTTTGTGGGTCCGAACGCAACACTCGATCCATTCAACAAGCCACAATCACAATCACAAATCACATTCTCATAATCATACAATCAAGTCATGATTAATGTCATTCATCATTCGTGTATCCTCTTTTACAACTAATGTGATTAACAATGCAACATTCGCATACATACTTGTATCATAATGAAGCAAGAATAACACATAGCACACAATCATGAAATCACACCCATCACAATGAAGTATTCAACGACATATATCACTTAACCATAATTCGACCAACTTAGCCCTAGTTCATCACCTTAGGCTTCTTCTTATGATTAAATCATCTTTTGTTCGGTGCACGAAGCCCTACGCATAAATCTTACCATTGATTTACATATATCACGTAATGAGCACAGATTTATAACTACTCAATTCATAAAACCTAACCTACCTGGACAGAAGCCCAGAATTTCCTGAATTTTTTACTTTTCCTAATTAACGATGGTTCGGGTCATTATAAGGGGACCCATACCTTCAATCTCTTCTCTGTAGGGAACAAAACGGATCGCAAAACCAATTGACCCTTTTGAAGAAAGTGGTATGCCTCATCCAGATTTTACCATAGATATACTCATATGACAAGGCATGATGCGAGATATAAATGTCTATTGATTTGAGCTCAAGAAACATATAACAATAACCGATTGAATAAGGAAATGGTGATTGTGCATGCATGCATTTCCCAAAAAACATAGAGATATCAACCGTCTGAGTCATGAAAGGTGTGAAATTGATATCTGTTTGGATTTTGGTTTTTGTGGCGTTAGTTGTGTATGTATTTCAAATACATTATCCTTGTAACCAAATGACCCCTAGTTGTAAAACCCCAAAAATTTCTAAGCTAAGGCCCGAACTAGTGCTTAATTGCCTGTAAAACAGAATCGGGTGATCCTTAAGTTACTCATATGAGTAAATGTCATTTCTTTGGTGTTCAAATGGATTTGGATATGATTTAAGGTCACAAGGACCCCCTAGCACAAAATTGAAATGAAACCTTCATTTCCGATTAAGTTTTTACATTAGATTCTACTTAGGTCAATTCAAACAATCATATCTCCTAGCTCATAATGAATTAGGTAGTCTATGACCTACCAAATTAAATGTATTTGAATCTTATTTCTAGCGCCACCAAGTTTTCCTCATTTCATGGTTGGAGTAAGAAGTTATGACTGTTTTACCAAAGACTGTCAAACAAGAGTTTTCTGAATCTGTGAAGGACGACTCCAATCGTTGGGTCATGGTTTGAACGGTGACCCATCATGTCAGGCCATCGTTAGAATATTGGGGTCAACCTTTCGGACCCAAATCCTACGGACCCAATCGACAGTTAGTAGGTGGACCTATAGGTCGTCGTTTGGACCCATATATGGACATTTGAGCAACAAAACATAATATAGAATCCACGGATGGGATCTACGGTCCGTGGGTCAAACCACGACCCATAGATGGTCCTGTAGATTCTTTTGACAGTTTTTAAGAAGGGTAGGTTAGTCTTTTCCCACCATTCCTAAGCCTAACTCACAACTATTTTTCACCTAATTAAGGTCTAATTACTGTTAATACATTATTTTACGTTCTTTAACACTTCAAAGACTTAGAGTAAGGATTCAAGAAGAGAAAAGCTAGGGTTTTCTATCGTTCTTTGAAGTCCATCGATTTCGCCAAGAACTTTGTTCTTCCCAAGTACGTAAGGCTATCATAGTGATAGGTTGAGGTTTTCCTCACGCCCTACATCTACTTTCTATTAGTAAAGAATAATCAAGGGTTACATCCTTAGTTTTTAAAATTCTTGAGATGAATTTGTTGTTGAATTTTGAGTTGCTATTCCTAAGTTTTGAGTTGAATATTCATGCCTATTTTTCAGCATGAACCCTATTATTTGAAGTATTCACTGAGTTTTAGATAAGAATATTTTTAACCGAATAGTTATCTTTAATTCATTTTCTCATAAGGTAAAAAAGAGAGTTTGAGGAAAGTTTAAAGAGGCATTTTGTGTAAAGCTTAAGGGAATTATTGACTCCCAAATTTATGAAACTTTGATTTTTAAACAAGTAATAAGTTTAGAGTTAATTCATAGTAATTGTCTCTTTTAAGAGGATAGTTGAGCAATTATCTCAAACCAGAGAAAGAGTAATGTTTTTATACATTGAGCAAAGGTAAATATTATTGGGAGTAGTATTGAGCACTGATATGAGGGAGATTTCACACAACTCATAGCCCCCATAAACCATGTCCTGCCAACATGGGCACAGGATCATACTTTTTAGATGAATCCTTAGAGCCTTCGGGCATAGCTTAGTGGATCCACATAGTTGAGGTGTTCTATATCCCGGCATGATACAGGATAGTTCAAGCAGCGTGGACAAGATGTTGTATCATCACTGCGCTCATAGTGATGGTTGTCGGTTAGAGAATCTCCCAATAGAGTTAAAGTGTATGTTTACATATCACTTATTATGCTAAAATTCAGAGAATGACAAAGTATTTTTATGTAAAATTTTAATGATCTCACTTCTTTATTTCTTTACATTCAGTTGAGTATATATCTACATATATTGCAACCCCTTTCTTTCAGTTGTTTGTTATTCAGCTATATTACATACTCTTACATTTAATATATTGATGCCATTCAACCTGTATCTTTTATGATGCCGATACAAGTGTTTGGTATCATCAACATGCGTTCCGTTGAGATCACTTTGCGCTTCAGACAACTTTGGTGAGCCTTCTTGCTTTCCAGAGGATTTCACAATTTACTTTCATGTTATTGTTGAGTTTTCGTTGGTGTGACACTAGTATTGTGGAAGAAACTTTTTACATGTTTTGCAACGTCAATTTCTCTAATGAGGAGATGCAAAGTCACAATGTTGGGGACGTTGAAATAGTACCTTATTGAGACTATGTTGATACACAAAGTCGTTATTAGGTAAGTTGTCTTACAAAATCTTCTACATATAGAAGGATAATATCATACTAGATATTGGCTAAGTGATCTTGTTTTTGTCTCAACTTCTATTATGACTACTGTCACACCCCGAACCTACACCCTGGACATGGCCGGCACTCGAGAACCATCGCTTGTCCCCAAGCGAACCCTTGGTCTGGCTCAATAATCAGCGGAAGACTTACTCAATAGTATATGAAATCCAAATACAAAGCTCAACTCATAATGTCTTATTAATAAAAATAATTTAACTCAAACCATATGAAATACTGAAATAAACATAAGTGTTCAACTCAAAGTCTTTAAAATATCAACAAGGAAAAAGGGGGAAAAAGACTCCTCAACTACTATTGTCTATGAAGTCTCTAATAACTATGATATATATCAGGACAAAACCCATGACATCTTAACAAGGAAAAAGATCAATATGGAATCCTCTGGAAACGAGGAGGCTCACAAAAGCTAGTTGGATCACAAATGGTATCAACGAAGCGCCTGTTGATGACCCTGAACACCTCTATATGCATCTTAAAATGATGCAGGTCGAATGACGTTAGTACATTGAATGTATAAGTATGTAAGGGGAAAACTGAAACATAAAGATATATATAATTGAACTGATAGAAAGAGAAGACATATTCACCTTAACTCCACTCAACTCAACTCAACTCAACTCAATATGAAAGCAATGGTAATAAGATGAAATATATAAAGATTTTAAAACAGTGAATATCAACTCAATAAGTATAAAAATACAATAATAAACTCTTTAACTCTTATTTAGGAGATTCTCTAACCGACAACCTTCACTATGAGCTAGGTGATTATACATCATCTCGCCCACACTGCCAGAACTGTTCTATACCTTTCTCGGGTATACATCCTCAACTAAGTGGATTCACTAAGCTATGCTTAAAATAAAAAAAGAAACATCTAAAAAGTATGACCCCTTACCCTTTTTGACATATATGATTTATGAGGATTTTGAGTTGTTTGAACTCATCCCCATATCGGCGCTCAATACTACTCCCAATATATATATATATATAACTCATTCTCAAATATTTTAAAAATATAACTCTTCCTCAATTTGAGATAATTAATCAAAAGATCCTCTTAAAAGAGGTAATGCTCAAGACTCATCATAAACTCATTTAGAAATTGGTGTTTCTCTCCTTTAAATGTAAGAGTATTATATACTTGGAAATACTTAGTTCCCTTATACGCATTTCGAAATATGAAACTCGACTCTCCTCATCCTCATACTCATTACTCAAGACTTAGTTCAAATCTTTAGTTAATTCCAAAAGACTTCTCAAATAACTCGAAAAGGACTTGTTGAACTTTCCTCTTAACTTTACTTTAATTTAAAATGTAAATTAAGAGATATGATTAGGATGTGCAGGATCTCTCAAGGATTAATGAATATTTTAAGTGTGGACATCAAGTAGAGAACGTAGGTACGATATGAGGGAACACACACGGGAAGAAGGTCGAAAGGGTAAGGGACCTGGCAACCCTGACGCACAGAGTGGCACGGGGCAGTAGCCCAAAAACTACTGACCAATGTTTGGGGCACACTAAGTGGGGTGCCGCACCAGGCCCTAAACTACTGGGCAGTAGTCCTAGCTCAGTGGTGGAGCGCCACCCCACCCCCGTGCCCAGATTTTTGACGAATTTTCCATCTTAAGTCCAAGTCCTGACTCATCTTAAATCAAATAATTTCCTTCAAACTCCTTTGGAATCATAAGCCCAAAACAATTAAAATGAAATCCACACAAAACCCACCAAGAACAACACTCATTCGCAAGACCCTCACCACAAGAACTCAACAAGACTCCATTGCTAACGAATCAAGCTAAAACCTCAAGAACTTCATCAAGAATTCCAATATAATGATTTCAATACGAATTCATGGAAGAAAATACATGTTGGGCATGTGGTTAAAAAGACCCAACACTATGAGAGGCTTACATACCTCAAAAGAACTAAGTTCTTGGCGATTTCTCCAAATTTCTTGATGAACTCTTGAAGCCTTCCCTTTTCTCGTCTTGAACTTTATCCTAACTTTCTAAACGTGTAAGAATGAAATAAAATTGACTTAGTCTGATTAAACCCCTTGACTTGGGTGAATAAATTGTGTTAGGCTAGTGGGGTAAGCAAAACACCAAAATACCCCTACTTAAAATGGGTGAAAGTGCCTTAACTAGAGAGGCTGCCCTCCAATGGGCATAACCCCTTCATTCGAACTCAGAATTTAACAAACTCTGCGGTGTTGGAAAGAGGACTCAAAACCTTCGATCTGATACTTCATGGGCCATCTAACTCCTTAAGTGCTAAAAGTTATGGTCGTCGGAAGTTGATCCAAAACTCAAAATTTGAAGAGTAACTTGTTCCATTCTCAATTTAGCTCTTTTGAAGTCCTAGGTGTTACAATATCTCCTCCTTGGGAACATTCATCATCAAATGAGATCACTCTAAGTAGAATAGGGGTGGGAAACATCTAAAACCCAACTCAACTACCCAGCATGCATTTAACATAATCCAGCATATCAATTTAAAGAGTATTTTACAAGAAATCATTACCCTGGTCTGGAATTTCTCCAGAAGGAAAGAGATGCGGATATTTCTTTTTCATATCATCATCAGCCTCCCAAAAAGCTTCCTGGACGAGTTGATTTCTCCATAAGACCTTGACTGAAGCCACCTCCTTTGTCCTCAACTTGCCAACTTGCCATTCAACAATTTGAACTTGCACCTCCTCATAAGATAGGTTGTCCTTAATACCAAAACTCTCATTAGGCACAATGAGTGAAGGATCACCCATAAATTCTTCAACATAGAAATATGGAATACTGAATGAACTACGTCTAACTCTGACGGTAGCTCCAACTCATAAGCTATATTGCCAATTCTCTTGGATATCCGGCAAAGACCAATATACCGGGGACTGAGTTTCCCCTTTTTGCTAAACCTCATAACACCCTTCATAGGTGAAACCTTCAGGTAAACCCAATCATCCACCTCAAACTCTAAGTCTCATCTCCTAACATATGTATAGGATTTCTGACTACGTTGCGTTGTTCTTAACTTCTCTTGAATAATCTTCACCTTCTCCATGGCTTAATGAACCAAATCTAGTCATATCAATTGAGCTTCACCAACCTCAAACCATCCAATAGGAGATCTACATCTTCGCCCATAAAGAGCCTCATAAGGAGTCATATGGATACTAGAAAGATAGCTATTTTTGTAAGCAAACTCTATGAGAGGTAAGTGATCATCCCAATTACCTTTGAAATCGATCACACATGCCCTCAACATCTCTTTTAACGTCTGAACTGTGCGCTTTTCTTGGCCATCAGTCTGGGGATGAAAAGCAGTACTCAAATTGATCTTCGACTTAAACCTTTCAAAAAAGACTTCCAAAACTGAGCGGTGAATTGTGCTCACCTATCTGAAATGATATACACAAGAACTCTATGTAATCAGACTATCTCTTGAATGTACAACCTGGCATTATCTTCTGCTAAATTGGTAGTCTTTACTAACAAGAAATAGGCTGATTTACTCATCTGATCTACAATAACCCCAATCGAATCATGTTGCCTGCGAGACCGCAGCAAACCAGAAATGAAATCCATATTGATCATCTCCCACTTCCATTCAAGAATATCTATATTCTGAGCCACACCACTGGACCTTTGGTGTTGTACCTTGACTTGTTGGAAATTTGGGCACTTAGCAATGACTTTTGTAATATGCCTCTTCATACTACTCCAGTAATAGACTTCTCTCAAGTCACGATACATCTTTATGGAACTAGGATGGATCGAATATCTGGAGCTATGAGCTTCCTCCATGATCCTCTCTTGGAGTTTATCCACCTTTGGTATACACAATCTACCTTGATACCTAAACACACCATCTCTCCCTTGTTCAAAAGCCATTACCTTTTGCTTATGAACATTCACCTTTAATTCAAGAAAAATGCGATCTTGATCTTGTTTCTCCTTCACCTAAGACACTAATGATGATTCTACACATTCATCACCACCACCCCACCTTCATTGGAATCTAAAAACAGGACTCCCAAACGTGCAAGTATGTGCACATCTTTGGTCAACTCTTTCTTTCCTTCCTCAACATGGGTTGTACTTCCCATAGATAACCTGCTCAAAGCATCAGCAACAACATTAGCCTTAACTGGGTGATAGAGGATACTCATGTCGTAATCCTTGAGTAACTCTAACCACCTCCTCTATTTGAGATTAAGCTCTTTCTCATTGAAAACATACTGGAGACTCTTGTGATTGGTGAACACATCTACATGAACAATATAGAGATAGTGACATCATATTTTCAAAGCAGATACTACAACAACCAATTATAGATCATGAGTTGGGTAATTTTTCTCGTTAATCTTAAGTTGTCTGGAGGCATAGGCTATAACCTTACCATTCTACATCAATACACAACCAAGTCCAACTTTTGACGCATCACAATACACAACAAAGCCTTGTGTACCCTTCGGTAGGGTCAACAATAGGGCAGTAGTTAATCGGGTTTTCAATTCCACTGGTTTTCAATTCCTAAAGGGTAATCTCACAAGCTTCAGATCATTGAAACTTAACTGTTTTATGAGTCTACTTTTCAACGGGGATTAATTAGATGAAAACCCCTCGACAAACCTCATATAGTGTAACACCCCGTATACGAAAGAGGGAAGCTTAGGAAATTTTGGAACTCCCAGGTGTCACCCACGAGGGCCAACCACACCCTGTGGTTGGATCCACTCCCCGTAGGTGTGCCCCGTTCAGGGGCACCCTGAAAACATCCTAAGGCAGTAACCGCGCTAGGACCCACTCCCCGTGGATGGGTCCGCGGCCCGTGGTTAGGTTCCGTAGGTCCAAGGCCCCATTTACAGAATCTCTGACCACAAAGAAATTTCGACCAGGAAGGACTGTAGGTCCATCCATGTCCCGTCGATGTGGTCTCATGGTTGGTGACTAGTCGATTAAATAAGGGATACAAGGGTCCTTTCCGAATTTAATTAGAATGAAGTGGTGTTATTTTAACCTAGCCTAAACCACCTATATAATTACTTTAGACCCCTAAATTAAGTTATTCAAGTCATTCTCTCAAAATCACCAAAAGAATTTGGTTCCTCTCTCCAATAATTATCTCTCTAGAAATTTGAAGAATAAGAAGAGTGTTCAAGCTAGGTCAAGTAAAGTCTCCATTCTTCCAAGATTGCTAGGATTTGTTATCAAGGTATGATGGTTTATTTATCCATGGAATCCCTTCATCCATGGAGCCCCCATGATTTCCCCCAATGTAGAAGAAGAATTCCCCAATTCTAGTTAGGGTTTCTTCTAATGTTATGGGTTATGATCCAATTGAGTGGATTATGATTATTTATGATTGTTTACGATTGAATTTATAGAATTACATAATTATAGGATGAATTTACATCTACACATGCATAACCCTTGTTTCTAACCTAGAATTGATTAAATTAGGTTTATGCCATGAAAGGGGAAACTGAGGATTTAGATGTAATCTTCTAGAATTGATAATATGTATTGTAGATCTCTTGAGAGTTAAGAATATATACAAGAATTGATTGAAACCAAAGTATATAGGATGAATTATGATTAGTAAGGCTTTGAGATTAGAATTTTTTTAGACTAAGGCATGTATGATGTATGATGATTAGTAGGGCTTGTAGAGTAAAGCTAATATGATGAGTTATGCCTAATATGACTTTGAGAGTAAAGCTTAGTTGATGATCATGAGATGTAGTTTTTTGAGAAGTAAAGCCTATACTATGAATGGTTGGTTGTTGATGTTATGGGGTGGAAGGGATACTTCGCACAATGAATTGATAAGTATGATTGAATGAATGTGAAAGGTTTACTCACATGAATGATTCTAGGTTGAAAGGATTGCTCACCTAAAATGAATCTAGACTAAAAGACTTAATGGGTGATGAGGCTAGAGGCGACTACCCTTGACCTCCATATTATAAGGATGTGAGGTGCATACTCCTTTAAATTGAACAAGAGGTGATTCCCCATGTTCCTATTATGATTTATTGACTTGCAGCCGAGTACCCATGATCTTTATGAAATGATGTGGAGGCGAGTAACCATGTCATATGATGTGATTGTGGAGGCGAGTACCTGCAATCTTAAAAGTAAGTAAGGCAAGAGGCGAATACATGTTAGCCATTATGAGTTAGGCAAAGAGGTGAATCCCCATGTCTTTAAAAGTAAGTATGATTAATGTAATTATGTTATGAAAATGATAGCTTGGTCTAGCATGATGAGGTGCTTTTCCTTGATAGCCTTGAATTGGTAAATCGTAACCATTCATGAGTAATGATTTGTCTTGGACTAGTACAGAGATACTCTCCCATGAATAGTAAGAATGACTAAAGAGGGACAAGTCTATAATCAGAGTAGCATGTTTAGGATGAAACAAGATTACTTCAAGGAAGTATTGTAAGTATGATTTAATATGAGATTTAATTGTATGATGTTAGATTAGCTTGGATTGTTGCTTGAGTTGCCTTCCTTGATATGTATGACTAGAGATGGATGACCCAATTCTTGAGTAAGAATATGTTAAGCTTACTTCAGAAGTGTTCCTCTCATGATATGATGATTTATGAGCATTGAATATGCTTATGACTTATGTTATTATCTGTTATGATTATGGTATATGTCTTATGTTGACTAATGCCTATGTTATGCTTATGTTTATGTTATTTATGCAAGCTATCATATTTAGTACATTCTTGTACTAACGCATACTCTTGCCTACATTTCTTATAAGTGTAGGGTGTGGCGCTCTGGATTTACACATTTGTGGCTAGGTTCGTAGTTGATCAAGGAAGTAAAGATTTGGTGAGTCCTCATTGTATTTGAGGATTGGATCACCCTTTCTCTTTTATGTCGTTCTTTTCATGTTGGACTATGCTATGGGCTGCGTCCCAAGATTGTATTCTCTTATGTTAGATTGTTCGAGACAATGTTGTTAGATTCCGCTCGTTTTATGAAAGAATCTGATTGTTTGAAATGTTTTAAATTTCCGCATCTTTTCTATTACTTTATGTTATGATATGCTAAGTGGCTTGTATGAGGTCTTTCGGGGATTTATAGGCCTTGTTACATCTAGGGGGTACCCTGGGTCGTGATATATAGTGACTAACCAACCCCAAGAAACTCCTTATATCAGTTGGAGATGTGGGCCTGGACCTGTTCTGCACTGCTTCAATCTTCTGATGTCAACTCGAATCCCTTCAGCAGATACAATGTGGCCTAAGAATGCCATAGACTCAAGCCAAAACTCACACATAGAGAATTTAGCATACAACTCTCTTTCCTTAAGAGTTTGGAGAACTATTTTGAGATGACTAGCATGATCCTCCTCATTCCTCGAATAAATCAGTTTGTCATCAATTAATACGATAACAAACATATAAATATACGGCTTAAACACTATGTTCATAAGATCCATGAATGATGCAGGACCATTGGTCAAGCCAAAGGACTAACAAGAAACTTATAATGACCATAACGGGTCCTGAAAGCTGTCTTCAGGATGTCACTCTCTCTCACTCTCAACTGATGATAGCCAGATCAGAGGTCTATATTAGAAAAGCAAATGGAACCCTAGAGTTGATCGAAAAGATCGTCAATTCTTGGAAGAGGATACTTATTATTTATGGTGACTTTGTTCAATTGGTGGTAGTCATTACACATCCTAAGAGAACCATCTTTCTTCCTAACAGATAAGACCGGAGTGCCCCAAGGTGACACACTAGGTCGAATGAAACCCTTATCAAGAAGATCATTAAACTTCTCTTTTAACTTAGCTAGAGCTATTCTATATGGCGGAATAGATATAGGTCGAGTATCGGGAAGAATGTCTATACCGGAGTCTATTTGCCACTCAAGAGGAACTCCAGGAAGATCATTTAGGAAGACCTCTGGAAACTCACTCACAACTGGAACTGACTGGATAGGCAGTGTCTCAACACTAAAGTCATTAACTCGTTCTAAGTGATAGATGCACCCATTAGAGATTGACTTTTTGGCCATAAGGTATGAAATGAAATGACCCTTAGGCACTGCTAAACTACTCCTTCACACTACAACTAGCTCATTAGGAAACTGAAACTTGACTACTCGAGTTCTACAATCAATTAAGCCATAACAAGCATGAAGTCAATCCATACCTAGGATAACATCAAAGTCCACCATGTCTAACTCAACTAAGTCAGCCATGGTTTCCTTATGATTGACTGAGATGAAACATTCACGATAAACTCTCTCAGATAGAATAGAGTCAACAACAAGTGTAGAAACACTGAAGGCCTCAAGAAGTCTTTTGGGAAGAATATTGAACCTCATAGCAACATCTGGAGTCATAAAAAAAAGACTCGCACCTAGATCAAGTAATGCATATACATCAAAAGTAAAGACTTTTATTATACCAGTGACAACATCGGGTGAATTCTCTTGTTTTTGGTGCCAAATGATAGCATACAGATGGTTAACTCATCCGCCTGTCCCTGAAGTAGCTCCTATAGGTGCAACCTTGTCTGTTGCAGCCGCTAAAGAAGACTGGGCTTTATTGCCCCCCATTACCATTACCCTACCTGTTCTTAGGGAGCTCTATCATGAAGTGACTTGGCTGACCACACCTGAGTGGCCATTGGAACCATCACGACACGCTCCTGGATGGTTTCTACCACATTTAGCACAGGTAGAAGTCCAATTAGCCCCTTGTGCCACACTACCCTGAGACTGAGTAGGTCGAGCTCTAAAGTTCTGTGCATTCTGATTCTTGAACTCACATCTATTATTTGAAGAAAGTGCACTAGCTGACAATGGAGTACGTGCAGTTGGATTTGGTGGAAAAGATGATCGGCTCGCATTTCTGGCCTTTTGTTGTCTGGACTCATTACTTGTTTTCTTGAACCTCTTATTACGAAACTCTTCCCTATATTTCAACTTCTCTCCCTCAACCTGCTGCACATGGATCATGAGCCTTGCAATGTCCATGTCTCCTATCAACATAGCAGTCTTACCCTTTTTGCTTGACAAACGGGATAGCGTAGATACAAATAGAGTCATCCTGCTTCTCATATCAACCACCATCTCTAGAGGATAACGGGACAGTCGAGTAACTTGAGGTTGTACTCATGCACACTCATGGACTCTTGCTTAAGATTCAGAAATTCTCTTACCTTTGCCTCCCTCAGCTCACGGGAAAATAAGCGCCCCATGAAGGCACTTTCAAACACAGCCCAGCTCATAATTGCTGCCCCTTCAACCCTACTCTTCTTCCGATGGTCGTACCAAATCCTAGAAACACCCTTGAGTTTTTATGCATCTAACTCCACACGCTCAGCTTCAGCAACATGCATCACCTAAAACACTTTCTGCAGTTTCTCCACAAAGTTTCCCGGATCCCTAATGACCTTTGACCCTGTGAATTCTGAAGGGTTCATTCTCAAGAACTTATAGATCTTGGACGTAAAAGTGATATCCTGACAAACCACTCTTTGTTGACCAACATGGTTGGCCACCACTTGACTCAACATCCGACTAACATCCTGAAACTTAGCATTTGTGACCTCTCCTTGAGGGGTTGCACTTCTAGTGCATTGGGTACTCTTTGATCTTGAGGATCATCATTTCTCCCTGCAGGATGACCTTAAACAGCTCTTCATGGAGGCATGATCTAAAAAGATATGTGCAAGCACAAATTAGAAGGAAAGTTTTATAGAGTTGAACTCTCACGAAAGAGAGTAAGAAAAAAGTGAAGTGTTTCCTAAATGTTGTATACTTCTAATTATAGATGTGGTGCGCTTCACACCGATAACATGGACTCTAGACACACGGTTTCATATAACCCTAGGATTCTTGAACTCTGTTCTCTTATACGAAGTTTGTCATGCCCCGAGCCTACACCTTGGACGTGGCCGACGCACGAAAACCATCGCTGGTCCCCAAGAAAACCATTGGCCTTGCTCAGTACTCACTGATAGACTTACTAAACATTATAGGAAACCCAAATAAAAAGAACACCTCATAATGTCTCATTAATAAAAATAGTTTAACTCAAACCATATGAAATACTCAAATGACCATAAGTGTTCAACTTTAAGTCTTTAAAACATCCACAATGAAAAAGGGGAAAAGACTTGTCAACTACTATTGTCTATGAAGCCTTTAATAACTATGATAAAAATCAGGACAAAACCCATTTCATCTTAACAAGGAAATAGATAAATTTGGAACCCTCCGAAAACAAGGAGGCTCACCAAAGCTAGCTTGATAACAAGTGGTATCAACGAAGCGCATGTTGATGACCCTGAACACTTGTACCTACATCATAAAATGATACATGTTGAATGACATCAGCACATTGAATGTTTGAGCATGTAAGGGGAAAACAGAAACATAAAGATATATAAAGCTGAACTGATAGAAAGGGAAGACATACTCACCTGAACTCCACTCAACTCAATATGAAAGCAACGATAATAAGATTCAATATATGAAGCTTTTAAAACAGTGAATATCAACTCAATATGTATAAAAATACAATAATAAACTCTTTAACTCTTATTTTAGAGATTCTCTAATCGACAAGCATCACTATGAGCTACGTGATGATACATCGTCTAGCCCACACTGCAACAACTGTTCTATACCTTTTCGGGGTATAGAACATCCTCAATTAAGTGAATACACTAAGCTATGCTTAAAAACAATAAGGAATCATCTAAAAAGTATGACCCTTGTTGGCTTACATGGTTTATGAGGATTTTGAGTTGTCTGAACTTATCCCAAAACCAGTGCTCAATACTACTCCCACAAGTATAGATATAACTCATGCTCAAATATTTTAAAAACATTAATCTTCCTCAATTTGAGATAATTACTCAAAAGATCCTCTTAAAAGAGGTAATGCTCTAGAGTCATCATAAACTCATTTAGAAATCGGTGTTTCTCTCTTTTAAATGTGTACGTATTATATACTTGGGAATACTTAGTTCCCTTATAATCATTTCGAAATATGAAACTCAACTCTCTTTATCCTCATACTCATTTACTCTAGACTTAGTTCAAATCTTTAGTTAATTGCAAAAGACTTCTCAAATAAATCGAAAAAGACTTCTTGACCTTTTTTCTTAACTTTATTTAATTTGAAATGTAAATTAAGAGATTTGATTAGAATATGCATGATCTCTCAAGGATTAATGAAGATTTTAAGTGTGGACATCAAGTAGAGAACATAAGTACGATTCGAGGGAACACAGACGGGAATAAGGTCTAACGGGTAAGGGACCTAGCAACCCTGGTGCACTGAGTGGCGCACCGTGCCAGCCCCTAAAATACTAGGCAGTAGTCCTAGCGGAGTGGTGGTGCCCCGCCCTACCCTCGTGCCCAGATTTTCGACAAAATTTTCTTCTCAATTCCAAGTCCAAACTCATCTAAAATCGAATAATTTCCTTCAAATTCCTTTGGGAATCATAAAACCAACACAATTACAACAAAACCCACTAAGAACAAAACTCATTCGCAAGACCCTCACCCTAAGAACACAACAAGACTCCAT
This sequence comes from Solanum tuberosum, assembly GCF_000226075.1. Lineage (NCBI taxonomy): Eukaryota > Viridiplantae > Streptophyta > Magnoliopsida > Solanales > Solanaceae > Solanum > Solanum tuberosum. The sequence goes on along the minus strand of NW_006239086.1, from coordinate 796,262 downwards.
TGTTAAATAATGAAGCTAAAACCTCAAGAACTTCATCAAAAATTACAATACAACGATTTCAGCAAGAATTCATGGAAAAAATTACATGTGGGGCGTGTGGGTGAACATACCCAACACTATGAGAGGCTTACATACCTTGAAAGAACTAATTTCTTGGCGATTTCCCCAAATTTCTTGATGAACTCTTGAAACCTTCTCTTTTTCTCCTCTTGAACTTTTTCCTAACTTTCTAAACGTTTAGGAATGAATGAAAATTGACTTAGTATGATTAGACCACTTAAATTAGGTGGGTAAAACGTGTTAGGATAGTGGGGTAATGAAAAGACAAAAATATCCCTCCTTAAAATGAATGAAAATGCCTTAACTAGAGAGGCTACACTTTAACGGGCATAACTCCCTCATATGAACTCAAAATTTAGAAAACTTGGTGGCGTTGGAAAGAGGACTCAAAGACCTTCTATTTGATAATTCATGGGCCACCTAACTCATTATGTGCTAAAATTTATGGTCATTTGAATTTGACCCAAAACTCAAAATTTGAAGAGTTACTTGTATGATTCTCAATTTAGCTCTTTTGAAGTTCAAGGTGTTACAGCTACAAAGACCAGTTCTTATACATATCTTATGGATAAGGGTTGAAGGGGAAGTCAAAAGAATAATCAAGGACATATATGCCTATTAATTGGGTATGAGGTCCTAAGTTGTCCTGTGAAAGTAGTTTTTAAGTTATATGTCTTTGTATCTTCTTTGGAAAATAAAATAGGAATGCTAATTTAAAATTATCGAAAATTTTCGTAGTTTTATGTAATATCCTGCCTTAGAAAGAACTAAATTTAGAAAGCGCTAAATTGGAAATAGCTAAATTGAGAACTTTTCAAGTTATGCTTAAGTTATGAGTTTTGGGTCAACTTCAAATGACCATAACTCTCAGTACAAGATGAGTTAGGTGGACCATAAGATATCAAATGAAAGGTCTTGGAATCATCTTTCTAACGCAAACGAGTTTGCTATGTGTCAAGTTCAGATGAGGGAGATATGTCAGTTTGAAATATGTCTATCCAATTAAGGAAAGTTATCCGAATTTAAGAGGGGTATTTTGGTCATTTCCTTATCCCTTCAGATTAAAACAATTTTGGTATTATTTTTTGGGTCAAATCTGATTTGGATCAGTTTTGCAAATCCCAAATACACTTAGGGTTTTGAGAGGAGGAAAGGAGAAAAGTTCAAGGCGTTCGTCAAGATTCAAAATATTTGTCGAGGGATTTCGCCAAATTAAGGTATGTGAATTCTCATAGTGTTGGATTCGTTCACCCACACAGCAATCATGATTTTCATGTTCGAATTCGTCCATAAATATTGAAAGATTTAAGTTCTTGATTAGTGTTGTTTTCGTTCTTGAATTAGGATCGGTTTGATGAGTTCTTGAGATAATTGTATGGAGTTTAAGAGTTGGTTTTTTATAACATTCTTGTGTGCTTGTTTTGGGTAATTGAATCTAAGGAAATTTTGAGGAAATCAATCGAATAAAAGTGTTTTAGGATCAGAAAATGAGTAAAAAATTTGTCGGAACGTTCTGGGAAGGGGCTGGGGCGGCGTACCCCAGATGCGCCAGAGGGGATGGGGCAGCACCCCAGAAGTGGGCCACAATTTGTTCTCTGAAGTTTAGGGGTTGGCGCCCCACGCCAGCAGTGCGCCAGGCTCGCCTGCCCCCACTGATTCTAATCGTTCTAAACTACATCTAAACATTGAAAGATCATTCATAACATGAATCATAACCTTAAATCCATAATTCATATTCAAGGTAGAGTTAAGTGTTAAGTCTTGAGAGTTATTTTGAATCTTTTTGAGAAGTCTTTTACAATCTTATAAAACATGTTTTAAGACTTGAGTTCTTGAGTATGATGATGAGTAGGGTTGAGTTCATTTTACAAAATGAATATATGGGAACTAAGTTTTTCCAAGAGTAAATGTCATTACATTTAAAAGAGGAGGAAACTATGATTTTCCAAAGGAGTTTAAGAGGAGTCTGAGTACTATCTCTTTTTAAAGAAATCTTTTGAGTAATTATCTCAAACCAGAGGAAGAGAAATGTTTTTAAATATATGAGCTAAATTATATTTTGGGAGTAGTATGGAGCACCAATATGGGGACGAGTTCAGATAACTCAAAATCCTAATAAACCATGTATCCAACGTGGGTAGAAAGGGTCATACTTTTTAGATGATTCCTTGTTGCTTTATAAGCATAGCTTAGTGGATCCACTTAGTGAGTAGGTCCTGTACTCCAGAAAATGATAGGACAGTTCTGGCAGCGTGGCGAGACGTTGTATCATCACATAGCTTATAGTGATGGTTGTCGATTAGAGAATCTCCCACAGAGTTCTTTCGTATTCTTATTGCAAACAGAGTTATTTTGTATTCTTAAATGCAAACAGAGTTATATTGTATTTTCTAATACATTGAATTGTTATTTACTATTTTTAAAACTCTTTTTTATATTGCATATCTACTACTTCTTTATATTTAAATGAGTTGAGATTGAGTTGAGGTTGAGTTGAGTTGAGACGAGGTAAGTTGTTTCTTCAGTTCCAGTTCAAGCTTATGTCATGTTTTATATTTCCCCTTGCATGCTCGTACATTTCATGTACTAACGCCATTTGGCTTGCATCTTTTATGAAGCAGATACAGGAGATCAGGTTCATCAGCAGGCGATTCATTGATACCATTCGCAGTTCCAGAGTTGTTTGGTGAGCCTCCATGCTTCCGAAGGATCCCTTAGTATTCTATTATGTCATGTTATTTCAGTTTTGTAGGATGATCGGGGATCTTGTCCCGACGTCCCTCATAGTATTAGAGGCTTCAAAGATAGATAGACAGTATTAGTTCATGAGTCTTTTCCATTTTCTTTTGTTAAATGTTCGAGACTTGAGTTGCCCTTGTGGTCAGTTTGAATATTTAAATGTTCTAATTATTTGAGATTCTTGAGTTAAGGCTTTCTTTGAGTTATCTTATCATGAGTAAGTTTTCCTGCTGAGAGTTGCGCCAGGCCAAGGGTTCTCTTGGGGCCAGCAATGGTTCTCAAGTGTCGGCCTCGTCCCGGGCATCCCTCTAAGACAATAGGTTTTCCACAATGTTATCCTCAAAAGAGTTGTTCTTGAGAGATGGAACCCCTAATAGGTACATCAACCACCTACAATCATTTAAACACTTATTACAAGTGATTTCGTCGAAATAAATGTGATTACCTATTCGGAGTCAATCAAATTCATGTGTGGTAAGATTATTTTTCATAGGGAGGGAAGTCAATACTCATTAATAGCTCAATTTATGGAGTTGATGGATTACCTACATTCTCCATATCTAGATTCAAAGAGTTATGTAGCCATGACCATTGTTTGCTTAACATGGATAAATCAATGTAGGATAAATCATACATAAATGATTAAATTTTGGGATGTTGATAAATATTTTCAAGGCGGGGGCGAAAGAGCACAACAGTTGCATGAATGTTGATGATTCATAAGTAGTATTTGATTTCTTCCACAAATGGAATGTCATATGATTCTTCTCCTACTTGATCCAAGTGTTTTAACATGAGATTCAAGGAAAGGATATATAATGCAAAAAAGGAATAGTGGTAATTCATCTTGTGACTTCACAGTTGCCAAAGAAGCCCAAAGAGGGACCAAATATTCCAATGTGATCTATAGAAAAATTCTTACATTGCAAGCACAGACTCCCGATGCGACCTCACAAAAACTATCAAAAAGAATATCGAAAGAATGAAATGCATATATTTGATTGAACTTAATATTTCAAATTCAGATCTCAACATTTTCACAAAATGCAACATTGACTAAGGAGTTTTGTATTTTATCCTTGTGATGAGAGTAATTTGTATCAAATTTAAATTATGTAAACTTACAACGTTAAGATTTTTTACAGTAGTATCATACATAGTTTAACGTTTATAATTTTATATGGTTATTAATAATGCTTACCATAAAGAGTTATATGTAATTACGTTATAATTGATCTGATTTTGTACTTCTTTTTAATATATCGTCAAATATGAAACTTACACCCGTAAATATGTATATTATAGTTCATGATGTTCTCCCAAAGTGCTATAACTTTTCTATAGTTAGATAATACAAGTTTTTCACATGCACAATCAATTATATTTTTGATAAATATGGTTATTAATTCTAAAGGTTTTAATATATTTTGTCCTAATATTTTTACAGATTCATGTTCTAACAAGCGAGATGGTGTATACTGCAATGTTTTTTGCTAAAATATTTACCAATATCTTTGGTTGATACTATAATTGGAAAGTATGCAAAGTTTTAGTTTGAAAATTTAACAGAATTAGGAAAACTACAACTAGAAGAAGGCCCATTTTTTGTTAAAGTCTCAAAAGGTAGATCCCAATAATTGATGTTGGTGCCATTGACAAGATTAAACTTGGACAAATTAAGGTATGATACTATCTTTATTTTATTTCATTCAATTTACAGAAATATTATGTGAAATACAACTGACTTTAGTTTCTATGAGGGTTTTGGTTAGGCGCACATCACGAGTTCAAATTTGATTACTGCCAAGAAACTAGTAGTAGTATTTAATGAAGAAGAGTAAAAATACATGTTTAGTATCATGGGCAACAGTTGGACTGTTATAGTTAAAAATCGGTAGAATTTAGTAATTTTGGCTAAAACAATAAATTTGTATGTCATCTAATATGCATAAATAATATAATATTAAAAAGAAGAAATAACACTTGTTTTTTTTTAAATAACTTTTGGTGAATTGTTAATTAGGTACTTCCTGGAATATCGAAAATAAAGGAACATACAGTAGTGTTTGACAATGGAGATGAACATCAATTCGATGCAATTATTTTTGCTACTGGATACAAGAATGTTGCTACCAAATGGTTAAAGGTACGTTTTGCAAATTATCATTATGTTCTTTTTTTTAATTCTAATTTTGAATCTTAAAATTGTTCCACTTGCTTGTAGATATCGTGTGAGGATAAGTTTTTCTCGATAAGTTTTCCTGGTTACTTATTTCACTTACTATTAATTTTACCATCATTGTCTCAAATAATGTATAGTTTATTTTTCTTTTGTATGCAGGATTATAGCTCAATATTTCTTGAACATGGCACAGTGATAAATTGGAAAGGACAGATTGGGCTCTACTATGCTGGATTTTCAAAAAGAGGGATTGCTGGTATTTCAATGGATACTATAGTTATTGCCGATGATATTAAGATTGTTAGAGGAGACAAAATTTGGGCTTTTATTATTATTATATCAGACTATGTTGTTAAATAAATTTTGTAGACCCTGCGTGAATGCAGGATGCTTTTTGCACTGGGCTTGACTTGTTACTATGTTGTTAAGTTCCTCTAGAACTTAAAAACCTTGTTTATTTTAGTATGTTTTCTTTTGGAATCTAGTTTCTACTGTCTTAGAAATTTGATGGATCTTTTCTGATTGATTGTCTTTCTTCGTTGATTTTCTTATTTTTATAATGATGGTGTGGGGTTCTGCACAAATTTCGACTGTTATAGCTATCTCTTGCCAGTTCAAGTATCAAATAACTCCACCCACCAAATTGGGTAACTTTAACTAGAGACATTTGTTGGCAACATGAATGAAATCTAACATTTGAGTTCCTCAATGTTTCATAGTAAAGTAGATTGAGAGAGAGAGAGAGAGAATTGGTTTCTTGAGAATTTCTTTTTCCTTCAATTATTTGATTTTCATAAGGTACATAAAATGAAATGTATATTGAGCAGTTAACATTCCATCTTGTTAAGTTCATTACGAAGTCGATTCGTCCAAAATTTCCCAACAAACCAGTACAAATACAAGAGGATAACGAGGGGTATCTTACCTAGCACATACGAGATACTCCCTACATCCTACCAAGAATGTAAAAGTTATTGCGGATGATTCAACTTAATAAGCGCAACCTACTTAATCCAAAACCAAATGGTTCATTTAACTTTTTCCTCAACCTCATGTTTGCATTTTTTATCACTTAGCCTTAGGTGCATGCGTATTGTCGTGCTTTCTTTTGGGCCAACTTTTTGTTTCTAATTTTCCCGACCATTGAGAAGAAGAAGTTCCTCTCCAGGTTTCTTCTGATCTTTTCCTTTCTTTCCAGATAGAGTCTGGTGGTACACTGTCCCCATTTCGTCGAAGATGCTTTTCCGCTATCATTGGTAGACCATTTCCCTTTTGACCAGGGAGATTCACTGAAGTTAATCCTTCCCAACCTTCGGTAGACAATTCTTTTTTGTCGCAATAGGTTCAGAAGGTATAGCTGACTGACTTCCTTTTTGACTTTCTTTACTTTGATCCCGCTTCTTGATATCTCTACAAGGAAGAGTGGTTGTATTTCTTTCTTCTATATTGTTCCTTGTCTCAGAACTGTCATGAAAGGGAGTAGCAATTCCAAACAACTGATATTTTAATGTGGGTATTTTGACAAGTCCATCTATAAAAGCATAAATGTATTCTCTAGTACGCCGGATACACTTGTATATGCGTTTCACTTCTGCTTTCCCAACATCCCTTGCAGAATTTTGAGACTGATTAGTGAAATCCTCAACCCGTAAAGATCATGATCAGCCATTAATACAACACTTCAAAGATTACTTAGTATAAAGGAAATTAATAAGTGAAAGATAACTACACTGATGCAACAAACTTTGGAGTCCCATGACTTAGATAGCCACGATGCTTCGTAGAAACTTGCACATAGTCTTTTGGCCCATAGCCTCTCAATCGACATTAACTGCAATGAAATTAGACCATGATGAGCCAGATAACGGGATGTTTGCTAGGAACTGGGAGTCTTTTTAAGATGAGGTCAGATTTACTGAATTCATAGTACCTTGACTAACAACATAACTAGCAACTCAACCGTCACTGGCTCTTTGTTCTTGTTCCCATAGTTCACAAACTTATGCAACAACTTTGCCACCGCATTTGGATTAGTTCCATCTAGAATATTAACAAGCCAAGAAATATTACCGAGCTACTCAAAACAAAAATTCTCATGAAAAACTAATGCAAAGAGAAAAGTGCTAAAAGTCAAACAAGGCAGCAAGTGCTTAAACAAAAATTGCCAAGTTATGTATAAGAGAAAAGAATTATGAGTATGTATTTCATCCACATTTACAGCCTCACAAATGGAAGAATTTTCATACACATCCAATTCTGATTCTTAGGGTCCTATATATTTCATCAGAAGATGTATTTCTATCATGATCTTGTGATTCCTGAGAATTATTCTCTTCTACTAGAGTACTTCACAAAACTATGTAGTAAACTAAAGTTAGTACATCCCTTTCAAAAGGCGTTCGATAACTGAAAAAGTAATGATTCATAGTTACCTTCTAATATGGCAGAAAATGGCAGTAGTATTGGAGGATTTCGTGTCTATGAAGTTCACATGACCTCAAATGAAAGAAAAAAAACCAGATTATTAACTAAACAACTACATTAATAGCCCTCTAGAAAAGAAATATACACATATAAAACAAAATAAGCAAGAAGGCATTCAGAAACATTAAAAGTTATTCTAAATAAGCTAAGGCCATGAGGGGGGGAATTGAGAAGATGTTAATAAGCTATGGCCTTCCTAAAAAGTAAGGATCTTTTGTTTTTATGGACAAAATGGGGTTAAATACAACAACAAGAAGTTTACAAGAGTAACACCGTTGTCCTCTTGTACAAGAGGGTGCTTTACAAAAGGTTCACCAAACCAATTTTTTCTTTCTCCTTTTTTCTTTGGATAAGGCAAAGCAAATCTCATTAAATAATACCAAGAAGGTATTGCAAGTCTGCAAAAGTATAGAAAGTAAATTTCTTCATACTTTTTGTGTTTTTTAAGTTGAAACAATACAAACTTGGTGTGGTAAGAACACTGCAACAAACTGGGCATTTTATTGTACTTAGAATAGCCTCCTTAGCGGATACTGCTTATAGCATATTATGCACATTTTACTAGAGTCAATTTTCTTCTAATAAGCTAAAGAAATTATTCATTACTATAATCAGTACAAATTTTACGCTGTGTAAGGTTATGTAAAGTATAAGCTCACTAGTAGCTCCTATGCTGGCAGACTGATTAACCAATATAACAAAACAGTTAGCTGAAGGCACAATTCGTATTGACTAAAAATTGATCAGCATTCAAATTCCATAAGATGTAATCAAGAAACAAAGAGTAAGATGGAAACAAAAAAATAACTTGTACTTGGATCATACCTGCAAATGATAAGCAACCAAAAGTATTACAGATAATGAGTTCAAAGTTTTGTCTCTTGAGCTATTAATATTTTGTGCTTTTGCCCAAGCTTTCACTTGCAAAAACAACAGATCATATAACAGCTGATATCTATCAGCACATACATAAATTTACCTATGTATCCTCTTCTAAATAAGACCTAATGAACATGAAGTTTAAAACACTCAACATTGCCTCCAGAGGAGGAGGGGAGGGGGCAGATATTATCAGAATGTGAACTGAAAAATGAATTTAGTAGTCCTTGTCTAAGCAACAACTTTGATTTCCATCATTCTTCTTTTTCTAACTTTTGTTTAAATTGGTAGGAACATGCATTCAACATACTACAGAAGTTACATGGACTTTCTAAACTTTGAAATTGCAGCCTATCATTCATAAATATTTAGAAAATTATTCTTCACAGAAATAGATGTCGGTTTCCTTCAAGTAATTAAAGATCTAATCAGAAAATAATATAAGGATATGACAAGCTTTTGAACATAGCATAAGCAATACATTTCTGATAAGATTATCCATCTAGCACCATTAAATTCGATACAATTAAAGTTCCATACCTTCCACTACATGTCAAATTACACAATGATACTAATTTTAGATATTAAACATGAGCTGCTCATCTCCAAAAATTCTAGATAACATTTCATTTAAGTAGAATATGTTGTCTATTGTATGGTCTGATCTACTTAGTGTTAAATTTACAGCCTTCCCTCATCCTTCAAACCCCCACCGCCTCCACCATTTTCCCCTGGAATCGTCATAGGGGTGATGCCGGAAAAATCTGCAGAAACTCCTAAGGTATATTTTAAAGCAGATCTTAGGCTAAAATGTAAAATTTCCAGCAAAAAGAACAGAAACAATTTAAGAATGTTTATTTTAGTAAAATGTCCAGAATAAGTAAAAGAAATATTTTGGTGATTTTCCGCAGCACAAAAGAGAGATCATACATGGACCAAACAAGCTCTGGAAACTACATCGCTAACCCTTCATCAACATAACTTGACTTAGTTATTTCCTTCCTCCCACTGAAGTTCTATCATAAATAAACAGTCATGGAAGATCACATAACCTAATAATTTCTTTGTTGAGGCTATAGCAGTGTAGTCAAAGGCGCTCTTAAACCCTAAAGTGAGGCTCAAAACGTGTTGTGCGCTTTGCCACTCTTTATATGCACTTATGTTTCGTCATCAAGGCTCTAAGGCAAAATTTCCTTGTCAATGATCCTCTTCTGAAGAAGTGACACCAAACAATTAATATTTCTTTTTATCATAAAAAAATTCAATTTCTTTGGTCATATATTTGTCATTCATGTTTATGATTATTAGTCTTGGATTAAACATATATATTTTTATTTATTTTTTCGTTTGTGCCTTTTTTCATTAAAGCCCACGTTTTATTTGCACTTTGCGCTTAAAGCCCCCACAGACCTTAAAGTTATTTTGCGCTTTTCGCCTTTGATAACACTGGGCCATAGATATAGATAAAATATTTATACTTCCCCAATGTTTGGAGTAGGTAGGATTCAGTTTCGTTTACATGTATTACATGTTAAGATGATTCAAAAGGATGAAAAACATTTCAAAAAGATTTCACATATAATTAAAAGAAACTAAGATAAAATCTTTTTCACATTTCAAAAAGATTTCACATATAATTAAAAGAAAGTCTTTGTGGCATAACTAATTGATGCACCTTCCGAGTTTGCTTCCTTTCAATCTGAAATTCGCCTTCAAAATAGAAAAGTGTAATTTTGTTTTATGCTACCAACAAAGGCCATTGGCTCCTTTTGTTTCTTTTTTTTTCTTCTCTTTAATCTTCCACTTCCATTGTCCCATGTGATAACACACCATGTCTTTTTGTCTTCCAAAAATAGAAGGCATAGTCCTAACTTGTTAACTTCCTCTTACTTGCTTTGTATTGTATATCTCATGTGCAAATATGATGGGAATTTTAATTCTGAATGTACTTCAAGTGAAGCTAGAGAAATTGATATAATGGCTATCCTATTCATTTAAGTTCTAGGGACATAGGTAATTGTGTCAAGAACTATAGCTCTGTGGTATTGCTACGATGCATCCATGAATCAAATAAGAGGCCTTCCAAACTATTGAAAAACTGTGCATATTGCAAACATACAGGAGATTGCAGAATTTTACCAAAAAGCTCAGCTTCTGAAACCATTCATCGAGTGAACAAATCATGTGTATTATCTTAGACTTTGGAACTCCATTCATGTTTTCAAATGATATATCGCACTCGATTCTCGTACCACAATCAACAACTTTCAGAATGGGCACCTTGACAGTTGTTATTGGATAAACACCATAAACATGCCCACATCCTGAAGCACAGAAAACCACAGATGAAAAAAGACAAACACTAAATCCTAATAGTGATAAATAAAAATGCTAAATGGAGTAAATATATTCAAAGGATTCAGATGGTCACAAACAAACAAACAAAACATGAGGAGACACCCTACAAATTTCTAGTTTTATGGATTTTTCACATTTCCAAGTCTGTTTTTCTACTTTCCTTATGATATTAAGGTATTTGTAATAATTAAAAAATAAAAGTACATGTAGTAGAGATATTTCATACATTCCCTCATTGATATAACCTTATGATATACATCTCTCTTTAACACTTGGTTGTCTCCCATTGAAATTTCACCACCTTCTTTTATCATTCTTTTTTTTTGGATAAGTGCCATTCAACTTTCCCTTCCAACGGAATTATGATTGGATGCATATATGAGCGAAGGGGATAAAATATCCATTATTTGGCAAATGTACAAATTAAGAGACAAGAAGGATGCATATATGAGCGAAGGGGATAAAATATCCATTATTTGGAAAATTTACAAATTAAGAGAAAAGAAGCAGATGAAGCTTAATTACCAAACTTCTTTAAGATATACAATTGTTTCCTTCTTTTTCTTGACTTGTTTAGTTATATAATAAGTTTTATTTTCTTGCCTTTTTCTGATGCAATTCTCCCTAATAATCAGGTTTGCATTTATGGGTTGCAATAATTAGGGGTGATCATGATATGGTATTAAGAATTTCAGTTTAATAATTTTGAATTTTGATTTTTGATTTTTAAAAATCATGTATCATAATTACCATATCTGATTAATTCAGTATGGTTTGATATTATTAAGTTTGGTTTTGGTATTTTGAGTTTAATTAATATATTTGTAATCATAGTTTGTTGAACTTTGACGTCCATTTAATCTTTTAATAGAGAAGTATGACTTTAAATTTTCAAGAAATATCTCGATTATATAATACTAAAATCTTACAAACGTAGAGATTTTCAAAAAGAAGTACAAGAAATTGATACCTTCATTAATCAATTACACAAAAAGAACATCTCAATCAAAATAAAGTAGTTAAAATTTAAACATTCAAACAATTAGTTATATATATATATACTAGCTTATATGTTTGTAGTATTATAATAATATACATGTTGTATATGTAACTATACGCTTATGTATAATATTTTGATATTTCTTTTATGAATATCAAATATCGTACCGAATAAAAACAATAAAAAATACATACTAAATATTACAATATAAAAAAATTCGATAGCAATATCTATATATTGAATCACACCACCCCTAACCACAATGTTAAAATCTGTATTATCTATACAAATACAATTTGAGATACTTATCTGTATTCATATAACGTTATAACAATAAAAATGAATTTTAGATGTAATTTGTATTTTTATAAATGAATTTAGTCCAAATTGTATTTGTATTATATATTAAGTGCAACTCCTGAAATTCTTCATGTTTTCAGACTAATGGATTTTTCTTTAATTTGAAAGTGCACATCTAGACATTAAAATTTAATTTTTATTAATAACTAAACATTCTAATTTATTTTTTCTCTATCTTGTGGACACTTAATATTGACGTGACACATAAATTTTAAAAGTGTCTAAATAATCATTTCGTAAATTGAAGTGTTTTAAGCTGTTACGGAATATAAAGTATCTAGATTTACATATTCAAAATTGTAATGGTTACTTATCAAACTAGGCTAAATTTGAGTGTAACATTTATATATTATGTCAAAAGATAATGAAGCAAGAAAATAATATGGGAAAGGATTATCCTTAAGGCCTAAAGTTTGCGAAAAGGATTAATTATATTTCTTAAAGTAAATTTAAATAATTTTTTTACTGCCGTTAATAAAAAAAGAAGTATATTTAAGTCATTTTAGTAACAATAGCGGTATAAATGTTACATTTCTTTTATAAATATAAGGTATATATATATTCTAAATAGAATCCCCCAAAAATAATAATTAAAGCAACATGAGTTGTGGTAACCTGGTCGAACAACTTCACTATTAATTAGAGTTTCCAATTCGAGCCTTGAGTATAGAAAAATTCTGTTGAAAACGGCCGATCCAAATTTAGTCCAGGCTCTTGACACCGGTGAGAAATTTAAAATAAATTAAGAAAAATACACTTGGCCTTGTTCCCCTCTCACTCCTCCTCTTCTTACAGGAAGTGATGATTTCAAGAAATAGAAGCTCACTCAGCTTCAATAACTTGTAGCTTGTGCTTTCTTTTGTAGTACATTTCTGCTCCATTCTTCTTCTTCTTCTTTGTTTATAACAATGGATTTTGACCCCCTTTTTTTTTAGCTATAGATAAGAAAGATCATCATCAAATTCCCATTTCTCCCATGGCCATGGTGTATCAAGTTAAAGGTCAGTACTTTCTTATGTGAGCTTAAAGCTCTAATCATTTTATACTATAAATTTGAAGACCCTTATTTCTGATTTTTTGTTTCTTAGGTTGTTTGATAGAATTAATGAGTTATTTGCTTGTTTCTTGTTAACCATAGTAAGAAAGTTATGTTTTATTATTTTGGATAATCATACCTCCCCTAGCACAAGTATTAAGTAAATCTAGTCACCAAGTCTCAGACAGAAGTAGGGTTTTTCCTCCACTGTGATTTGACAATGTCATTCACGGTAGCGGAGGCAGAATTTTGTGCTAAGGGGATTAAAAAAAATGCTTCAAGTTATCAAGATTAGTTATTGTGGTTAGTGGAAGTTGAATGTGTGTTCTCTAAGAGAATTTGAACTCCCTTTTACCATGGAACTGAACTTTTGGCTTGTGTCAAAAGGGATTTAACATTTATTAAGATAAAACAAAAATTTAGCTCAACCCACTAGGAGGACACACCCTTGGGTGCAATGGTGATAAAAAAATTGTTACTTGTATCCAAGAGTATCGGCCGTAGTGGTAAATGTAGTGAATACAAACTTTGGAGACTATGGTTCAAATTTGTATCTAAGTCTTGGTGATCAGAGTTATGTAGTATCTAATTCGTGGATTAGCTAAGGTGTATGGGAGCTGGCCTGGATACCATAGTTAAAGAAAAACAAAACAAAATATCTTAGCTGGTACGGGCATGATCATTGAAACAAAAAAGAAAAAAATGGTTTGACTATGTAAATAGAGCCACTAGTACAAAGTTAGCCATAACACCGTCCAGAAGTAGTGTTTGACCTTTGTTTGTCCCCAATGCTTTGGTCTAATGATAAGGGTGTGGTGCATCGAATGATATGTTGCATACAAGAACTTGGTATTTAGGTGCAGAAGGGTAGACGGGTGTCTCTTTATGCACCAAGTTTTGGGTCGTGTACATCTAGTTCTCAAGATTTATTGGTTATAAAAATATGAACAGACATAATGGTAGCATTTGTTACTTGCTAAAATTAAAAGAGAAAATTAATGGTAGCATTTCTTATGGAAACTGTTGCAATGGTTAAATTACGATGTAATTTCTCATTGTGGGCTTATGGGAGTGTGAAAGGAGAATTATCTCATTGTGGTATACTTAGGTACACTGCTAGTGTTGCTATATGTGAGTGTCATGTTTATTTTATTACATAATCCCCTTGCATGTTTTTGTTAATGCGTCTCTCTTTCAATACAAAGCTAGATTACCAATTTTTGAGCCATTTTGTATCGCCCAACCAGCCCTGCAAAAGAAAAACAGTTCTAATCTGAGCTTATTGTGTATAAAACTAAGTGTACTTCCTTGTCTTTTTTCTTAATACAGAACTTATGTAGTGAATATTGTTCCGCTGAATACACTAGGTCAATGAGGATAAAAAGTACTCCTACTGATAACAAGTGATATCTTCACTTGAGAATGTTTGATTGGTTGCAAAGGACAGAAAGAGTAAAGTAACTTGTCTTTATCTGTATGCAGTGAAAATAAGTATATCAGACAGCTTTTTCTTCCCTTTTTAGGTACCAATTCTTTTGATCAGTACAACTAAGAGTTGCGACTTAGTTACCTAGGTATCCTAGAGAAGTCAAAGAATATGATTTCAATAGAAGAAAATGCTTATAATAAGAAAGCTGTTACTTGCTAACTTTATATTTTCTGGGATGGTTGTACCTTTGAATTTTAGAAACATACTTTGAGTCTTACACTATGTTTGGATCATTGTTACCCATTGTATTGTATTGTTACCATACATACAATGTTTGTTTTGATTGTTACTTAAATTGTATTGTATTGTATTGTTAAATTTCATTGTTACATAACAATGAAAACCTCCATTTTATGGAACAACTGATTTGGTGTGTTCTCATTGTTACTTAACTTCTTTTCTAATTATATCTTTAGTTAATATTTCATAATACTATTTTACCCTTTACCTATATTATTTAATCCGAATCAAACCTCCTAACTTGGAATAATTAAGGACATTTTAGTAAATTTATAAATTACAAAATAATATGATACAATCAAACCAAACAATAAAATTGTTATTAAACAACAATAAGCAATACAGTCTAACCAAACATTGTATCTATGAGAAAATGGTCTAAAAACCCCCCAACCTATACCCGAAATCTCAACTACACACTCCAACTTTACGGGTGTCCTATTACCCCTTGAACTTCATATTTCTCTATTTTCTACACACTTAAATGTTGACCTGTCATAGGAGGTGTTCTCACCTCCTTTAGGCGCGTTAGAAGGTGAATTTTGATGAAAATTTCATCTTTCTCCAACAGTCATCTTCCCCACCCTTCAATAAACTATTGTTTCTTCTTCCCCACCATTAACCCTTGTTCCTTTTAGAAAAAAATCACGATTTTCTCTCAAAAATAAGTAGGGTTTAGTTGTTTATGTTCATTTCTACTTCAAATCTTGAATTTAGGGTTTGTAATCTATTCTAACTTCTTATTTAGGTCTCTAATTTGAAATTTGAATTTTCTTGAAATTCATCAAAAATGGCAAATGAAAATTTGAATAAGCTTTGTATGGATGAATCAGACCCAAAATTAGTTGATAACTACGAAATCAAGTTCAAAATACATAGAAAAATCCTTCGATCATCAACAAAAATTCAAAATCCTTCGATCATCAAGTTCAAAATACACAGCAAATGGTGAAGGAGATAAAAAAGAGAAAGGATATTTTTTGGGTCTTTTACGTTTTAGGAGGGAAATGGGGGAAAATAAAAAATTGGGAGTTGAAGAGGTGGGGGACCCGGCGCGTGCAATCACGTGGACTATTTGTTTGGTTTATGTGTTGAGGTCAGCGTTTAAGTGTGTAGAAAATAGAGAAATATGAAGTTTAGGGGGTAATAGTAATAGGACACCCATAATGTTGGAGTGTGTAGTTGGGATTTCGGGTATAGGTTGGGGGTGGGGGGGGGGGGTTAGACCATTTTCTCTTGTATCTATCATGCAATATAATACAATACAATACAATACAATACAATACAGTGTGAAACAATGGGTAACAATGATTCAAACAGAGTGTTAGTTGTACATATTAACTCAATGGTGATATGTAATGGTTCCTTCAGTAGCAACAAGTCACTATTATTGAATTATCATTTCATTTACTATTGTCTGAATCATCAATTGATAAAACTATGATGACAGTTATTCGTATCAATGTGCCGATACTCAGGCCTCATAGATGCAGGTCTAGGATTAGAAAAGTTATTTATTTTCCTAATTGACGGATTCCATATAAACATGTCAGTGAACCCAAGGGCAAAACAAATCAATCCATTAACTGAATCGACAACAAACACATTTTCGCGGGGTTATAATCAAAGTTATATTCCTTACTCACAACATAGTTATTAAGTAAGGAAGTAACTAAACAGTTTGTGAAAATTAAACTAGTCGATATCCATTAGCAGGTAGGTACCTGAGTTGGGACAACACACGGCTGTGGTGTATGTAATCTTTTCTATCAGCAGATACACTAAGATGATTACTGATAAATTTAGGGCTAGAGATTAACGAAAACCAAGATTTCGAAACCGACCTAAATTTCAAGAGGTATTTCACTGGATGCCTTAAGAGTATTTCAGTGACAAGTTCCAATGGAAGAATAAGGATTGAATCTGTTGATGGAATCTGAGAATGGAAGACTTCATCTTTCGAAAAATCCATTTGGGCAGCACAAATTTGAATTGGGAACTTCTGCTATGTAGGCAACTAACTTTCCACAAATTGTAAACCCTACATCGCAATAATATTTTGTGCCATTATTCAGTTATCTACCTTTGCTACTAAATATTTCATAAAGTAGGTAAATTACCGCATTTCGCGGGGTTTTTGAATATTCAATTCATCAACGTACAAATATTTGTTGTATTATCCTTAAATCCGTGTTAAATTTGCTACTAAATATTTTATAAACTTGGTAAGTTACCCGCGCTTCGTGCGGTTATGTGTATTCAGTTCACCACGTACAATTAATTATGGTTAATGATTAAAGATTATGAGATAATATCCGTTTTCCTTTTTGATTTTGTATACCAATAAAACTTTGTTGTCATCAGTTTCTCGATATTTGTCCAATTAATTGCAATTTTTTTACCTACATATATGAGGAATTAAAGGAAATGAAAAGGGTTAGAAAAAGATAGAGTTTGTCTTTCGATGCTTATATAATCATTTTTCATGTTTTTACCCTTTAAAGCATATATCAACTTGAAATTCATTACAAGCTGGACAAATCAAGCACTGACAATGTCATATGTATGAAGAAATTTACGCATAGGAGAAGCTTGTTCAACCTTTTGTCTCAACAATCTTAGGATACAACATACAACAGATATTCAAAAGGGGAAACTTTATTCAATAGAATAATGTCACAATCAATGTTGATGCCTGATCAAAATAGATGTAACTGATGCGATTTCATATTTTCGACACAGGACTTAGATGAGCGTAATCTGTGTAGCACAAGCTCCTCCCTTTTCAGCTGCTAAGAGACTTAGACGAGGAGATCCCGTCTCTCTTTACCTATTTTATATTGTAATGGAGTACCAAAGTAGGCATCTAAATGAACTTAAGAAAGAAAAGAGCTTCAAATTCCATCCTAGATGTAATAAGCTGGGAATTACTCACCTCACCTTTGTTGATTTTCTGTTTAGAGACGGACGGAAGAAGAATTAAGCAAATGATGTCATAAAGATTTTTGAGTCTATATATGTAAGAATTAAACAACACTCGGTACAAAAAATTTTCACCTTTGATTGTCGTAGAGGAATGAAATTCACGAACTGAATAATTTGCTCCAAATCCAACTTTGAATCTCAAGGAAACAAAGTGTAATCCACAAACTGAATATCCTCTTGGATTGTTTGATGTCAATCTTAAGAAATTAATGGCCTATTGTTTTTCATTTTTGTTTCTGATATTTTTTCTCTTACTTTTCTTTAAACGTGAAGTGCTATTTTAAAAGGAGTCGATGTTACGGTTAAAACCATGTAACCGTTCCCACTCTTTTTCAAAATAGTATTTATCTTCTTTTTTTTTCTAGAAACTTTATTGGGTCGGGTCGGATCTACATGGGCGACCCATGATCCAAAAAAACTTATATCTCCCACTTTGCACATGGTGGACAAGACCCAAGCTAATATGACATCAATTAGTCACCCAATTTCTTACGATAAATAGTCCGTGCGATCCATGAGCATTAATAGCTTGCCTATAAGGTTTTACATCCTCTGTATAGAAACCAATCACATATGGAAAGAATTCACTACTAATATGAGGACACTATTACTCACAATACCCCAGACTTCTTTCACTACTTCAATAGTTACTTATTCGATCCCTCATCTTCTTAAAGAGGTGAACTCGAGTTTATGTTTAACTTTATATACACAATTACACCCGAGTTTAATAGTCGGCTTGTGTATACAAGTTAAATTATTCATTTTAATCATCTTCCCGTTCTACTCGAATCTATATGTTCCATATCAACTGCTTTCCTAGACATGTAGTGGATTTCCGAATCACTCATGGCTATTAGTTGTAATAGTTAGTGTTTCAATTATTTTGAATCAAATTCATCCATTAATAGTTTCGAAATAACAAAATACATGAATGTGAGTTGTAACATTCATTTTTGTTTTAATTCTACGTTATAGATTTTTGTAAGATACTTTTAAAACTCTACGTTATAGGTTTTTGAAAGTTAAGGTTATCTTTTCAATTCATGAACCTATAATAAATACTATTTAATTAGAAGTCTTTTCTTGCAAAACTTTTATCCTATAAATTGTGTTTCTTTTGGTTGAAAAGAACAAGCACTCAAAAACTACTTTCCCTTGAAAAAATATTTGTGAGACATTAATCAAATGGTGAAATCACCAATCCAAGAATAGAAGAACAACAATATTCTTGAATGCTACTTGTTTTGTGGCATAGTTGAATCCCGAAGATAGAGTTGTTATTTATTCTTCTGTTTGCTCGTGGGAGAGACTTCAACTATCTTCAAGAAACGTATTAACGTGCCTCTAAACCAAACAAGTTTTGTTTTGAATTCCTTATATTTTTATCATTCTTCTTCAGTTGTTCTAACAATTTGAAGATAGTTGTCTCTATGGCATCCACATCAATAACAAACAGTGTTCCAAATTTGCCTAATCCTAATTTTGAAATATTTGATGGCAAAGACTTTCCTAGATGGCATGGAACGATGAAATTCTTTTTAAGACGATTAAAGTTGGCATATGTTCTTGAGAAACCTTGTCCTGAGGCTCCCAGTTCTGAGGTAGCAATGGATGAGGCTACTTTAATTAAAGAACAAATTGCCAAATGGCAAGATGATGATCACTTATGCAAGAATTATATTCTTGGAGGAATGTCCAATAAATATTATGATCAATATTATATTAAGTGCAAATTTGCTAAGGAGATTTGGGATACTCTTAAAGCTATCCATTTAGCAGAAGTGGCGAGTTCAAAGAAATTTTGTGTTTCAAATTTTATGGAGTTCAAAATGGTTGATGACAAGTCAATCACTGAACAGTACAAGAATTTCAACTTATAGCTAATAAAGTTTCTATATCTTGAATTGCTCTTGATGAAAACTTTCATGTTGGTGCTATTGTCTCAAAACTTTCTTCCATCTTGGAAGGAGTATAAAAGCAAACTATTACACAAGAAGGAAGATTTGAATCTTGAACAATTATTGCAGCACTTGCAAATCAAACAAGAGATACGATACCGTGATAATAACATTTTGAAGGAACCCATCATGAAAGCTCATGTTGTTGAAGAAAAATCGATCAAGAAGGAACTTGCCAATTCTAAATTTTTGAAGACAAAGAAGAGTAAAAATTTCAAGCGTACTAATTCCAATTCTAAGTCGAATGAATGTTATCATTGTCATAAAATTGGTCACTATGCACGTGATTGTAAAATTCTTAAAGCTGAAAAGAAGAAAGAAAAGGTAAATAACAATACAAAAAATAAACTGGTGGCAATGGTCACAGAAGCATTTGTAGCGGTAGATCAAGTAGAATGGTGTATAGACACTAGTGTGACTCGTCATATATAGGGTAATCGAAATTCTTTCACGACCTATGCATTAGTGAGGGGCGATAAAGTTTTGCATATGGGAAACTCATCCTCTGCTAAGGTTGTGGGAAAAGGAACTGTTGAACTGAAATTCACTTCCGAAAAGATGATCACATTGATAGCCGTATTGCATGTTCCTGATATTCGAAAGAACTTGGTGACAGGTACGCTTCTTTCGAAGCATGGTTTTAAAATGATTTTTGAGGCAGCTAAATTTATTTTGTCTAAACAAGGCATGCTTGTTGGAAAAGGCTATGATACAAATGGAATGTTTAAACTCAATATTGAAAATGAAAATATTTCTGCTTATGTTGTGGAGACTATAGATTTATGTCATGAGCGTGTTGGTCATGTGAAATTTAGATCCATTGAACTTATGGTGAAAAATGGATTAATTAAATATTGTTGAAAGGATCATGTTTTTAAGTGTATTACTTGTAGTAAATATAAAATAACAAAGAAACCTTTTAAGTCTGTTGAGAGGATATCCATACTTTTAGAGTTAATCCACACTGATATTTGTAAGATGGATTGTTTATCACATCATGGAAAGAGATATTTTATCACTTTCATTGACGATTACTCAAGGTATACATATGTCTTTCCATTAAAAATAAAAGATGAGGCATTTGAGAATTTTAAAACATATAAAGCAGAAGTTGAAAATAAATTGAGTTTGAAGATTAAATCAATCAGATCTGACAGAGGTGGAGAATATTTAAAATCAGATTTTATTGATTTTTGTGAAAAAGAAGGCATTGAGAAACAATTTACTATGTCTTATACACAACAAAAAAATGGTGTAGCAGAAAGAAAAAATAGAACTTTCATCAAAATGGCTAACTCTATGCTTTATGAATTTGGTATCACTAAAAATTTATGGACTGAAGCCTTATTTTCTGCATGTCATATTTTGAATTGAATTCCTTCCAAGAAACATAATTCATCTCCGTATGAACTTTGAAAGAATCAAAAGCCAAATATAAATTATTTTAAAGTATGGGGTTGTTTGGCTCATGTCCGATTACCAGATCAACATTTGACTAAGATTGGATATAGATGAGTAGATTGTGTATTTATTGGTTATTCACAAACCAGTAAGGCTTATAGATTTTTAAATCTTGAAACCCCATGCCCTCGCACAATTATTGAATCGTTGCATGCTAACTTTTTTGAGCATATATTTCCTAAGAAAAAAAGAATATTTGGAACAAGATACAAGTTCTTCTATGTCTCCTCTTAAAAGGAAAATAATTGAGCCTTTGGAAGAAAGTCAACCAATACGTAGTGCAAGATTATCCAAACCAAGAGACTTTGGACCTAATTTTCAAGTCTATTTAGTTGAAAAGGATCCTGAAAGTTATGCTGAAGCAATGTCTTCACATGATGCTCCTTTCTGACGTGCAGCTATTGATGATGAAATGCACTCTATTATGTCAAATAATACATGAATTTTATCAGACCTTCCTCCTGGATGTAAGTCTATTGGTTGTAGATGGATCTTTAGAAAGAAATTGAAATCTGATTGTACCTTAGATAAGTACAAAGCTCGCTTGGTAGCAAAAGGTTTTACTCAATTGAAAGATATTGAATATTTTGATACCTTTGCACCTGTAGCTCGAATGACTTCTATTCGACTCTTGATTGCTTTAGCCGCAATTCATAGTATGATAATACATCAAATGGATGTGAAGACTGCATTTCTTAATGGAGATCTAGATGAAGAAGTTTACATGAAACAACCAGAAAAATTTGTCGTTCCTGGTCAAGAACACAAAGTTTGTAAGCTTCTTAAATCTCTTTATGGATTAAAACAAGCTCCAAAAAAATGTAATGAGAAATTTAGGAGAGTAATGATTTCTAATTGCTACTCAATCAATGGTGGTGATATTTGCATATTTAGCAAATTTCAAGAAAAAATTGGTGCTATAATATGTCTTTATGTAGATGATATGTTGAACTTTGGAACTGATATTGAAAGAGTCAAAGAAATAAAATATTTTCTAGCTTCTCAATTTGAAATTAAAGATCTTGTAGAAGCTGATGTAATTTTGGGCATTAAAATCATGAGATCAACGAATGGCTTGACTCTTACTCAATCAAGTTATATTGAGAAAGTCCTAAAAATATTTGGTCACTTTGACGACAAACCTGCTCCTACACCATTTTATCCTAGCATCAAACTAATACGGAACTCTACTGATGTTCTTGATCAGCTGACATAGTCTCAGATTGTTGGGAGTCTTATATATGCCATGCATTGTACCAGGCCGGATATTGGTTACGCAGTAGGAACTTTGAGCAAGTTTACTAGTAATCCTGGAGTTTAACATTGGAATGCCTTTATTCGTGTTTTAAGATACCTGAAGGGTACAATTAATGTTGGCCTACATTATTCTGTATTTCCAGCTGTTCTTGAAGGCTATAGCGAGGCTTCTTGGAATTCTGATCTGAATGACTCTAAATTCATTACTTGTTGGATTTTTACTTTGGCTGGAGCAGTGATCTCTTAGAAATCAAAGAAGCAGACATGTATTACTCACTCAACCATGGAGTCAGAATTTATAGTTATGTCTTCTACGGGAAAAGAAGCTGATTGGCTGTGATCTATGTTGATAGATATTCCTTTGTGGAGTAAGCAAGTACCACCTTTAACTATGTATTGTGATAATCAAGCTACTATATTTCGGGCTTCAAGTGAATGCGACAATGGCAAGTCGATACAAGTTCGTCTCAAACACAATCATGTGAGGAGGTTATTTGAGGAAGGCATAATATCACTTCAATATGTGAAGTTCAGGTTTAATTTAGCAGATCCTCTGTCTAAAGGGTTAGGCAAAGAGTTAGTGGTGGAAACTTGTAATGGGCTGGGAATAAAGCATGTTGTAAATTAATTGTACTTTATGGTAACCCTACCTAATGATGCAATCTTGGGTTCAAAGGGAAAAACAAGTAAAGTTACAATTGTGAAGCACATAAATAAAATTCCCATTTTCAAAATAAAATGAAATAAGTAGATGTGTATGATTGAGATTATTTTCTCTTGATAAATTTATAAGACCGATCTCGAATGGAGTTAGTAAGAAAACTCTTGATAAATTTTTTTCGATATCCCTACTAAAGAGAACGATGAGATTATATTCTCTAAATAAGTCTATAAATCGATTTCAATTGGACTGTGTAGGAATACTCTTGATAGATTTACCGATACTTTGTTGTAAAGGAGGATAAGATTAATTTCTCTTAATGAAGTTCATAGACTATTTGGTCGGAGTATGCAAAGCTACTCTTGATGAATTCACCGCACTAAGTGTGAAGTGGAGGCCGCTTCAATAAGAATTTAACAGGGAAATCTTAAAGCATTTGGCTAAAAGGATTCAGGACACATGGCTGTAAGGTGTCAAAGGATTTCGATTTTCACCAGAACATAGTGATATGCGTGGAGTATTTTTCTATTTCATTCAATGAACCACTTAGTTCAAGATTCGTTCACTAAGTAGTCAATGATTTAGAAAGCCTTCACTAGCTAATGGTTCAAGTCCAAAAGACACCATTATTGATGCATGTTTCTACATTCATATCTCAAAATATTATTTGGATTTTTGAAAGATATAATTTCTTGAAACAAGTGGGGGATTGTAAGAGTTAGTGTTTCAATTAATTTTGAAACAAATTCATTCGTTTATAGTTTGAAATAACAAAATACATGAATGTGAGTTGTAAAATTTATTTTTGTTTCAATTTTAAATTATAGATTTTTGTAAGATACTTTTAAAACTCTACGTTATAGGTTTTTGAAAGTTAAGTTTTTCTTTTCAATTCATGAACCTATAATAAATACTATTTAATTAGAAGTCGTTTCTTGCAAAACTTTTGTCCTATAAATTGAGTTTCTTTTGGTTGAAAAGAACAAGCACTCAAAAACTACTTTCCCTTGAAAAAACATTTGTGAGACATTAATCAAAAGGTGAAATTACCAATTAAAGAATAGAAGAGCAACAATATTCTTGAATGCTACTTGTTTTGTGGCTTAGTTGAATCCCGATGATAGAGTTGTTAGTTATTCTTCCGTTTTCTCGTGGGAGAGACTCCAACTATCTTCAAGAAACGTATTAACGTGCCTCTAAGCCAAACAAGTTTTGTTTGAATTCCTTATATTTTTATCATTCTTGTTCAGTTGTTCTAACAATAACACGCTAAAGTAGTAACACCGATCGAAACTTCAAGAACAGTAAAAGGTTAAAGGCTATTCTAATGAAAAGTTAATTTAACTTTTCGGGGTCTCACACAATGAAGAAGCAGGGAACAATTCTTTCATTAACCCATTGATCGCTTAACATACGTGGTATGAAACATGTGGTACGATGTTCTCACATTATATTTGTACGTGTGTCTCATTCTTTTATCATTCAAACATCGTACAGATGTTGTTCTAGACACCTCTAGATGTCTAACCCGAGCTTCTCTTTACAATGATCCTCAAACTTATTTTCATAGAGAAGCTGCTATCTGGATCATAAAACAAGTCATAGTATTGTGGTGAAACTCATCTCTTCATGTTCCTCAACGTAAGAGGTGATTGTTCGTGTGAGAGAGCCAATCTGGCGACTTGTTCGACACATTATTTCTACAAAATATCACATGCATATTATATTTGAACATAAATTCAATAGTATTATATAGAAGAGAATATTATAACAATCAAGTTATTTTACAACACTGAAAAATCATCAAATCTTACGTAAACCTAGAGCCTTAACATGTTTTTCAAACAAGTCTCTAGAGACTATCATTTCACGTGTAGGAATTTATTGTAAATTTATATCTCCACTTGTCACTACGTCTCTCACAAAGTTATACTTGATGGCACTGTGTTTGGTCTTGTTGTGATACTTAGGATCCTTTGTGTATGCAATAGCCACTTGACTATCACAATATAGAATCATGGGACCTTTAGAATTCTTTGTAATACTCAAATGCTCAAAGAATCTCTTTAACCAAACACCTTCCTATACTGCAGATGCACAAGCCACAAATTCAGATTCCGTAGTTGAAAGAGCTGTACAAGTTTTCTTCTTACTTTTCCATGAAATAGCACAACCATTTAGTAAGAAAGCATAACCAGATGTTGATTTTCTATCTTTTCGGTCACCAGCTCAATCATCATCTATATAACCTCTTATCAACAAATCAGATCCACTATAACACAATGTATGATCCACAGTCCTCTTGAGGTATCGGAATATTCTCTTTATTACTTTCCAATGATCTCTTCCAGGATTGGATTATACCTGCTAACCAAACTCACAGAATAACAAATGTCTAGGCGAGTACACATCACAACATACATCAAACTCCCAACAACACTAGAATAAGGAACTCGAGACATGTCTTCCTTTTATTTTTTAGTCTTTGGACACATTTTGAAGACTTAAAGTTTCACCCCTTACTACAAGAGTATCCATGGATTTTCAACTATTCATTCAAAAAGGTTCCAATATTTTCTTTATATAAGTTTCTTGAGATTAACTCAAAAATTTCTTGGAATGGTCTCTTTGGATCTTAACACCCAATATATAGTGTGCTTCACCCATATATTTCATATCAAATGATTTTGAAAGCCATAACTTGACAGTTTTCACATACTCCAAATTATTTCCATATAATAGAATATCATCTACGTAAAGAGAAAGAATTAAAAATTTCCATTGGACTTTTCACATAGATGCAATGGTCTTCATCAATCATGGTTGTAACACCTCGGACTCTAGAAAATAGAAAATGCAGCTTTCCAGAAGCTGGTGTCAGAACCAACAGAAACCATCCACGGACCGTAGGTGGGGACCCGTGGTTCAGTCCCAGACTTAGGGGAATTTCATAATCTAAAGATGACTCATGCGGCCGTTAACCACGGTTCGTTGATTGACTCACGAACCGTAGGATGGTTCTGTCATTGGGGTCCAGAGTTTTATGGTCTCTGATCCCACCCTCGGTCAACAAGTACGGTCCGTGGTTGGACCTATGGACCGTAGGTTTGACTGTAGGTGAGGGTCAATAGCCAATTAGAGGAAAATTATTGTTGGGTCAACTTCAAACGGTCATATCTTTTAGCACACAATGAATTAGGTGAGTTTTCATGTTCCGAGGACCGAGACTCTCTATTGATTTATGTCTTTTCTTTCGGATATTGTATGTGATGTATGGGTTATGTCCCAAACAATATTTTGATGTAATAGATGGCTTTAAGACTATGTTATACTTTTTCTACTTTTTGTCAAACTCTTATGATATAAAAATTATCTTTTGAACTCTTTAAGATTCTATTATCTTATCTATGCATGCTAAGTGGCTTGTATAAGGTCTCGGGGTCATATACGCCATGTTACGTCTAGGGTGTACTTTGGGTCGTGACAAACCTCTTCGTAGGCAACGTATGGAATAAAAATATCCCTTTAATCTGAAAAATATTACCTTTTGATGATGAAGTCCATCACAAGTTTAGAAAACGTTTAGTTTCCAATTGTATGTGTTGTACATCTCTAGTTGTATGTGAATCCTTGCAGCATGTTTTCAGTGATAGTGAATTAATTACCAGGGGGGACATACTCAAAGAATTTTCAGTAATACTTTTGGAAACTCCATTGGAATTAATTACCAGGGGGGACATACTCAAAGAATTTTCAGTAATTGGTGGAACATAAGCACCACCAACAGTGTACAGAGAGTATGATGCAACAAATTACCCTTATTTGCATTTCTTGGGAAATTTGGAAAGCTGGACAGCTTGTAAATATGGCGATCATAAAAACATTGTGACTTCAAGTATGGAGGTGCATGTCCTCTTTGAATATGAAGGCAGTCAGTCTTGATCTTCATTCTCCTAACTCAGTTTAAATTTGTTATATAATCATGGAATGTACAAATTTGGTTGAGTTGAGAGAAGGGTCAAGAGCCCTTTGTATAGTTTCAAAAGTGTCTCTTCGTGGCAGAGGCGGATTCAGGATTTGAAGGTTGTGGGTGCCATATCGCCTTTAAATAGACGTGTTCATTAAATCGTTCAAATATTTATTCTATTTTGCTCTTGTAAATAGTAACTTGAGACTATTATTCGATTATTCATCTTTTCAATTTATAAAGATAAATGAATTGAAATAAATAAATAAATTATGACAACTTGATACAAAAAAAAAAAAAAACTTCCAACAATATCTTCTATAATTGCACTTGATGAATTTTTATATTTTAAATACACTCAATAATTGACTTAGTTATTTATATTTATTAATAGTTCACGCTCTATATAACATACTTAAATAAATTGGTTGAATTTTTTTCACATGCATAATTCCAGTAACAAAAAATGAAGTCTTATGTTGATATTTTGACTCACACAACAATATAAATCTTAAAGGACCAACGAAATCATATGAGATTTCAGTATAACTTTCATGTCGGCCTTTAATGCAACATGCATTTTATTTTATAAATTTAAAATTCTCGATATGATTTAAATTATCATAATCTAAACTATTTCTTTTTTCATATGCATTCAAATGATTTAGATAATAGAACAAAGAGTAAGAGAAACTTGGCATCAGATTAAAAAAATTTAACAAAAAGAAAATAAATTTATTGAGGAGAAGATCGAAAACAAATCTTAGTCATTTATATGACTATAAATTTTTTCATAAGGGTAAAAGGAGAATTACAAATTAAAATTGTTTTTAATAATAGAAAAGTGATATTCTTTTGAAATAATCTTAAAGAGAAAGTATATCACATAAATTAAATTGGAAAGAGTAATATTTTATGTTTAAAATAAAAAAGAAAAAAAAGTCAACAAAATTAAAATGAAGAAGTTTTACAACATGTTAACATGTTTTATTTATCTAATTAAGTAAAGCTTATTTCATCAAGTTGTATCCATAGCCTAATGGTAATTGTATTTTTTAATTGGAGTAACGTGGCGGGTTCGAATCCTCGTGTGGATTCTATTTTATTTGCAAAGGAAAAATGTGTAGTATATTCAATACGTACCCATCAGGAATCGATCCTGCGTACCTGGGGCGAAAAACACAACTTGCCACCAGTGGCACCATGCCTTCAACTTGTTCTGTGGGTGGCAATTATACTATTTATAATATATC
Source organism: Solanum tuberosum (assembly GCF_000226075.1). Taxonomy (NCBI): domain Eukaryota; kingdom Viridiplantae; phylum Streptophyta; class Magnoliopsida; order Solanales; family Solanaceae; genus Solanum; species Solanum tuberosum. The sequence continues at coordinate 767,890 of NW_006239086.1, read as the reverse complement.
CTATACGTATATACATATATAAACAAAATTTTCACCGAGGTCACTGGGTGCCGTGGCACCCCCACCGCCACCTATAGATCTGCCCCTGCTTCGTGGCTTCGCCATAAATAAAGACCAAGTATTGTTATGATATTAGTTATCTATATACATTGCATGTGGCATTAATCTCCGAAAAGTCCAAGTACACATGTAGGAGATATGCCTAAATGCATTCATATAGTAAAAATTGACTCATGACTGTATGAATGCATTTAGGCATATCTCCTACACATGTACTTGGACTTTTGGGAGATTAATGCCACATGCAATGTACATAGATAACTAATATCATAACAATACTTAGTCTTTATTTATGGCGAAGTCACGAAGAGACACTTTAGAAACTATACAAAGGGCTCTTGATCCTTCTCTCAACTCAACCAAATTTGTACATGCCATGATTATATAACAAAATTAAAGTGAGTTAGGAGAATGAATATCAACACTGACTCTAAACTGATGAAAACACCATCTCAATCCATCGTGATGAATCGATCAAATAAACTCAAACAAGAGCTCAAGCAAAATAAAACAACAAATTTCCCCAAAAAATCTGGTATTATAGGAAACGAAGCATCATCCTACAACTCGTTCAACGTTCAATCTCTGAACTCCATTACTAAATTATTCAATCAAAATAGTTCTAACTAGTATTAAGGTGGTGATGAAGTGATTTTCAATATTTCCAATTTTTGAAAATAATAAAAAAGTTTTCTTGAAATTCTTTTTTTCAAAAACCTCATTTCACTTCTTTAGAAATCTTAAAAACACCTCTGGACCTTCCGTTTTCCATTTTTTTGTAAAACAAAAGCCATTGATCTCAGCTCTGCCATCGCTGCTATTGATGCTAGAATTACAGAACAGAGGAGCAGCGGCAATAAAAAAATTTGAATTCTACGAACGAAAAATTCAAGTAACCGAATCAAGATACATATTATCCGATTTTCTTGTACGTATAAATTATCAGATTTCCAGAAGAATTTTAGGTATGTTCGTCTCATCGTTTTTATTTTCTCCAAGGCACAAAAATGAAGATTTTAAACACTAATTCCTTATCACATTCTTTGAACTCTTGTCAAATTCAATCTTCTCAAAATCTACTCAGATTCAGACTCTTTACTTTTGTTGAGCAAGTGCGCGATTCAACATGGATGGGTCTAGGATTAGAAAATTTATTTATTTTCCTAATTTACGGATTCCATATAAACATGTCAGTGAACCCAAGGGCAAAACAAATCAATCCATTAACTGAATCGACAACAAAAACATTTTCGCGGGGTTATAATCCAAGTTATATTCCTCAATCACAACAGAATCATTAAGTAAGGAAGTAACAGAACAGTTTGTAAAACCGAATTGATATCTATTAGCAGGTAGGTACTCGAGTTGGGACAACACAAGGAAATTCACTGGATGCCTTAAGAATATCTCAGTGACAAGTTCTGATGAAAGAATAGGGATTGAATCTGTTGATGGAATCTGAGAATGGAAGACTTCATCTTTCGAAAAATCCATGTGGGCAGCCCATTTTTGAGTTGGGAACTTCTGCTATGGAGGAAACAAGTTTTCCACAAATTGTAAACCCTACAGTGCAATAATATTTTGTGCCATTATTCACTTATCTGCCTTTGCTACTAAATATTTCATAAATTAGGTAAATTACCCGCATTTCATGCGGTTTTTTGAATATTCAATTCATCGACATACAAATATTTGTTGGATTATCACTAACTTTGTGTTTAATTTTCTACTAAATATTTTATAAACTTGGTAAGTTACCCGTGCTTTGTGCTGTTATGTATATTCAATTCACCACGTACATTTATTTATGCTTAATGATTAAAGATTATGGGATAATATCCGTTTTCCTTTTCGATTCTGTATACCAATAAAACTTTGTTGTCATCAGTTTCTAGATATTTGTCCAATTAATTACATTTTTTTAATAACATATATGAGGAATTAAAGGAAATGAAAAGTGTTAGAAAAAGATAGAGTTTGTCTTTCGGTGCTTATATAATTATTTTTCAAGTTTCTACCCTATAAAGCATGTATCAACTTGAAATTCATTACAAAGCTGGACAAATCAAGCACTAACAATGTCATATGTATGAAGAAATTTATGCGTAGGAGAAGCTTGTTCAACCTTTTGTCTCAATAATCTCAAGATACAACATACAACATACAACATACAACATACAACAAATATTCAAAAGGGGAAACATAATTCAGTAGAATAACGTCACAGTCAATGTTGATGCCTCATAAAAAATGTAACTCATGCTGTTTCAGATTTTCAATACAGGACGTAGACGAGCGTAATATGTGTAGCACTAGCTAAGCTCCTCCCTTTTCAGCTTTTAAGAGACTTAGACTAGGAGATCCCGTCTCTCTTTACCTATTTACATTGTAATGGAGTACCAAAGTAGGCGTCTAAATGAACTTAAGAAAGAAAAGAGCTTCAAATTCCATCCTAGATGTAATAAGCTGGGAATTACTCACCTCACCTTTGTTGATTTTCTGTTTAGAGATGGACGGAAGAAGAATTAAGCAAATGATGTCGTAAAGATTTTTGAGTCTATATGCGTCAGAATTAAACAACATTTGGTACAAGATTTGTTCACCTTTGATTGTCGTAGAGGAATGAAATTCACAAACTGAATAATTTGCTCCAAATCCAACTTTGAATCTCAAGGAAACAAAGTGTAATCCACAAACTGAATATCCTCTTGGATTGTTTGATGTCAATCTTAAGAAAATAATGGCCTATTTTTTTTCTTACTTTTCTTTAAACGTGAAGTGCTATTTTAAAGGGAGTGGATGTTACGGTTAAAACCATGTAACCGTTCCCACTCTTTTTCAAAATAGTATTTATCTTCTTTTTTCCAGATACATTATTGGTTCTGACCTATGACCTAAAAAACTTATATCTCCCACTTTGAACATGGTGGACAAGACCCAAGCCAATAGAAATCAATTAGTCACCCAATTTCATACGATAAATAGTATGGGCCATCTGTGAGCATTAAGAGCATGTCTATTAAGTTTTATATGCTCTGTATAGAAATCCAATCACATATGGAAAGAATTCACTACTAATATGAGGACACTATTACTCACAATACCCCAGACTTCTTTCACTACTTCAGTAGTTACTTATGCGATCCCTCATCATCTTAAAAAGGTGAACTCGAGTTCATGTTTAACTTTATATACACAATTACACTCGAGTTTAATATCCGGCTTGTGTATACATGTTAAATTATTCATTTTAATCATCTTCCCTTTCTACTCGAATCTATATGTTCCATATCAACTGCTTTCCTAGACATGTACTGCATTGCCGAATCACTCATGGCTATTAGTAACACGCTAAAGTAGCAACACCGATCGAAACTTCAAGAAATAGTAAAAGGCCAAAGGTTCTAATGAAAAGTAAATTTAACTTTTTGGGGTCTCACACAATGAAGAAGCAGGGAGCCATTCATTCATTAACCCATTGATCGCATAACACACATGGTATGAAACACGTGGTACGATGTTCTCACCTTATATTGGTACGTGTGTCTCATTCTTTTATCATTCAAACATCGTACAGATCTTAGTCTTGACACCTCTAGATGTCTAACTCGAGCTTCTCTTTACAATGATCGACAAACTCATTTTCTTAGAGAAGTTGTTGTTTGGCTCATAAAACAAGTCATAATATTGTGGTGAAACTCATCTTTTCATGTTCCTCGACGTAAGAGGCGATTGCTCGTGTAAGAGAACCAATATCGCGACTTGGTCGACACATTATTTCTATAAAATATCACATGCATATTATATTTGAACATATATTCAATAATATTAGATAGAAAAAAATATTATAACAATCAAGTTATTTTACAACACTGAAATATCATCAAATCCTACACAAACCTAGAGCCTTAACATATTTTTCAAAAACATCTCTAGAGATGGCCTTCGTAAAAGGATCAACTATCATTTCATGCGTAGGAATGTATTGTAAAGTTATTTCTCCACTTTCCACTACGTCTTTCACAAAGTTATACTTGATGTCAATGTGTTTGGTCTTGCTGTGATACTTTGGATCCTTCGTGTATGCAATAGTCGCTTGACTATCACAATATAAAATCTGACTTAGTTTACCAAACTCACCAAAATGATCTTTAATGTATGTTACACAATCCCACAGTCGTAGATCATTCACGTTTGTTTTTTGACCAATCCAAAGTTCATAAGGAGTGGAAGACACTGATTTAGAAGGCATTTCATTCAATATGTAAGCCGCAATCAATAATGCATCTCCGAAGAAAGAGATAGACAAATTTGTCTGCATCATCATTGATCTTGTCATGTCTAATAATGTTTTGTTCTTTCTTTCAGCTACACCATTAACTGTCTCATAATACCCTTTTCAATACATAATTCTTCAAACTATTTTGACAAATATTCACGTCCTCGGTCAGTTCTTAAAGCCTTTATGCTTTTATCTAATTGATTTTGCACTTCATTCATATTTTTTTCAAACCACTCAAGTGCTTCAGATTTATGAGAAATCAAATAGACATAACCAAAGCGCGTGAAATCATCAATAAATGTAATGAAGTATGTAGCACCATACCTTGCCCTCAAATTCAATGGACCACAAATATCAGAATGAATTAATTGAAGTGGGAACTCACCTCTCTTAGCCTTCCTAAATGATTTTCGCGTAATCTTTCCAGCAAGACAACTTTCACAAGTTGCATATCAATTTTGTTGAAAGAACATAAATGTCCTTATTTTGCCAACCTATCCATTCGATCTTACCCTATGTGACCTAATATTGCATGCCATAAAATAACATCAATATCATTGTTACTTGAATAACATGTCATTACACAACGGTCAACATAATAGTAATAAGTTGAAGAATTACAATCTAAAATGATAAAATGGTCATAACGAAGTCCATAACAATATAAAACATTATCTAGAGTTTTTCTAACACCATTACAACTAAAAAGTAATTCAAAACTAAAATCTAATAGAACAGACACAGACACTAAGTTTCGTCGAATCTCTGGAGCATGTAGGACGTCATGCAACATCAAAGAACAGCCACCACACAAGTCAACTTTGCAAGTGCCTATCCCTTTGACTTCTAGTTTCTCATTATTTCCCATGTAAATCCACCTTGATTTAGATGAAACTCGAGGAAACTCCACAAACACTTCTCGATCTCGACTCACGTGGTCGGTTGATCCTGAGTGTACAATCCACATATGGTAATATTCAGTTAGTAAAGAATTGCTAGAAACATATGTAGCACTTGGAGATGCATTTAGAAATGCTACTTTTTTCGGCTCAGTACACTTACGAGAAAAATGCCCCTACACTTGGCAATTGTAGCACTTTATTTTGCTTTTTTATCTCGTCTTGAAAAACCTTTTTCCTTTCTTGGTATTTTACTTCATCTTTTTCTCAGAGGGACCTTCTCCGGCCTCTTTGTCTTTTCCATTTCTTTTCAAATTCTTCTTGCGATTGAAGCCTGAAGATTTTGTACCACTTGGCTCTGCCACAAAGGTATTGGAAGAAACTTTAGCAGCACCAAGGCGCTCATCATCAAGTTCAACATGATCGGAAACATCTGGAAAGGTTCTGATGCTATCATTATGGGTCTAGTTAACCTTCAATTATTATCCATCATTGGGAAGACCCCGAATCACTGCTGAACTTGTTGCTCATCCGAAAGAACATGGGCAACACTAATGAGTTGAGCTATCATAGTTGACATCACCCTAAGGTGTTGTTTGATATTTTGATTATGACGCTTCTTGTAAGTGTCAAATTTGATAGTCAACTATCGGAGGTGGGTCACAAATATACCCATATATGTTCCTCGCAGACGTGCCCACATAGCATGAGCAGTAGGGAATTCCTCACATTCATGTATGACGTCAGCAACCACATAACTAACTGTTATTCCATGTGCAATGGAATTAGCTTTTTTCCAAGCTTTGTAAGCTTCAAGATCCCTTTTGTGTTGCGCAGAACTACCCTTTCCGGGTTGATTTAAAACATGATTAATACCTTTCAGAGCATATTTCTCTTCCAGTACATACCATATTTTACGACTCCAGATATTGTAATTCTCACCGTTTAATTTTTCACCTTTGTTTAAGTCAGGAATGATACTTTTTGATGCCGTGTCTATTTTGAGATATAATAAGGCAAGAAATTTTTTAAATCATTTATGCATGTGACATACACATTCAAGAAAATTAATTCTCATATAGGTTTGATGTAACATAAAAAAGACACGTAAGCATCCAATCATCATCAACAAACTATAAAATTCAACCGTAAATTCGAAACTAGTTTCTTAATGTGTATGCTATTATATATTGAAGGCTTTTATAACATGGATTTTGAAGCTGTTAAATAAGCTAAGGCTCCAATCCAAAATTTCCTCATAATCAGCCAGTTCAACCCATTTCATTTTAAAGAGGTGAATAAAATTATGGGCTGAAATATTAGGGGACATCTTTAAAGACTTAAACTCTTTAAAATCCCTTTCTATTTTCCTTCGAATAGCCCTTTGGTTCCTTAAAAAAATTTGTGTCACTCTTGGGACACCAATCTGTATCTCAATCCCGCGAAAACATGTCCTATGGCGACGTTCTTTTCTACCTCGTCCCTTTGCTCGACTTTGAGAACTCCCACTTGGAGTACATTGAGCATGTTCTCGTTCAACCATATTTGAAATGGAAAGAAAACGAAAATATGGTTAATTCCATTTAATGCGACAACGTATGTCACAAATTTCTCGTAGAAGGCCAAGGAATCTTATTAGAAGGCTTTTACTAGGAGAACCAAAAAAAATATTTTAAAGATAATTTAGGTTTTTAAATAAACCACAATTTATTGTAGAGGATTCATAACTCAACTCAATAAAATAAATTAAACAAATGTTTATTTATTTATTTTTGGTTTCTAAAAAAATAATCCATGTAGTTTATCAAAGAATTTTTTTCATAAGCAACTAAATGCAAATTCTTTTAAAGAAGTAAACTACATGCATTATTTAGGCAGTACTTTAGAGTACTTTGCATTGCTCATTTAATTTATTACCAATTAAAGACAATCAAAGAAAAAGGAACACATCACCTTTTTTTTCTTTTTTTTAAACATAAAAAACGGGCTGGCCCACACTGGTACCAGTGCAAAAAAAATTATTTTAATAATAATTAAAAAAAAGAGCCACATTATCTCTAAAGAACCCTTTTCAAAAAAAAATATTCCCTTATTAAGTGTAGTAGTAGTACAACTGTACTACACTTGTCTAGTACAAGTACAATACTAACTACTTTTCAAGGCCAAAAATTTGGAAAAACAAATGAATCTTCTTTTCCTTTCTTCCCTTTTTTATTATTAAATAACAATTTTATTTATAGTACAACTTTCAATTCTTCAAGAGTGGAAGACTTTTTAATTCTTCAACAAAGGCGTCGAACTAGTATATTCTGTCATCTTTCAAATTTCATTTGAAACAGTCCTTTTTTTTAATAAAAAAAAACCTCAAAATCCAAAAGAAAAAACAGATCCACAAATTCTGTCTAGAAAAATGATATATATATATATATATATAAATCGATTACAGACTCAGATCTGTAGAATAATCGTAACACGTCTGATTTTAGATCAAAAGATTGCAAGTTTGATTTTCATCAGATCTATATCCGATCAGATTCTGATATACTAAGATTTCTTAAAGGTAAGAATCAATTTTATTTTCATATTTACGGATTTTCGATTCTCTAAATTGAGATTATTATTAAATTTTTTCGATAAGAAAAATATTACAAAAAAATTGAAGAAGTGATTATTTCAAGAAATAGCATCTCACTCATGGAGCAATAACCTAAGCTCTGATACAATTGTAAGAATTAAACAACATTTGGTACAAGATTTGTGCACCTTTGATTGTCATAGCAGAATGAAATTCACGAACTGAATAATTTGCTCTAAATTCAACTTTGAATCTCAAGGAAACAAAGTGTAATCCACAAACTGAATATCCTCTTGGATTGTTTGATGTCAATCTTAAGAAATTAATGGCCTGTTGTTTTTCCTTTTTTTTTCTGATATATTTCTCTCACTTTTCTTTAAACGTGAAGTACTATTTTAAAGGGAGTGGATGTTACGGTTAAAACCATGTAACGGTTCCCACTCTTTATCAAAATAGTATTTATCTTTTTTTTTCAAAAACTTTATTGGGTTGGTTTGGGTCCACATGGGCAACCCATGACTCAAAAAAACTTATATTATGGAATCAAAAAGTTTTATTGGAAAAAAGAAGCACCCCTAAGCAATTCACATAAAAAAAGTATCCCTTTTAAGCCTGTTCACTGGAAATTCATTACAAGATGAACAAATCAAGTACTAACATTGTCATATATATAAAAGAAATTTATCGCGATAATCTCAAGATGCAACATACGACCGACATTCAAAGGAAAGAGAAACTAGTTCAACCCTTTCTTACAACAATCTCAAGAACCTACATATAATAGATATTAAATGGAAGGAGAAGCTTTTTTCATCTTTTATCACAGCGATAACATAGGTAATACTACATTCAACTAACATGGAGAATAGGGAAGCATCATCTTGATTCGTGCAGTCGGCAGTGCATGGATTAATTGTTCTTTAAAATGAGGTTTTCAACTCTTGAAATAGCAAAAGTACATCACAGTTAACAAGGCACTTTCGTGATATTTTCACATGAAAACTAAAAATAGTTTACATGCAAACAACAAGGAAAACTAGCAAAAACAAATAATATATAAGTTAATAAAATTGTATGAGGTGGTATTCATAACCAAGTACGTACTTGAGTTGGGAAACCACAAGCCTGTGGTGTGAGTAATCTTTGCTATCAGTATATACACTAAGATGATTCTTGATAAATTCACAGCTAGAGATTAACTAAAGCCATGATTTTGAAACTAACCTGAATTTCAAGAGGAATTTAACAGGAACCATGCACACCCCTAGTGTAACACCTCAGATTCGAAAAAGAAGGAAAAATATAGTTTTTGGGTTGTTGGCTTGAACTACGGCTCCCACTTATGGTTTGTAGGAGCATCTAGAGACCGTAGATTGAATCTGAAGGTGAGTGGGGAAATAAGGTTAAAGTTTAAGGAAAAGTTGGGAAATACAGTAGCCATGTATGGACCGTAGGTCGACCTACCAACCGTACATGGGATATATCGTTTATATGGTCAAGACAAAACTTTATGAACCTACCTATGGTCGACTGCCATGACCCTAGGTACACCCTAGACGTGACATGGCATACAAGACCCCGAAAGGCCCCATACAAGCCACTTAGCATACATCATACAAGATAATAGAGTTTAAAAGATTTAAAAGACAGTTTTCAACATATAAAGTTCTATATAGAAAAGGGTAAATCAAAACATCATCTCATGATATCCATCTAGTACATAAGAGTTTATTAGGACGCAACCCGTACATCAAGTCCCAAAACTAAAAGTAAAGACAAAAGGGAAATCAAGCTCGGTCCTTGTAACATGTGGACTCACCAAAATTTGACCTTCTATATGGGATCCCAAGCAACGGAAGTGCGAATCTTTAAGGTCGGTCCCTACATTTGGAGAAATGTAGGCAAAAGTATGTGTTAGTACAAAATAATGTACCAAGTATGATAGCCATGCATAAAACATTTAAAACATGCTAAAAAGGGACATTTTCATGAGTAAGCAATGATCAAGCTAAATCATGCATCTTGAGAGTTTAGAAACCATAAGTCATAAAACCATGAGCAATGCAAGTGAACATCATGTTAAAACATACTTATGATACTTCCTTGAAGTAACTTTGATTCATTATTATTGTGGAAATTAGCCTTAACCGACATAAAGACCATGTGAGCTATAACATGATCCCCAGGTGTCTCCCACACTGAAAAGGGTTGTCTTACTTGCAAAGGTAGAACCAAGAATCGAAGCCAAAGTGGATCCACTAGCTAATATCTATCTAGACAGTCATCCTATGGGGGCACATAGATTAGGGATAAGAAGATTTCTACTAGAAATCCGGTCTCTACTAACGGGAGATCTTCCATCTCAATACCCTCTCGGTGCTAAGTATAAATCCCACAGAGTAGTTATTTTCTTAACTTGTTTTTATTATCTTTGGAAGGGAAAGTCATCTTGCCAATCCAAGCTATCCATGGAAAGGTATCATTCAATAACCAATCCAAGCTAAGTTTTATTAGGATAGCTCCTAAAATCTTTGATTCATAGTTTAGTTGAGAAAACCTTTCAAGACTAAGAATCCTAAATGTGAGAATGTCCTTCCACAAATCATTCTTTAATGTGTTTATGAGAAATCCTTTCAACAACACAACAACAATCATTATCATTGATACTTTACTCTCAAAGATTTCTTAAAACATTTACATAAATCTCATAAAAACATGCATAATTCCATAATTTAACTTTCATGGTTCCAAACACATTTTCCTACACCAACATCTCGAAATCATGGGTTAGATATGGGCTCATAGAAATTCATCAAATAATCATACAGTTCTATCAATTCATGCTTGATTTCATTAAATCTTCTTTTATAATCCAAAACCCACATTATATGAACATAACTTGGAAAACATGGGAATCACATGGGTTCATGGGAAAATAATCCTAAAATCGTAGTATTTCATCAATTCATCCATAAGAGATCATAATTCAATCATTTAAATCAAAAATCAAGAGACCCTATGGCAATTGAAGAAAATCCTAACTTAATTTGGGAGTTCTAACTTTGTAAATTGGAGAATTTGGGAACTCCATGGATGGAAGGGATCCATGGATGAAAACTATCATATCTTGATGCCAAAAGCTTGGAAACAATGGAGGACTAGGAGGCTTGATATTCAAACCCAAGCTTTTTTCTTCAATTTCTAGAGAAATATTTGAGAGGAGGAGCTTGATCTTCTTTTGGAAATTTAAGAGAATGAATTGAGTTTAGGTGTTTTAGGGGTTTAAAAGCTTTATATAGGGCTTTGGGTAGAAGGAAAATTGACATAGTATTGAGTTAAAACAATTGGGGGAAAAGACCCAAAAGTCCCTGACTGGAAACTGCCGAAATGCCATCATGGAGGCCAAAACGGGTCGTCATCATCACCACGGCCCGTCAAACGGGTCGCGATGAAATTTTTCCAGACAATGCTTCACTATTTTGGGCATAAATTTTTACTCCGAGCTTGGAATTAGGCAAACTCAGTGGCGTTGAAAAGAGGACTCATAGACCTTTAATTTTATAGGTCATTGGCTACCTAATTCATTTTGTGCTAAAAGATACGATCGTTTGAAATATACCCTACACTCTAAGTCTAACAAAAACCCTTCACGGATGACTTCACGGTCTCTGTGGAGCTTCACGGGCCGTTGTGATGCCCATGGCCCTTGACCAGTAGCTAGGGGAGGACCCCTGCTGCCTTGATCCTCTTCACAACCACTCTAACGGTGTGTGATGCTCACCACGGGTTGACTAAGGGTCTGTGGGAGGGGAACCTTTTTGGGCAAGTTCTAGAACATATTCACGAGCACCAAAATGGTTTGTGGTCCCCTTCACATCCCTTGTAGGGCTCCGTAGAGGGTTCCATGGTCCGTTTTGGGCTTGTGACTTGCCCGCTAGACCCCTTACTAGCCTTTCCCGTATATGAGGTGTTACATTATCTCCCACTTGGGAACATTTGTCCTCGAATGAAACTCAAACTAGCACAAAAAGAGTAAGAGAGAAACTAGCAAATCAATCATTAATGCAACTTCATCTAAATACACATAAACAAGGAGGAACCTCTACTCCAAGCTAAAACATATTCAAACCATCATAAGGAAGTTAGGAACTAGACCTAGCAGCTCAATATTAATGCAATCACATAAATGCACATATCTGAGGAGGAAACTTCAACTCCGAGCTAAAACATACTTTTTTAAAACATCTTTTCATAAGACAAACATGCAAGATCATACTCAAATGCACATAAACATGAAGCAAACAATTAATCATATTTTTGAAAATCAAAATTTTCATGAGCATGGATGCATGAGGAAACATAAGGATGACTACGACACATGAATCTTAAAGAGTGAACCATGATGGGCTAAGACCTCAAGCTAACTTGAAGATAGACGGAAAGAGAGAGGGATACTAAGAAGTCACATCGCCTCCAAACATCCACTCATCAAACCATCACAAGGAAGTCTTCCAAAACCAATATAGTTCTACTGACGCACCAACCATAAAGAATACTATCTCCCCCTTGGGAGCAAACCCCACTAGTCATTTCAAATCCATCTACCTCAATCTAACCATAACACCAACGTGTTAATAACCACTAAACCGTTGATACAAGTATACACAAAAGAAGTTTCCACAAGGATTTTAAAGACTGTTCCACACACAATCTCCATACATAGAGTCTTACCATATCCAACGAAACACTCAATCTCAAGTAATGCATAACCACAGGCTAAAAGACCTTAACTTGCCAATTATCGCATCCGGGGAACCCTCATGATCTTCTTGAGAGCATAGAACCTATCTTGTTTCCCACCACCACTAGGACCGGGAAAGGGTAGGGTTGAGCCTGTCACCGATTATCTCCCTCATTCCTAGCAACCATAGGAAAATTCCTTATCTTATGATCTATCTTACCACAACCAAAGCAAGAATTAGAACCGCCTAGACATTTACCCTCATGTCTTCTCCCACTCCCTACACCCGGGCCACATTTGCTCACTACCACCCTTACCTTGAGCATGATTACCTTCATCGGACCTTGAATGTGAAGACTCGCCATCATCCCTTCTTCCCTCTTTGAATCCCAGTTTTCTCCTTAGGCTTTTCTTCTTCTATTTGTTGTGCATGTATCATCAACCGGGAAATATCCATCTCCTTAACAAGCATGGTGGTTAGGCATTCTTTGACCACTAAGTCAGAAGCACCCAACACAAACTTACTCATCCTTGCCCTTAGATTGACAATCATAGTTGGAGCATATTTAGACAATTGCGTGAATTTGAAAGCATACTCTTTCACACTCATATCCCCTTGACGAATGTTAATGACCTCAAGTACCTTTGTCTCTCTCATCTCAATGGGAAAGAACCTATCAAGAAAAGAAACCTTAAATTTCTTCCAATCAAGAGGACCCTCATCTACCACCCTCTCTTCTTTCCATTGGTTAAACCAAACTTGAGCAACACCCTTAAGTTGATAAGAGGCCAATTCCTCCTTTTCCGCGGGCATCACTCCCGTGGTCATCAACACCTTATAAACCTCATCAATGACCGCTTTAGGATCTTCCTCAACATTAGACCCATGAAATTTTGGAGGATTCATCCTAATAAAGTCCCTCACTATAGTTGTCGTCGTACCCACATTCAGGTTCATGGGAGCCACAACTTCCCTATTTGCTTGAGCCATCATAGCTTGGGCCAATTCATTAAATGCGGCTCGAAACTTATCACTAGTCACTTGCTCGGCCAAAGGGTTGACCGACAATTGGGGAACCTCTTCTCTTATATTTTCACGAACATTCTTATTTTCTCTCATTGGATTCGTTCGTGGCAGCATATTCTAAAAATCATAAAGAGGGGTTAGGAGAGAAAGATACCTAGAGTTACACTCTATCACATGACTTTAGAGCAATGAAAGAAGTGGAGTTTCCTAAACATCTTATAGTCTCTTATTCATAAATGTGGTACGCTTCACAATCATGAACAAGACTCTACTCAACGTCGCTTATTAGACATCCTAGGACCTTTCTAAACCTTGTGCTCTGAATACCAAGTTTGTCACTACCCAAGGTATACCCTAGATGTGATATGGCATACAAGACCCCGCAAGGCCCCATACAAACTACTTAGCTTACATCATACAAGATAAGAGAGTTTAGAAACTATAAGTCATAAAACCATGAGCAATGCAAGTGAACATCATGTTAAAACATACTTACGATACTTCCTTGAAGTAACCTTGGTTCATTATTATTGTCGGAATTAGCCTTAACCGACATAAAGACCATGTGAGCTATAACATGATCCCTCGGTGTCCCCCATACCGAAAAGGGTTGCCCTACTTGCCAAGGTAGAACCATGAATCTGAGCTAAAGTGGATCCACTAGCTAATGTCTGTCTAGAAAATCATCCTATGGGGGCACATAGGTAAGAGATAAGGAGATTGCTACTAGAAACCTGACCTCTACTAACAGGAGAGCTTCCATACCATAATCCTCTCGGTGCTAAGCATAAATCCCACGGAGTAGTTATATTCTTAACTTGTTCTTATTATCAATGAAAGGGCACATCATCTTGCCAATCCAAGATATCCATGGAAAGGTATCATTCAATAACCAATCCAAGCTAAGTCTTATTGGGATAGCTCCTGAAATATTGATTCATAGTTTAGTTGAGAAAACCTTTCAACACTAAGAATCTTATATGTGAGAATGTCCTTTCACAAATCATGCTTTAATGTGTTTATGAGAAATTCTTTCAACAACAAAACAACAATCATCATTATTGATATTTTACTCTCAAAGTATCTTTAAAACATATACATAAATCTCATAAGAACATGCATAATTCTATAATTCACCTTTCATTGTTCCAAACCCATTTTCATACATCAGCATCTAGAAATCATGGGTTAGATATGGGATCATAGAAATTCACCATAAAATCATATAATTCTATCAATTCATGCTTGATTTCATAAAATCTTCTTTCATAATCCAAAACCGACATTATATGAACATAACTTGGAAAACATGGGAATTACATGGGTTCATGGGAAATCATCATAAAATAGTAATATTTCATCAATTCATCCATAAGAAATCATAAGTCAATCATTTAAACATTAATCAAGAGAACTCATGGGAATTGAAGAAAACCCTAATTACTTAATAGGGAAATTCTAACTTTGTAAATTGGAGAATTTGGGAATTCCATGGTTGGAAGGGATATATGGATGAAAACTATCATACCTTGATGCCAAAAGCTTGGAAACAATGGAGGAATAGGAAGCTTGATCTTCAAACCCTAGCTTTCCTCTTCAATTTCTAGAGAAAGAAATATTTGAGAGGAGGAGTTTGATCTTCTTTTGGAAATGTAAGAGAATGAATTGAGTTTAGGTGATTTGGGGGTTTAAAATCATTATATACGATTTTGGGTAGAAAGAAAATGACATAGTATTGAGTTAAAACAATTGGGGGAGAAGACCCAAAAGTCCCTAACTGGAAACTGCCCAAATGGCATCATGGAGGCCAAAACGGATCGTCATCATCACCACGGCCCGTCAAACGGGTCGTGATTAAATTCAACCAGACAGTGCTTCACTATTTCGGGCATAACTTTTTACTCCGAGCTTGGAATTAGGCAAACTAAGTGGCATTGGAAAGAGGACTTATACACTTTTAATTTAATAGGCTATGAGCCACCTAATTCATTTTATGCTAAAGGATATGATCGTTTGAAGTAGACCCTAAACTCTAACTCTAACGAAAACCCTTCACGGTCTGTGTGGGGCTTCACAAGCCATTGTAATGCCCGTGGCCCTTAACCAGTAGCTAGGGGAGGACCTCTGCTGCCTTGACCTTCTTCAGGACCATGCTAATGGTCTGTGACTCTCACCACAGGCCGTCTAAGGGTCTGTGGGAGGGAAACCTTTTTGGGCAAGTTTTGGAACATATTCACGAGCACCAAAATGGTATGTGGTCCCCTTCACGGCCTGTCTAGGGGTCTGTGGAGGGTCCCATTGTCCAGTTTTGGGCTTGTTACTTGCCGGCTCGACCCCTTACTAGCTTCTCCCTAATCCGAGGTGTTACATTGACTTGGAGGGTCCGTCGAAGGACCTACGAACCATAGGTGAGGTGCGATAGTTATTTTTAAGGGGCTTTTTGGTCTATTTTTAATTGTTTTAACCCAATACGATGTCATTTTTCCTTCTACCCTAACCCCTATATAAAGGTATCAAACTCCCAATTTACCCACTTCAACTCATTTTCCTAAATTCCCTAAACTTGACCAAATTCATCCTCCCCAAAAACTTCTCTCTAGATCAAGAAAGAAAAAGAAGCTAGAGTTCTTCATGTTGAAGTCTCATTTTTTCATCATTGCTTAGGGCTTCAATGAAGGTATGAAGGGAGTTCATCAATGTGTTCAATTAACCCATTGAGTCCCCAAAATTTCTTCAATTCTCCACTTCAATTTCCCATGATTTGATTAGATTTTTACTCAATTCCTCATGAGTTCTATTTGTATGGATTCAATTTCTTTATAATGATATAATTTTGATTATTTCGACTTACTTACATGCTTTTTAACTAATTTCATTTGAACCCATTGATCTGTGGATTTGACCATGAACCTAACTTACATGAATTTATGAAGAGGCTTGAATCTATGAATACATTTTTTTGGAAATCATGCCTATTTTCATGAAATCAAAGAGTATGACTCAAGTAAGCTTATAGATGAAGATATCTATATGTTCTATGAAGCTTGGCCACATAACATGAATGCTATCTAGATTTACCTTCAATGCTTTTCAGGCTATTTTTCTAAATTAGGTCATTATTAGTATGGTATCCAGACATGCCATCAATGATTATAGATCACACATTCAAAACTATTTCCATTAGTAGTAGGGCATTTCTAGTATGAAGTAAATGACTATGAGCCTTATAATGCTATTTTGAAAAGATCATGAATGGTGAAAGGTTTTCTTACGCTTTGTCTACAGAGCTATCCTATGATGTTTCTATCTTGGATTAGTATCTTAATTGTACTATTACATGAATAATAAGATGAATATGATTAATGACTATTTCATGGGTTTTATGCTTAGTACCGAGAGAATATTGAGATGGAAGCTCTCCCATATCTTGGGGCCGGGTTTCTAGTAAAAATCTCCTTACCCCATAACTATGTGCCACCATAGGATAATTTTCTTAGATATACATTAGCTAGTGGATCCACCTAGGCTAGAAGTTTATGGTTGTTACCTTGACAAGTAAGGACATCTCTTTTCGGTGTAGGATAGACACCAGATTCCATGTTATAGCTCACATGGTCTATCTCGGTTAAAGGTAAATTTCCCACAAAATGAACTAAGTTAATTACTAATATTTTATGAAGCTATCTTTATGATTTAAAGATGCATTGACCTTGTTCATGATATATGAATCTTCTTAAATGATTTTACTATGGTTTAACTTGGTCATGAATTTCATGATTTCGATTATGTCCCATTATGATCACGTCTCATGTTTTATTGCATTCCCCACATTTTTGGTACATTCAATGTACTAACACATACTTTTTCCTATATTGTTTCACTAATATAGGGTCCGTCGCTCCTACCTCCCATACTCGTGGCTAGTGGTCCCATATATACAATGAAGAAATGTGAGTCCTCATGTTTTGAGGACCGAGATTCTTTTATTGCTTTCACATCTTTTCAGTTCTGATTTTTTAAGGGATGTATGACTTACGTTTCAATCACTTCCTTATGATGTACTAGATGGCTTTGAGACATAGGTTAGACTTTCTCTACTTTTGTCAAACTCTTTTTGAATGAATTGATACTCTCAATACTCTTACGGTTATCTATTATCTTGTATGATGTATGATAAGTGATTTGTGTAGGGCCTCTTGGGATTTTATATGCCATGTAACGTCTAGGGTGTACTTTGGGTCGTGCCAAACTTTGTAATAGAGCACAATGTTTTGAAAGGTTATAGAAAGTCTCTAAACCACGTCGAGTAGAGTCTTGTTCATGAGTGTGAAGCGCACCACATTTATGAATAAGAAGCTATAGGATTATTAGGGAACTACACTTCTTTCATTACTCTAAAGTCATGTCATAGAGTTTACCTCTATAAATGTACTCCTCTCCCAACTTTGTTTAGGCTTTTAAGAATATGCCTCCACAAAAGACTCTCGTGAAAAGGAATGTTCGCAAAAATGTGAGCCAAGAGGTTTCACAAGTGCTGGTCGACCCTTTGGTTGAACAAGTGACTAATGATGAGTTTCACGTTGCATTTCACGCACTGTCCCAACCTCTGACGACTCAAGAAAATAGGGAAGTTGTGGCTCCCGTGAACCCAAATGTTGGTACGGTAGAAACTAGAGTGAGGGACTTTACTAGGATTAATCCTTTGGAATTTATTTCATGTGTCCAAAGTTGAGGAAGATCCTCAAGAGTTCATTAATGAGGTTTACCAGATAGTGGGAATTGTTGGTGTGACTTCGATTGAGAAGGGAGAGTTGTCCGCTTACCAACTCAAGGGTGTTGCTCAACTTTGGTTTAACTAATGGAAAGAATAGAGGGCAATAGATGCAAGTCCTATTGATTGGGGAAAAATTAAGGTTGCTTTTCTTGATAGGTTCTTTCCCCTTGAGATGATGGAGGTAAAGGTATTTGAGTTCATTAACCTTTGTGAAGGGAATATGAGTGTGAAGGAGTATTATTTGAATTCATGCAATTTTCCAAATACGCTCCAACAATGGTTGTCGATCCAAGGGTAAAGATGAGTAAGTTTGTGTCAGGTTCTTCTGACTTAGTTCTCAAAGAATGCCTAACCTCCATGCTCGTTAAGGAGATGGATGTCTCCCGTTTGATGGTTCATGGACAACAAATATAAGAGAAGAAGATGAAGGAAAAGACTAGGGATTCAAAGAGGGCAAGAAGGGATAATGGTGATTTCTCACAATGAAGGTCCAATGGATGTAATCATTCTCAAGTTAATAATTCTAGTGAGAAAATGGTGCCCAAGTGTCAAGAGTGTGGAAAAAGACATAGGGGTAAGTGTCTAGCCGGTTCAAATTATTGTTTTGGGTGTGGAAAGAGTGGTCACAAGATGAGAGATTATGCACTTCTTACTGCTAAGGGAAGGGATGGTATAAAAGATCAAACTCGACAAGATCATGAGGTTCCCCAGATGCATTAATTGGTAAGTTATGGTCTTTTAGCTTGTGGTCACGCATTGTTTGATGTAGGGTGCGTCTTATGGTATGATTCTATGTATGGTTAGTGTGTTTAAGGTCGGCCTTGAAACCTTTATGGAAATTCCTTATGTGTTTACTTGTATTAATGGTTCCGTGGTTGTTAAGACATTGGTGTTATACTTGGGTTGAGGCAGATTGATTTAAAAGGGTTAGTGAGGTTTGCTCACAAGGGGGAGATAGTGTGCTTCATGGTTGAAATACTTCCCAATTACTTCCTTAAGATGTAATAGTTGTCTTTAAGACTTATGTTAGACTTCCGCTACTTTTGTTAAACTCTTTTATATGAATTAATACTCTTAAAACTCTTCTAGTTTTCTATTATCTTGTATGATGTATGCTGAGTGGCTTGGGTAGGGCCTCTTGGGGTCTTATACTCCATGCCACGTCTAGGGTTTACTTTGGGTCCTGACACCTAGGTTTTACAATTAAAAAAACCCTACTAATTACATGATGTTCTAACTTCTACTAGTTATTCTTATGTAACATTTTAACTTCCACTAGTGTTCTTACAAAAAGATTTTTTAAAGTATCTGAAATTAACGGAACTGTATCAATATCTAAGAAAAACCTATATGATTGGAATGATTTTGGAAGTCTAATTTTTTGTTATACAAAATAAAATAATCAAAATTGATATTGGTACAAATTTTACAAAATAACAGATTGAACTGAACAATTGACAAATAAAAAGATGATGGTCCAGACAAGTAACAACTTGGCATGTCTAGTGTGTGTCTACTGTCTCTTATTCCTTGTTAATGAATGGTGGACTCACTGCCCCTTTTCCAACACAAAGGGGCATTAGACAAGGGGATCCTATGTCCCCTTATCTCTTTGTCTTGGCTATGGAATACCTGGGAAGAGAGCTTAACCAACTAGCTCTAAATAGGGATTTCAACTATCATCCTAGATGTGTAAAGTTGAACAACATACACATTTGTTTTGCTGATGATCTGTTGATGTATTGCAGGGATGACACTGTGTCTATCAAATTAATGTATGATGCCTTCATGAAGTTTTCCAAGGCATCTGGATTACAAGCTAATACTGATAAAAGTTCCATATATATTACTGGAGTAAGTGATCAAACAAAGCAAGACATTGTAGAAGCATTGGGGTTCAGTGTGGGTACTCTACCTTTTAGGTATCTTGGTGTACCTCTCTCTTCAAATAAATTGATTGTTGCTGCCTATTTACCCCTCATTGAGAAGATAACATCTAAAATTACTTGCTGGTCTGCCAAGTTATTGTCATATGCTGGTAGAATGCAACTAATAAAAGCAGTGTTGTTTGGAGTTCAAGCTTATTGGGCTCAGATTTTCATCATTCCTAAGAAGGTCATGAAGACAGTTGAGCAAATTTGCAGAACATTCTTATGGACAGGTGCAGTGAGTGTCCAAGAAAGCTTTGGTGTCTTGGTCTAATCTGTGCCTGCCAAGGGCAGCAGGTGGACTAAATATAGTGAATCTATGCATTTGGAACTTAGCTGCAATTCTAAAGCTACTTTGGGATATCAACAGGAAAAAGGACTGTCTTTGGGTTCAATTGGTGCATAGTTATTATATCAAGAAGGGTGATATTACCCAAGTCCAAATCCCTAAAACAGCTTCCTGGGTGGTGAGAAAAGTGTTGGAATCTAGACAACAATTGATCACTCGACTACAAAGCCATGGAACAATACATCAACAACTTGGAAATGTCAAGCAGGGAGGAAAATTTTCAATCCATAAAATGTATTTCAACTTATTCCCTGTTCATCCCAAAGTGACTTGGAAACATCTTGTTCTGCATCCAAAGATACATCCTAGATACAAGTTTATCTTGTGGCTGGCTATGCAGAAACGTTTGGCAACAGTTGAGAGATTGCAAAAGTTTGGTATTAATGTTCCCCCTGATTGTGCCTTTTGTGGGCAACACCTAGAAACATTCTCACATTTATTCTTTGAATGTGATGTGACCAGGAGGATATGGAGGAGGTTGCTATAATGGATGGGGTATAACAGACAAATACAAGACTGGGAAAATGAGGTGAAGTGGATGAGCCAAGTTGCTAGAAGATGAGGAGGTCAAGCTGAGATAACTAGCTGTCTATTTGTAATGACTGTGCATAAGGTGTGGAAAGCTAGAAATTTCATTCGATTCCAACAAAAACCTTTCCTCTCTGAAGTGATCATTAAGGATATAGTGATACACATACATATAAGAGGAAGAAATAGTATAGCATGGAGGGAGTGTTTACAGAGAGTAACACAATATCCTAGTTGAATTTCATAAGATTCTTGTTTTTCTTGTAAATGTTAGTGAATTAGCTGGTTGTATGTAGGAGCAGCTTGTCCAGGCTGCTGGAACTCAAATTGTACATGTTTTTGGTTATAAATGAAAGCTCTAATTTTTACCAAAAAAAAAAAAGTTGATATTTTGGAAGTACAAAAACTATCTTAGATATTTAGTAGAACTTTCTTTTTGTAGAGTACTATCTTTGATATTTATACTTAAGAAAAATCTAGATGTTCTAGATAATTAGATAATTATAGTAAAATATAGAAATATCTAGATTTCTTGTTACATAGTTAGAAGATAAGGATATCTAGATATTTCTTGTAGATGTATCTAGAATAATTTCTAAAAGCATCCCTATAGAAGTATAAGTAGGGGTGACTATGCAAGAGCGACTTCTCTATTAAGCCAACCAAATGACTGCTATATAAAAGTATTATTAATGTTGGCATAATAATACTTCATATTATACCAATATCGCATAATACCAAATGAACTATCTATTTATGTCAAGGCCTGAAGCTTTGATTTGTCCCAATCATCTTATTGCTCCCACTTGGGTTACAGGCTCACGCTAGTGAGCTCAGCGATATACAATGTCTGTAGAGTTCTTATTTAATGTTTGTGTTCATCTTATGCCACCGGTGTGGGACAAGACACACTAAATTCTACATTCAAGTCAAAATCGCATATGCCAAAACATGCATTGTATGATTTAGTGTGTCTTGTCCCACACCGGTAGCTTAAGACAAATACATATATTTAATAAGAACTCAACAGGCGATGTATATCGTTGAGCTCATTCGCATGAGGTTGTAACCCAAGTGAGGGAAATAAGATGATTGGGACAATCCAAATCTTCAACCCTTGTGCGTTGGTTTGGGTTCTCTCGCATTACATGACAGAAGACCAGTTCGCGCATGATGAGTCAGAGATTTGGACTCATTTGGGGATTTGTTTACATAGATTTAGTGTCCTCAAATACTTAATGTGTGCCTTAAACTGATGAAAAATCCTAGATTTTTAGGTACATGGGTCGAGGAACAAAACAAGGACACTAAAAGACAAAAAGGACAACACAAACTGAAAAAGAGGGAGAAAAACAAGCCTGAGGATCGCCAAGAGAACTCGGTGCACCGCCAAGTTACCCCTAGACCACTTAAATTTACCGAACACTGAGCCTGAAACAAGAAAAAAATAGGCGTACTTCATCCCATATCGACGAATCACCGACTGCATCGACGAAGAAAAATAATGTCGTCGAACGTACTGGTCAAGACCAAGGTGAATTCAAATTCGCAAGCTAAAAGATAAAAGGGTGCATCACGGAAATGATCGGCGATCCCAAACTAGATCGCTTAATATTACAGTGTTTGAATGAGGAGAATGTGAAGAACGATGGCGATGAACAAGGAGGATCGGGGAGGCCCGACTTTCCTCACTGATTGACCCCAGAAAGCCACACATCAGATCAGTATAAATTGATTTTTGGAAGAGAGAGAAAGCATTCTGTCATTGTGAGGAACGAAATAGAGAGAGCAAAATCACTACTCTTGTGCCTTTTAAGAATTTTTTGCAAAAACTTTCAATTGGGTATTGTAATAGAACACATATTATTCGTCTTAAAACTACAATTTTCAAAATACACAGCCATGGAGTTTGTGGTAGGTATTGAATTTCTTTATTTAATGATGATTGGCTAAAACCTCAATCTTGGGGTTTGACAATGTAACCAATTGCTACGTTGGACTTAATGTGTTTTAGTTATTATCGAATTTGGTGTTAGTTTGAAGTGGGTCTGATTTATTGCTATGTTTTAACCTCTATATTGTATGTTTATTTCAATATAATTCAGGGTTTTATGCTTTCTTGAGAGAGAAGTGGAGAGCTAAGGTGATGACTTAGCACTCATAGCTAGTGGGTCATGACGGTTTTTGCTTGAGAAAGTGAAACCCAATATTTATCCTATGTGCCCAGCTTGAGAGAGTGGATGTAGTGAGAATGTGGGCTGGTCATTTTATGGAGTGCATTGAGGTTCGAAAGAACTCAGTGGAAACAAGGTGATTGTTCGAGAGAAAAGTTCCTTACTTAAAGTCCATCCTACCCATGAAGAATTAGCATTTTTGATTAATGATTCGCACCCGTTGAGTTGAACTTGGTAGTTGGTTAGTCAATCCCCCAAGCATCTTTTCTTTATTTGGTTATTCCTAGTTAATTGTTGGATTGCAGCTGTTTACAAGTTTAAAGCCACTCACTTTGAAATTGTGATTACTCCTCTAATTTGATCCATAGTTTCCAAAAACTTTGATTCCTTCGGCTGTAAAAGTCACCGCTATAACTTCACATTTGAATTCGAAATAGCATTACTTTCTATGTGATCTACTCCAACTCTTTTGTTTGGGTTTTACTGCTTAACGATCGTCTACACCTAGTATCGGATGAGGTGTGGTTAATTTGTTAATCAAAATGGCGCCGCTGTCGGGGATTAGCGTTGTTTAGAATTCCTTTGTCGAAGTTAGTTTGTGAATTGATTCAGGTTGTATGGTGTTTATGTTGGTTGTGCTAAGTAGAAGGGAAAATGAGTGTGGAAGAAATGAACGGAAGCCAAGCAGGTCACCGAGATGGTATTGATGATATTAATAGTGTGCAAAACCCAACCCAATTGGGTGGAATTAGTGTAATATGCCTACCATCAGCCGAAGAGGATGCTATATTTGCGGTTACTAGGACAACTCCCCATCTCCTTCAAATGAAGGGACTCTACGGAGGGTTGACTCACAAAGACCCACATGAGTATGTGTGGAATTTTATAGATGTTTTCAGTCCGTTTTCATTCAAGAATGTATCGCAAGAATCAATTCGTCTCCGATTCTTTCCATTATCTCTGACGGGGGAGGCTAGCATATGGTTGGCTGAGTTACCAATGAATTCTATCACATCGTGGAATGAGCTTAATACGACATTCAATGCGAGGTTTTTTCCCCATTAAGGATGATGAAACTCAGAGATGACATTCAAGGTTTTAAGCGACTAGAGGGTGAAACCATCCATAAAACATAGTTGAGGTTCATGAAGCTAGTACTTCAATGCCCAACACACGGGCTGCCAAACAATGTGCTACTGCAATACTTTTACCGAAGTATTGATTTGGTAAATAAAGGACTAGCTGATCAATTGGTTCGAGGTGGAATAATGTTGCAATCGTTTCAGATGACTTTGTTTCTTCTTGACAACATGACAAAAATAAATCAAGCTTTGTACACTCAAGAAGATCAAGTTTCACCTCTTTGCTTTGGAATAACTCAAGAGCAACTTGATAAGGAAAAAGAAAGGGATGAGAACATCAACAAGATGCTATCCCAAATGGAGCTACTACAAACACAAATGTTAGAGAATGCGACAAGGCCCAAAGGACCAGGGGGAATGTTTAGAGTTGATGAGGGTTCTTCCTCGAGCTATTCAAAGTCAGGGGAGAATCAAGGTTGGAACTCCAATAGATATGAGGAGGGTTTTCACCCACGCTATTTACAGCGGGGTGGGAATCAATGTTGGAACTTTCACAAAGAAGAAGAGATAGGAAGATATTATCAAGAATGGGCTGATCAAAGTGATTCTTGGAGAAGAGAGGATGATCATGAAGAGGACCACACTCTATCGAGCGAGAGCCCAAAGTCAAAAGGGAGCGCAAACAGTCCCCGAGTGGACGATTTGTTGTCTCGTATCCTTAACAAAGTTGATGGTTTGGATGATTTGCTAAAAGGGATGAAAGTCGATTTCTCATCATTAAACAATAGGGTGAACTCTCACACTGATGCAATCAGGCTACTTGAAGGTCAATTGAGTTTACTTTCAGCAAAATTGGAACCAAATATAATATGGGAGAATGGTGATAGAGGTCTGGCTGTGGTTACGCGTAGTGGAAAGGTAGCGGTAGGTGATATAAAGGGTAATGATGAATCACAAGCTCATGAAGAAGACAAGGGTATTGAGGAAGAATAGACACCCATCCAACAAAGCGTTGCCATAGAGTTACAAATAGATGCAGAAAAAAGCCCTTCAATATCAAAAGTGGTGCAACCTCTTCCCAAAATAACTCATCTGTTTCCTCAACGTCTCAAGAAGAAAAATGAGGATGAAAAGTTCATGAAGTTCTTATCGGTGTTTAAGACATTATCGATTAATCTCCCTCTAGTGGAGGCATTGTTGGAGATGCCGGGTTATGCCAAGTTTATGAAGGAGTTAGTCACCAAGAAAAGAAGCTTGGTCTTTGAAACAATTGAAGTCTCTCATAGTACTACTGCAATTATGACT
This sequence comes from Solanum tuberosum, assembly GCF_000226075.1. Lineage (NCBI taxonomy): Eukaryota > Viridiplantae > Streptophyta > Magnoliopsida > Solanales > Solanaceae > Solanum > Solanum tuberosum. The sequence continues at coordinate 742,166 of NW_006239086.1, read as the reverse complement.
AATGAGACGATAAAAAAGAAAGAAGATCCCAGAGCCTTCACCATTCCTTGCACTATCGGTATGCTCCAATTCGCGAAGGCCTTATGTGATTTGGGAGCAAGTATAACCCTAATTCCATATGCAATATATAAACAACTTGTGTTGGGTGAACTGAAGTCCACAACAATGAGGATTTTAATAGCGGATCGATCTATAAAGCACCCCGTGGGAATACTCTATGATATCTTGGTAAAGGTTGATCGATTCATTTTTCTGGCTGATTTTGTCATCCTTGATTGCGAGATTGATGCGGAAATTCCCATTATTTTGGGAAGGCCTTTCTTGGCAATCGGGAGAGCATTAGTGGATGTTGAAAGTGGAGAGTTGAAGCTCCAGGTGAATGAAGATGAAGTAACCTTTAATGTGTGTAAATCTATGAATCACCCTAGCGATATTCATGTGGTTTCGACTATTGATATAATTGATGAAGCTGTGGCTAGTGTTAGTCATTTAATGTGCATGATTGAGCCACTTGAAGCGGTACTTGCAAACTATGATGAGTCAAAAGTCCAATGTTATGATGACGTAGTAGCTTCCCTTTCTGGTTTTGGGGAATATTCAAAGACTCCATTAAAGCTGGATATTGATCTGAAAAATCACGAAAATCCTCCCGCAAAGCCATCAACGGAGGAACCACAAAAGCTTGAGTTGAAAGTGCTCCCCTCCCATCTTAGATATGCATTCTTGGGGGAAAATAACACCTTACCCGTAATTATTGTTGCTGACTTGCTTGAAAGGCAAGTGAAGTTACTCCTTGAAATTCTGAGAAGATACATCAAAGCCATTGGATGGACAATCGCTGACATTGTGGGCATTCCACCCGGCATTTGCACTCACAAAATTCAGCTTGATAGAGAATGTAAGTTGAGTGTTGAGTATCAAAGGATATTGAACCCACCGATGCAAGAAGTGGTGAAAAAGGAGATAACAAAGTGGTTGGATGCAGGGGTGATTTACCATATTGCGGATAGTAAGATGGTGAGTCCGGTCCAATGTGTACCAAAAAGGGAGGCATCATGGTGGTCCCAAATGAAAAGGGACAACTTGGTTCTATGAGACCGGTAACCGGATGGTGAGTATGCATGGATTACCGGAAATTGAACTCATGGACTGAAAAAGATCACTTCCCCATGCCCTTTATGGACCAGATGCTTAATCGCCTTTCAGAAAGAGGATGGTATTGCTTCTTGGATGGGTATTCCAGATATAATCAAATTTCTATTGCTCCGGAAGACCAAGATAAAACCACCTTCACTTGCCTGTATGGAACTTTTGGCTTCAAAAGAATGTTGTTTGGGTTGTGTAATGCTGCAACAACATTCCAGCGTTGTATTCTATTTATTTTTGCTGACATGGTAGCTTCATGGATGACTTCTCAATTGTGGGTAACAATTTCGAAGCGTGTTTGGCACACTTGGGGCAGGTTCTTCAGAGATGTATTGAAACAAATTTGGTCCTAAATTGGGAGAAATGCCACTTCATAGTTCGGGAAGGTATAGTATTTTGTCACAAAGGGTCGCAACAAGGGCTGGAAGTTGATAAAACAAAAATAGAAGTCATTGAGAAGTTACCACCACCAATCTCGGTGAAGGGCATTTGGAGATTCTTAGGGCATGCTGGTTTTTACTGGAGGCTTATCAAAGACTTTTAAAAAATTGCACTCCCTTTGTGCAAACTTTTGTAAAAGGAAGTAAAATTCATTTTTGATGATGCTTGCATGATAGCTTTTAAGTGTTTGAAAGAGAAATTGATTTCCACTCTAGTCATCATTTTTCTCGATTGGCCAGCACCTTTCGAAGTGATGTACAAGCGGTACATCACTAGGTGTGGTGTTGGGACAAAAACGCAATAAGCTATTCCATCCCATTTACTATGAAAGTGAAACTCTAAATGGTGCTCAGTGTAACTATATAGTTACGAGGCAAGAATTACTTGTGGTGGTATGTTTATGTTTCTAACCAAAAAAAAATAGCCCAAGTTTCAGCTAATTATTAAAATCTGCTATTAAAGAGCTTCAGAGCTCAAATTTAAAATTTAATCTATTGCAAATGTGAATTGTTTCATGTGGATAATAAATAATCAAAACATCGAGAGGATATGATATCAAAGAATTCAGGATTGTTTAGAAGAGATTTGAGTTGAATGTCCTTTAAAATCAGCCATTAAAGAACTTTGAAGCTCAAATTCGAAATTCAACCTGCCGCAAACGTGAACCGTTTCGAGTGGAAACTATGTAATCAAAATATCAAGAGGAGCTCATATCTAAAATTTATGATAGTAAAGAGGAGATTTATATTTATTGAAATTGAAAAAAATGTAACTCATGACAAAGAAGATGAACTGTTGCAATGTATTAATATTGTATAACAATGTATATGAATGTAATGATACATAGTTACATGTCATGTATATATATGGTTATACGCTATTATATAATACGGAATACAATACATCTACATGCGGTTATTATAGTTGAAAAGAATTTTTGCCAGAAAAGTATGTTATAATTATGTTGTATCAATTTTTTAAAAGGGTTCATTGATTACTTCCATAATTCTATTTCCAATATCGTTTGATGCCTTTGCTACTAAATATTTTATAAATAAGGTAAGTTACCCGCGGTTCATGCAGTTATTGAATATTCCATTCACAAGGTACAAATAGTTATTGTTAATAAAAATTAAAATTTGTCGAGTTGGTGACAATGAACAATGAAAATAAAGATTTTGAATCAAAGCAACATTAATTTGTGCAGTGAGACAAAGAAACTCGCACATTTATGGCGCTTTTCAACTCATTCTCATCAATCAAACTGATTATTTTTTTAAATGGTTATTAATTCAACAATGGTCGCGCCGACATCCTGAAGTGAAATATAACTTTTGTTGTAGATTTTTTGGATGGATATGAAACTAGTTTTGAGGTGAATCGTGAAGGGATAAAGATTAATGATATCGAGAAATTATGTTCGTTCTTATGGAAAAACACACCTAGACGCTGACTAGACCAAATGTTTATCTACACATGCTTCTAACTGAGTTTGATCATAAAAGTTTCGTCCATCTGACATATATGACCGCTCTCTTGGTGCGCTGATGTGGGTTGAATGAATTCATAAATTTTATAACAAAGAGGGAAGATGCATTAACCTTGTATGAGCTCTCTAACCGAAAATTTCTTTCACATTTCCAAAAATTCGATTGCTTGTGAAGGTGTGTAGCAAAGGGAAGATGCATGAAGTTCAGCACAATCTTGTTCAACCTTCTGTCACAAATCACGATCAAAAGGCGAAGCAATGATTTTAACTTTATGAGCTTTAACTGGCCATAAAATCTTCGTCCATCTGGCATATATAGCTTTCAACCTTCATTCTCGTTATGTGCTTCGGTCATTTTCATATTTTGTGAAAGGGGGAAAACTAGGTTTTTATGTAGACGTTTGATGCCCTTAACGTCATGAAGGTTTGCGGGAGTAATCATTCGTTAAGGTTCATACCAAGAAAGAAAATTTAAAAACCAGAAAGAGAAACACATACTTGCACGTTAAAAAAAGGTGCTTAAAGCCTTTGCCCACATTAGTTTATTGTCATTAGATTCCATGTCGCTATAGGCTTTAGAAATTTTTACAAAGAGTGTTTAGTACTAATAATAGCCTAAAAAATTTATTCAGTGGAAATCAAGTTATTGTCATTAATTAATAGCCGCTAATGATCATTTTTGGTGCAGTGTTAATTTCTAATTAATAAGATAATAGGTTGATCAATAATCCAATTATCAGTATTAAACTATTAATACATAATCGAAAGATAAATACAAGTCTCAATGTTGTTGTTTCTTGAATATAATATAACGTTAAGTAAGGAACAAGAGGGCCCACCGGAATTACGAGCATCTACATCTCAATGTATCCTCAGAAAGCATAAAAAATAGATAAAGGAGAAACATCACACAGGTCCGGGCTCAGAACCTACACAAGTGTAGAATCAACGAGTGAGTACCAAACAACGTGATACTCAACAAGTAACCACCTAAACAAAGCAAACCTAAGTTACAATATGAGTACTCCTTTCATCCCAACTGCACCACCTCTACTACAACCTGCATAGAAATCATCCCACCCTAATAGTTTTGCCATACACAGTTCTTAAGGCTTAACAATCACAGTTCAACAACAAACAAGTATCAAGTATGTCAATCAAAAGTATTACGTAGCTCAATCACAAGTAGTGTAACAACTCAAAAATCATAACTAAGCTTGAACAAGAGAGAAGGGCAAACCACGGAGGGGTCCACGGGCCGTGAAGATGACCACGACCTGTCACCTTGCTTGTGGTTGTGCACCCAGCATAAGGTGAAAGACAATGGACCACTAGACGGTCCATGGAGCTCCACACGAGCCTTGAAGTGGTCTCTGGAGGAGACATAGAACCACCATGGGTGCTATGAAGACCACGGACCACTAGACGGTTCATGGAGCTTTACACGAGCCATGAAGTGGCTCCCGAAAGACGCCCGACATACTTTGAGGTTGGGGTCAACATCAAAGGATCATATCTTTCAACACAAAATGAATAAGTTGGCAAAAAACCTATCAAAATTAAAGGTATTTGAGTCCTCTTTCCAACGCCACCAAGTTTGCCTTATTCCGAGCCCATAGTAAAAAGTGAGGTTTAGACGACCCATGAAGCCTGTCGTGATGCTTTAGACCCACTTGATGGGTCTTGGTGCTTTAGACGGCCCGTGAAGCCTGTCTTGAAGTCACTTAGTCATCTTAGGTTTCACCTCTAAAGTCACTGGTCAAGCACCACAGAGGTTGGGGTCAACATCAAAGGATCATATCTTTCAACACAAAATGGATAAGTTGGCAAAAAACCTATCAAAATTAAAGGTATTTGAGTCCTCTTTCCAACACCACCAAGTTTGCCTTATTCCGAGCCCATAGTAAAAAGTGAGGTTTAGACGGCCCATTAAGCCTGTCGTGATGCTGTAGACCCACTTGATGGGTCGTGGTGCTTTAGACGGCCCGTGAAGCCTGTCTTGAAGTCAGTTAGTCATCTTAGGTTTCACCCCTAAAGTCACTGGTCAAGAACCACAGACATCTAAACGGTCCGTGAAGTCGTATGTGAAGAGGACTTGTGAGACTTAGAGTTTAGGGTCATTTTTAAATGACCATATCTTTTAGCACAAAATGAATTAGGTGGCCCATGACCTACCAAATTAAAGATCTTTGAGTCCTCTTTCCAACACCACCAAGTTTGCCTAATTCAAAGCTCGGAGTAAAAGTTTAACTGTTATGTTCCATTGGACAATCTTAGATATGATTTCGTCAATAATTCTTTGAGTTCCCTATGGTAGTTTTATAATTTCATTGATCATTTCAACCACTAAAAGAGAGTTCAATTTTGTAACCACCCGTTTGATCGTTTTGAGTACTTCAATTTTGTAACCACCCGTTTGATTGTTTTGAGTACTAAAATATTTTTTTTATATAAGACCCTTCCCTTAAATTTTAAAGGGAAACTTTAAACTATTTGTTGGTCTACACTTATTTAATTGATGGGTATTCCTTTAAATAATTAATTTAGGTTATTGTTAATGGGCCAAGTCTAGAATACACGCCCTATGTAAATTGGCCCATGTGTGAAAATAAATATTGAAATTTAGGTTTTTTGGTTCATAAGAATTTTTCTAAAGAAAATAAAAAGAAGAGAATAAGAGAGCAGCCCTTAAACAAGATTTTGTTGCGGAAATAGCAAATAAGAGAGACAACTCTCCAGGTAAGAAAATTTCAGTTTGGCTGTAAGGTTGTCTCTGCATACATTGATTTATCCTTATATGTGTGGGGGGCAGGGGGGGAGGGGAGAATTTGGATTATTTTTTTTTGCAAACTTTTTTGGAGATGCTGCAATGTGATTCCTTACATTGGTTGATTAAATCAAGAAATATATTGTTGCTAGGTAAAATGATGAGTAATTATGAGCTAATGATGGCATAATGCTAACGGCATAGAGAAATTGCATTTTCGTTAGGATCTATTTTCCAGAACTAGTTGGTTCCTATTTTTATTTTATTTTATGTATTTTTAGTTATCACATTATGACTCATGTTTTGAGAGATTGAGATAGGCAATTTAATATTACATGTATTGTATTATATGAATATCATTAGATTTATGTTATTTGGAGCAAATGAGACTTGACCCTAGATTTGAATTTAAAAAAAATAAGAGTTGACATATTAATTGGCATCAAGATTAAGAACTTGATTATAGATTTGTGCTATATGATTTATGGGTAAATTAAGTATATACTATTTTATATAATTTTACTAAAATTTCAAATTGTCCTTGTAGGTCTAGATTCAACTCTTTCGGTTAGTTTTGGGTCTGGGCTAGAAGTATAGCAAAATGGGTGTGTACAGACTCGTTTATTTAGAAATAATGTATATTTGATCGTTTAGGAATGTTTTGAAACTTTGCAAAAGGGAAGGCTAAATCTTGAGGATTCGTGACACATGTTCAACATTTAAGGTATGCTAGGAATTCATAGACTTCATCGAGACACTTTTTTCTAATTAAAGATTAAAAGTGGAATAGATTATGTGTAATAGCGACAGATGGAGAATCTTACCAATAGTGTGACGGGCATTGGTACGAGTACCGATGTTATAAAAGGGAAAATTTGTTACTATGAATGACATATTGTAATTCAAGAATGCTAAAGCATATGGACATTAGTTAATGTATTTTTGACTTTGCTTCTTGGTGTTGTTGTGTTTCTTTATTGAACCTGTATATTTATGATGGTTGAGGTGATTATATATTATAATGATATTGATTGATTGAGATGCATCATCATCCTCTAATTTGTTGATATTATATTGTGCACATGCATTGACATGAGATTTGAGTATGAATAAAGGTCTGACACATGGAGATAGTCTATGTAGAGTTTTATTTATTATTATAAGTTCGGCAAATGAAAATTGTCCGTGTTGGGGATTATTTGATTTTATGATAGTGCATGGAGATCGTCAACACATACACGTGGAGATCGTCAACACATACACGTGGAGATCATCTGTGTCGGTATATGAACCTCGTGAGTCCCCCATGGGTAATGAAATCTCAATGTAGTTATGAGAATTATCGTGTATATATGATTGCGAGAATACTTGACATAATTTCATGGTGCCGCATTGCATTGCATTGCATCTCATTATATCTTTCATTCTTGTTTGATTATGTGGTTTATTGCTGTTTGAATAATATGTGTCATTTGCTTATCCATATCTGATGAAACTTTGCTGATAAGTATAATGTAGACTTGCAAAATTACAGGATGATTTTCTTATATTCTCTAGTTACTACTTCTTCATTATTGGTCTATGAGACATACTGGGTATACGTTGTTTGGTACTCATACTATACTTACTGCATTCTTTTGTGGTGCAGATTAAATTTGAATATGAGTGCATCTCATGGAGCTGAATGAGTTTAAGCTTGAGTTATCTTGGAGTTGTAGTGAATTGCTAATTGGCTGATCCATGGTTTACACCTCCCTCTATCTTTTTATTTATTCTGTTGTTCTAATATTCAAACATGATATTTCTTACGTCTAGACTTATCATTTTAGTTTCAGAATGGCATCATGATTTAGAAATTCATGTACTCATGACACTAAATCCTGGGTGGTATTTCAGCTTATCGCATTTTATATTTGTGAAAGACTAACTGTACAAGATATTTTACTTGTCACATATTTAAGTTGAATTGGTTTACTTATTGGGTTGGCTTACATATCGGTTGGTACCATATGTTCCATCAAGACTTATATTTGTGGGTCGTGACCAATTCGACTCCTAAAGTTTAAAATTCCTGATGAAGGAACCATGATATTCCAATCAACCCCTCTTTGGCTTCACCATAGTTATGAGTACGAATTAACTAGGATATAAGAATGTCATGATCATGTTCTCAATTCCATTTCTAATAATACCCCCTACTCCAACCTTGTTTTGATTTCTCATGTATATCCTATCTGTATTTAGTGAGATATGAGAATGTCATAATCATGTTCCTAATTCTGTTTTCTAACAATACCTTCCACTCAGACCCATTTTACTAGAATATTACACAATTAAAGTTCAATATGATCAACAACTAGCCATACAAATGACTGTCTAATTTAGTTAATTTAAGATTCAAGACTTTACACACATCTATATAATTCTAGGAGTACATGTAGAGATCTAATATTTTTTTTACAACTCCTAGAAAATAAAGTCAGGTATGATTTAAGAACGAAAGGGAGATATTGATTAATACGCTGGTTTCATTACCAGGTGTATATATAAAAGTTATCTAAAATATGATTAGTATTAGACCAATGGAATTTAGGAAAATAAGACCATACTCTTTGTATTGTATAACATTTGAAGAAGAGTTTTTTATTGAGAATACTTGGATGTGAGGTTATAGTTAGAACAAATATAGTGAATAAACATAGGTAGGACCTGTGGCGCATATGATTCCACAATTAGCAACATTGAAGAATTCCCTAAATGTCTTTCCTACTTGGTTCTTTTTAAAACTCCCCTCAGAATCATGACGAAGATCATGTAAATTATGATATAAAGGGAATAAAGCACTAATTTCCTTCACAATTTTCTACCTAGTGCATCCCCTCTACCTCTTAAGAATTTATGCATAACGCATCGTATCTAGAATTTGCCTTTGTGAAATCTGTCTATAAACATTCTAGTCTCATGTTGAAAACCTTCCTAATAAATCCAATTAAGAAGCAATATTAGGTTTCTCCATATATATGATTGGAATCCTTCTTCCTTGTTTTAACTCAAGAAATCTACAAAGTATAATCGAGCCCTACCACTCCAACTTTTTTCTCCTTCCATCAATGTTTATCTTAAGGGGATTTATTAGAATTTATAATGGTAGATAGACATTCAAATTTCTTTTTAATTGAATTAAAAATTATCTAAAATGTTAATAATCTAGATCTATGGTGGCCCAGTGGTTTGAGCTTGGGACTTCCATGTTGGAGGTCTCAAGTTCGAAACCCCTTGCCAGCGAAAGCAAGGGGTTTGCCTTCTGGGTCGAGCTCGTCGCACCAGGTTTGCCTAGTGCGGTTTACCTCTCCTATGTGGTTTGCGAGCTATTGCATAGGAGCGGGGGTTTTACCCTGTGCGCACCCAAAGGGTAGCGGCTGCGGGTTTCCCTTGTCATAAAAAAATAATAATATTAGACCGTAACTTTTTCTTTCTAAATTCAAAGTAAAGTCCAAAATAGCTTGGGCTTGATCTTTAGTGATGTTCTTACAATTTGTTGCATCAAGTAGTCTTATAAGTAAGCTTTTTATAAAATTACTCGTTGATCAAAGACTTTCAAGCATATTAAAAGCTAAAATACTACACTTGCATTTTCGTGTATAATTATAAAAATAAAACTATAGACATGACATGAAAATCATGACATATCAAGAAACTAACATCTTTTAACAAAATATAACATAATCATTCCAAGCGAAGAAGCTAATGTCAAATGTATAATAACTTTAACAAACCATAATGAAAGTTGATAACTGCTTCACAACATTCTAAGCATAGGAGACAATAAGAGTCTCATCATTAATCACACAAAAAATTATATTAAAACACAACAAAACACATATCAATAATCAAATTTTTTAGCTCCATGGAATTTTCAAGGAAGCTAAATTTTCTAGAAACTTCTAGTCCAACATAATTCTCAAGGAAGCTAAACATCCTGTGAACAAAATGGATGAATCTGTAGTAGGCGAAATTTGATTCAAGGTAAACTCTTTCACTTCTTTTTTATACACGTCATATTGTAGAAAACCACCATCTCTTTTTCTCCACAAGATATTCTTATTTTCTTTCAAGTATATAATATCATCTAGGTAGCAATTGTGATTCCCAACGCCAACGAATGAGCCTAGTGTAAGAATTTTCATGACACACCACCATTCTCTGTCTTTCTCCAGCGAACAAACCAAGAAATCCATGTCTACAAACGCATATAGATAGTGACAATTATCAAAACTAGACATCTTCATATGAATTCCACAATAATTAGATGGGAAAAGTGTTACAACAAATTTCTCATCTACCAAGATCAAAGAAATAATGGATTTTTTTTAAAATTCACTACTACCATTTCCTTCAACCGATCTAGTTTCCATCAAGTTAACTGTACAATATAGTGAAACTCTATTTTTGTCAAACAAGTGATAACCATTCAGAATAGTGCCAATGTTTTCCAATACTAAATCTTCACAGAGTATATTCCAACAATATAATGACTATCCTCTTCATTATTTACAAAGATAGATATTATCTTATAATCATCACTTAAAGAATCACACACAGAACTATATAGTGTTGATTCTTAAGATTAACACCTTTCAACACATAAAGATTAGACTTCTTACCAATTTTATATTTTTGAATAGCTGAATTTCATATAAATAATTTGAAGCTATACACCATACATAACAAGCTTTTATATGATCCCACCAATGGATATGAATCATTTTGGGACAATAAAAAGTTTGGTAGTTGGAGAGAAACAACTTAAGAATTCACACTCAGTGAAGATGCATTTATTGAACCATTGGTGAATGGTAACATGTTATATTCCAAACAAGGAGATAGAGTTATTTTTGATGAAATTAATATAATTTGTTGAAGATTAATATCAGATAATGATTCGTCAATTTGCAACTTGTTGAAATTAGGGCCATTGATGATTGAACAATATGTTTTGTACAAAACCTTGAAGCGTTAAAGAGATTCAACAAGTAGTTTTGAGAGGATGCAAGTGATTGCATCATCTCAAAAGTTGGTTTTTTTTCATGACTGGGACTCATTGGACTTGTGTATTCTGTGTTAATTAGTATAGTTTTTAATTTTTTTTTTATAATAAGTGTGTGATGTGTTATATCTACTATGAAGAGGAAACCATGCAAGCCTAGACTGATGAATGGTGACCATATTTAACTGATATTATTGTCATTGCAAGGAACATCATACAAAAAATTGTTATCAAATGAATTTCAAAAGTTATACTGTAACGACATCAAATATGCAATTCTTATAATATATAAAGTATTCAACATTCTAAGTTTTGGTAAATTAAATAAGAGAAAACAAAAGAGTAAATATTTAAAAAATGAAAAGATAAAATTGGTATTATTAAATATTTAATTAATCAAATATGTTTATCATATTTTAACTTAGTGTAGGGGAAAACTAGTAATCCAACTTTGAGGTTAGGATTTTCCCACTTTTAGTAATATATGTTGAAATGATATATGATGATATTTCCAGAGGACGCAAGAATTCAAATGTCGAAATGGATATGTTTATGTATAGCATAACACTTTGTGTAGAACATTGGATCTGTAATGTGGTATTGGTTTCAAGGAGAAGTTATAACAGAAATCTGTCAGGTTCATGATGTAGTGCTTCACTTTTGCTTGGAGAAAAGTTTAGAAGAAAAGTTTATGCGGGAATTGAAGGGGCATGATTGCCATTTTCAACCTTTGGATTGGAAGAGAAGTCGAGTGAGTTTTAGTTTCAGTGAAAAACTCTCCAAGTTTGCATCTCTGGGCTCCAAAACACGGAAGCCTTTCAACAAACCCTTAAGGTAACTGAAATCGACCAATCGCAAAAACACTATTGATGGGATTTCCTTATGTTGGATTAGTGAATTCCATCTTCTTAAGGTCTTGGATTTTATTTTAACCCCAACTCCCTAGGAGCTCCCACCTTTTTGATCCCTTTATGACTTGAACTCACGAACTTAGGGTAGGAAGTGAGGGGTGCTTACCATCTGAGCAACTCCCTCTTGTCAAGGTTTTGGATTTGAGTTCTGATAGAGTGGATAGTTTGCCATCAGCTACATTCAAACCACTAAATCACATCAAGTACCTCACACTTTTGGCAAATAAATATTGTTTTCATCCATAATAACATTTTCCCCATATAGAAACTTTAATTGTAAATACTAACAATAAGGTACTATTACCAGTATCTTATTAAAATTGAAAAACAATATAAAATATACTTGAATGTAGCCAAATAAGATTATCAATATCTTAAAAGTAAAATTTGAGATACATAAGCACAAATTGGCAACAATATGACACTATATATGTATACATGCAAAAAGAAAACCTAATGTTATTCCCAAGTCCAATGAGTCCCCACTCAAGATAAAATATTGTCTTTGGAGATGATGTGCTCACTTGCATCCTCTCAAAATTTAATGTTGAATATCTTCAACGCTTTAAGATTGTGCACAAACCATGGTGTTCAATCATCATGACCCCAATTTCATCAAGTTGCAATCGACAAATCATCATTCGATATTAATCTTCAACAAATCTTATTAATTTCATCGAAAATAACTACATCTCCTTGTTTGGAATATAACATTTTAGTATTCCACATTGGTTGAATAAATGCATCATCATTGAGTGCGAATTCTCACGTTATTTCTCTCCAACTACCAAACTTTTTAATGTCCTACGATGTATCATATCCGAATATTGAGTTCTTGTAAGTTCTTGTTATCTATGGTGTATAGCTTCAAAATATTTATATGAAATCCATATATTCAATAATAAAAATATATCAAAAGGCATAATCCTTATGTGTTGAAGTGTGTAAAATATTATGAATCAATGCTATATGGTTTTGTGTATGATTTTTTTAGTGATGATTATAAGATAACTGCTACATTTGGATTAATACCAAGGATAGCCATTACACTGTTGAAATATACTCTGTAAAAATGAGTCTTGGATAAAGGCTGACACTTTTCCTTCTAGTTACCACTTGTTTGACAAAATTTCAGTTTCATTACATGGTACGGTTAACATGATGGAAACTAGATCGGTTAAAAGAAATGGTGGTAGTGAATTTAATAAGTTATCCATCATTTCTTTGATTCTGGCTGATGAGATATTGTTGTAACACCTATCCCATCACAATATTGTGTGAGTCATAAGAAGATGTTCAATTTTTCTAATCGTCTCTATCATTTTGTGTTTGCTGAGATGGATTTCTTGGTGTGTTCGCATGAGAAAGATGGAGAGTAATGGACATGGACTAATGTCTTGGAAATTCCTACACTAGGCTCATTCATTGACCTTGGGAATCAAAATTACTACCTAGATGGTATAATATACTTGTAAGAAAATGAGAATATCGTGTGGAGAAAGATGGATGACGGTTTTCTAGAATATGAGGTGTGGAATAAAAAAGAGAATGAGTTTACCTTGAATCAAATTTCGCCTGCTATATATTTATCCATCTTTTTCACATGACGTTTAGCTTCCTTTAGAGTTCCGTTGGACTAGAAGCTTATGGAAAGTTTAGCTTCCTTGAAAATTTTGTGGAGCTAGAAAATTTTATTATAAAACAGTGTTTTGTTGTTATTTATTATAATTTTTTTTATAATAAATGATGAGACACTTATTTTCTCACAGGTTTAGATTGTTGTGAAGTAGTTAGCAGCTTTCATTATGGCTTGTTAAAGTTAATATTCATTTGACATGCCTCCTTCCGTATTGGAATGTTATGTTATATTTTGTTAAAAGATGTTATTTTCTTGAAATTTTGTAATTTTCATGTCAGGTCTATACTTTAATTCTTAGAATTATACATGAAAATGATTTTTAACACTGTACAGATCTAGATTGTTAATATTTTAGCTAATTTTTAAATTTAATTAAAAATACATTTGAATTCTATTGACCATAAGGTTAAAATTGATGGAAGGAGAAACAAGTTGAAGTGGTGGGGATCAGTTATAATAAGTTGTGGATTCTATGAGTTAAAACAAGGAGGAAAGATGCCAATCATATATACGAACGTACCTCACATTGCTTCTTAATTGGATTTATTAGGAAGGTTTTTAACATGAGACATGATTGTTAATAGAAAGATTTTGCAAAGGGAAATAATAGATACAATGTGTTGCATAAATGCTTAAGAGGTATAGGGGATGCACTATGTAGAAACTTGTGATGAAATCTAGTGCTTTATTCACTTTATATCATAATGTATAGAATCTTTGTCAGGATGCTGAGGGGACTTTTAAAATGAAATAAATATGAAAGAGTTTTTAGGAAATTCTTTGATATTTCTAGTTGTGGAATCATACATGCCACAAAGTCCTACCTATGTTTATTCGGTATCTTTGTTCGAATTATCAACTTCAAAGACAAATTTTTCTCAATCAAAAACTCTTCTTGAAATGTTATACAATACAAAAGAGTATGGTCTCATTTTTCCAAATTCATTTGGTCTAAGACTAGCCACATTTCAGATAACTCTTATATATATACCTTGTGGTGAAACCAGGGTATTAATCATTATCTCCCTTTGTTCTAAAATCATATTAAACTCTATTTTCTAAGAGGTCTGGAAAAAGGATATCTAACCACGTATTGTTAAATATCTACATGTATTCCTAGAATCATTTAGACTTTTGTAAAGTCATTAACCTTAAATTAACTTATTTAGAAAGTCTTTTGCATGTCTAGTTGTTGATCATTTTATACCTCAATTGCATAGTATTATCTAATCTAGAAGGTTTGACATAAATCAGGTGAGGAATTGAAGTGTTACTTTTCTATAAATGTGAGTGGTACAAGTGTGGTATTATTACTCTTATATGAGATTAATAAAGTGAGGCTAAGTTATTAGAGTAGCAAGAGTATTAACCTGTTTACCCGAGATCGTATGTAGTCGGACGAGGTTCAAATTAAGTTAATGATTTTTCATATTTTCCTAGATAGTATATATAAGCTTTAAATATGGAATGGGCTTATGTAACTGATAACGCTCAACTACACTTCTTCCGATTTGAAGTGTAGGCGGTCGCTAACAAGTATAAACCTAACTATGAGTTGGGGTTGATACCACAGGGAGTGATACGATAAAGAATGAAACTACGAAGTGAAAATGTGATCTAATTGTTTGTAAAAGTAAAAGATTTCGAAGCATAAAATAAATCATGAAGTTTCAATTATTAATATCAAATGGGGGATTTAATAACCAATTGCTGACGGGGAACAAGTAACACGGCAATTAAACAATTAGAGATTGGACCTCAAGAATATGATCAATCGAATGCTAATTTCGCGTAATGGATAATTACTAATTGCTTCAAGTTGTCGAATCTCAACAATAGCAATCTCTCGATCAACTATCATGTTTCAAGTGTGTTCTGTTGAGCTCAACAATCTTAACACTACCAAACAACCCAATTTCTTAATTAACCCACTTTCTCAAGCAGGGTAGTAAAGTGTAACACCCCGGATCCAAAATAGGGTAAAGTAGCACTTTTAAGAAGTTGTAGGTTCCAACCCACAAGGGTCACCCACGACCCGTAGATGGGACCATGGACTGTAGGGTTTGTCCGTGGATGGCTTCCTAAAACACCCCCTAAAGGCCCAAGATCACGGCCTGACCAACAGACCATCGGTCAAACCACGGTCTGTGGTCGAGGGCCTACGGTTCAAGAGCCTAGGACAAAGTCATTGACCACAGTCCATGGCTATGCAGAACGGAGCGTCGTCTTGTCCACGGTCTGTCGATCTTGGGTCATGGTCGATAGCTGACAGTTGATTTTAAGGGGTAGTTTGGTCTTTTCCTAATTAATCTAGACTAATACTATGTCGTTTTGCTTATGTCTAAGGCCCCTATATAAAAAAAATTACCACCAAGTTTCCCTATAGAAATCATTCGATCCAAACTCAACAAAAAGAAGAACTCTCAAATATTTCTTTTTCTAAAACTTGAAGAAGAAGAACAATGATTCACCTAGGATTTCAAGATTAAGTCTCCATTCCTCCATTGAAGATTAGCATTTGGTTCCAAGGTATGATAGTTTTCATCCATGGATTCCTTCCATCCGTGAAGTTCCCAAGTCCCTCTATTTCAAAAGTTAGAATTTCCCAATTGAGTTATGGTTTTCTTCAATTGTTATGGGTTATTTCATTATTAATTTAAATGATTTAATTATGATCTTCTATGCATGAATTGACAAAATACTATGGTTTTATGAGGTTTCACCTATGAACCCATTAAATCCCCATGTTTTCAAGTTTTGATCATATGTTGTGGGATTTTGATTATGAAGGATGAGTTTTATGAAATTAAGCATCTATTGATAGATTTACATGATTTTATGCGAAATCCATAGCTAACCCATGTTTTCTAAATGTTGATGATTGAAAGTGGGTTTTGAGTCTTGAAAGGCATATTATGAAATCATGCATATTTTTATGAAAGTTATGAAAATACTTTAAGGATGCTTTGAGATTAATAAATCAATGATGATGTTGATGTTTTGTTTTGAAAGGATTTTCTCATAAGCACATGAATGCATGAATGTGAAAGGTTTTCACACCTAAATGAATAAATGATAAGGAGCTATCCAAATGAAACTTAGCTTGTATTGGCAAGATGTCGTGCCCTTCCATGGATAATGAGAATAAGTAAGAAATGACTATTCTATGGGATTTATGCTTAGCACCGAGAGGATATTGAGATGGAGGCTCTCCCGTTAGTAGAGGTTGTGTTTCTAGTAGCAATCTGTTTATCATTTACCTCTGTATCCCCATAGGATGATTGTCTAGATAGACAATAGCTAGTGGATCCATTCAAGCTAGAAGTTCATGGTCCTTACCTTGGCAAGTAGGACAACCCTTTTCAGTGTGGGAGACAACGGGGGATCATGTTATAACTCACATGGTCTCTATGTAGGTTAAGGCTAATTACCCACATTAATAATGAACTAAGGTTACTTCAAGAATTATCTCATATGTGTTCAAAGGATTTAAAGAATGTTAGCTTGCATTGACCATGTTTTTATAAATTATGCTTTCTAACCCTTTTGTATCATGTTTTAGCTTGGTCAATTGCATGTCATGAAATGTCCTCTTTTAGCATGATTTAAATGTTTTATGCATGGATATCATAATTGGTACATTGTTTTTGTATTAACGTATACTCTTGCCTACATTTACCCAATTGTCGGCTCGGACAGTTAGGGTCCTTAGTTTCGTGGCTAGTGGTTGATTTTAAGATTCCCGAGCTTGGTGAGTCGTCATTGTTCGAGGACTAATTTCCATTGCTTAGTTTCTATCTTGTATTTCAATTTTGAACATGATGTATGGGTTAGGACCAATTTCATTCTATTGTATTAGATGGCTATTGAGACAAGTGTTTTAGATTTCCAATTTTCATTTATGAAAACTATTGGACTTGAAATGTGTTATAAATCTCTTATCTTCTATTTATTATGTTATGAATGCTAAGTGTCTTGTATGGTGTCCTTCAGGGTCTTATACGCCATGTTACATCTAGGGAGTACCCTTGGTTCAGAAAAACTTGGTATCAGAGCTCAATGTTTAGAATGGTCCTAGGATGTCTCATAAGCCACATCAAGTAGAGTCTTTTTCATGAGTGTGAAGCGCGCCACATTTATGAATGAGAGGCTACAAGATATTTAGGAAACTCCACTTCTTTCATTAGTCTTAAGTCATGCAATCGATTTGAACTCTATAAGGTCTCTCTCCTAATCCTTATCGATGGCTACTCAAAGAGCTTATGCTAGAAGGAATCCGAGAGAGAATGCGGAACAAGAAGCTCCTCCCTAAGCTCCTCCGGTTCCAGTCGATCATTTGGCTGAAAAAGTGACTACTGCAGAGTTTAGAGCATATTTCAAGTATTGGCTCAAGCCAAGACGACCTAAGCCAATAGGAGGTTGCGGTTCCGATAAGCCCAAATGTAAGTATGATGGCTTCTAGAGTGAGGGCCTTCACTAAGATGAATCCTCCAAAGTTTTATGGTTCTAAGAATGAGGAAGATCCTTAAGAGTTCATTGATGAGGTCTATAAGGTCTTAATGATCATGGGAGTGACGCCGGTGGAAAAGGCGAAGTTGGCCGCTTATCAATTGAAAGGTGTGGCTAGCACCTGGTTCAACTAATGGAAAGAAGGGAGATCGGAACATGTGGGTCCTCTTGATTGGAAGAAGTTCAAGGTTGCTTTTCTTGATTGGTTCTTTCCCCTTGAGATGAGGGAAGCTAAGGTGCTTGAGTTCATTAATCTTCGACAAGGAAGTATGAGTACGAGATAATATGCTCTAAGTTCACAGAACTATCTAGATATGCTCCAACAATGGTTGCCGATTATAGGGCAAGGATGAGCAACTTCGTTTCGGGTGTATCCGAAATGGTGGTTAAAGATTGTCGAACTGCTATGATCATTAATGACATGGACATCTCTCGTCTCATGGTACATGCACAACAAATTGAAGAGGATAAACTTAAGAAAAAGTCTAGGGAGACAAAGAGGGAGAAAACCAGGGATGGAAATTCCTGACATGCACGTCTGATGGACATGATCATCTTAGATTCTGACAAAGGTTTTCCGATCAAGGTTCCTCCAATGCTCCTCCTAAGTTTAACAAAGATAGGATGTCTAACCCTAAGCCTCAATGAGGGTATGGTAGTGGATCTTCATTGCCCATGTCTACTTGTGCTAAGTCTGGAAAGAAGCATGAGGGCAAGTGTCTAGCCGGCACAAATGGTTGCTTTAGTTGTGGTAAGACTGTTAATAAGATTATGGATTGACCAATGCTTATGATAAAAGGAAGAGAGGGCAAGTAAGCTCCTCCTAGTGGTTCGGGTTCCAATGCTCCTAAGCAAAACCAATTCTATGCACTTCAGACTGATGGTGAGCGAGAGGGTTCTCCCGATGTGGTTACCGGTATGTTAAAAGTTTTCCAACTTGATATTTATGCTTTACTTGATCCCGGTGCTACCTTTTCTTTTTTAACGCCACATGTGGCTATGAGGTTTGATATTCTTCCGGATGTGTTGTTATAACCTTTTTTCTGTCTCTACTTGTGTTGGTGATTCTATTGTGACTAACAGGGTCTATAGAAAGTGTCCCGTTTCCATTTCCCATAGAGTTACTCATGTTGACTTGGTAGATATTGATATGTTAGACTTTGATGTTATCCTTAGTATGGATTGGTTGCATTCATGTTATCATTCTATTGATTGTAGAACTCGTGGTCAAGTTTCAATTCCCAAATAAGCCTATCCTAGAGTGGAAGGCGGGGTGGGGGAATTTTATACCTAAGGGTCATTTTGTCTCTTGTCTTATAGCTAGAAAGATGATTTATAAGGGTTGCATATATCATCTTATTAGGGTGAGGGATGTGGATTCTGAAACCCCTATTCTTGAGTCAGTCCCAATTGTTAATGAGTTTTCGGAAGTGTTCCCTGATGATTTACCCGGTATTCCCCCGTAAGAAAAATATACTTCGGTATTGACCTTCTTCGACATACACAACCTTTTTTCTATTTATCCTTATAGAATGGCTCCGGCAGATCATAAGGAGTTGAAAGAACAATTGAAAGATTTGTTGGATAAGGGTTTCATCCGATTGAGTATCTCTCCATGGGGTGCTCCAGTTTTGTTTGTTAAAAAGAAAAATGGTTTTGTTTGTATGTGTACTGACTATCGTCAATTGAACAAGGTGACTATTAAGAATAAGTATCCTCTTCCAAGGATAGAGGATTTGTTTGACCAACTTCAAGGAGCAAGTTACTTCTCTAAGATTGATCTACAGTCGGGTTATCACCAATTAAGGGTGAAAGAGGATGATATTCTGAAGACGACTTTTCAAACTCAATATGGTCATTATGAGTTTTTAGCGATGTCGTTTGGGTTGACTAATGCTCTGGTGGCATTTATGGATTTGATGAATATGGTGTTTAGACAATACCTTGATATGTTTGTGATTGTGTTCATTGATGATATATTGATCTATTCGAGAAATTCAAAATGAACATATTGATCATTTGAGGATTGTGTTGCAAATTCTCAAGGACCAACAACTATTTGCTAAGTTTAGTAAATGTGAGTTTTGGCTAAGGTCCATAGCTTTTCTTGGTCATATTGTTTCAAGTAAGGGCATTGAGGTAGATCGTAAGAAGATGGATGCAGTCAAGAGTTGGCCTAGACCTCTAACTCCTTCGGATATTAGAAGTTTCTTAGGCTTAGCCGTTTATTATAGAAGGTTTGTTGAGGTATTTTCTTCAATTACCTCTCCTTTGATGACTTTGACTCAATAAGGCTAAGTTCATATGGTCTAAATTCTATGAGAATAGTTTACAAGAATAATTAAAAGATAGACTTACTTCCGCTCCGGTGTTGACCTTACCGGAAGGGATGGATGGTTTTGTGGTTTATTGTGATGCCTCTAGAATTGGGTTAGGATGTGTGCTTATGCAAAATGGGAAAGGTATTGCCTACGCCTCAATGCAACTTAAGATTCATGAGTAGAATTATCCTACCCATTACCTTAAATTAGCGGCGGTTGTTTTAGCCTTAAAGATGTGGAGGCACTATTTGTATGGTGTTCATGTCGATGTTTTTACCGACCTCAAGAGTTTGCAATATGTGTTTAACCAAAAGAATCTGAATCTTCGCCAAAGAAGGTGGCTTGAATTATTGAAAGATTATGATATCAGTCTTCTCTTTCACCCCGATAAAGTTAATGTGGTGGCGGATGCTCTTAGTCAGTTATCTATGGGTAGTGTTTCCCATATTGAGGAAGATAAGAAAGAGTTGGTCCGAGATGTTCATAGATTGGCCCGATTGGGTGTTCTGTTAGTGGACTCCTCCAAGGGTGGTGTTATGGTTCCCAATGGTTCAGAATCGTCTTTTGTAGTTGATGTGAAAGCAAGGCAAGGTCTTGATCCAATTTTGGTTTAGTTGAAAGAAGCGATGCTTAAGAAATCCATTGAGGCTTTCTCCTAATGGGGAGATGGTGTCCTTAGATATCAAGGTCGTTTGTGTGATCCAAATGTTGGTAACTTGAGGAAACAGATCTTGTCAAAAGCTCATAGTTCTCGGTATTCCATTCACCCGGGAGCCACCAAGATGTACCGTGATCTAGAGGAGGTCTATTGGTGGAATGGGATACAGAAGGATTTTGCAGAATTTGTGACTAAGTGCCCTAATTGTCAACAAGTGAAACTTAAGCATCAGAAACCAGGAGGTTTGTCCCAATACATTAGTATTCCTACTTGGAAGTGGGAAGATGTGAATATGGACTTTATTGTTGGTTTGCCTCGCACCCGACAACAACATGACTTGATTTTGCTTATAGTAGATCGGATGACGAAATCATCTCAGTTTATTCCCATCAAGGTTTCCTATTCGGGGGGGGGGGGATTATGCTAAGTTGTACATAAGAGAATTGGTAAAGTTGCATGGAGTGCCCTTGTCCATTATTTCCAGTCGTGGTACCCAATTCACTTCTCAGTTTTGGAAGTCTTTCCAAAAGGGTCTTAGTATCTGTATTAAGCTTATAAGTACAATCTTTCACCCCAAACCGATGGGAAAGCGGAGCGTACTATCCAAACTTTGGAATATATGTTAAAAGCTTGTGTGATTTATTTTAAGGGTAATTGGGATGACCATTTTCCATTGATTGAGTTTGCCTATAACAATAACTATCACTCGAGAATTGATATGGCTCCATTTGAGTCATTATATGGTAGAAGATGTAGATCTCCTATAGGTTGCTTCTGTGAAAGTGTTGTGGAGGAATCAATTAGTTGAGGGTGCTACTTGGAAGGCCGAGGCTGATATGATGTCCCGATATGCTCATCTTTTTCCTTCTACTCCTACTCTAGCTTGAGGTAATGAGTTCCGCATGATTTGTTCTTTGTTATGGAGTCAAGTGTCTTATATGTTTCCATTATTTCCTTGTTTATGCATGTTCATGAAAAAGCTTAAGTTTTGAAAGAAAAGGACTTAGATGATTGATTTTCCCCATGTTGATGTGCATTGAGTATAAGTTGCCTATAGACTTCATGAGATGCTATGTTGAACATGTTTAGCTTGGAGTGATGGTTCCTCCTTGTATATATGCATTTGAGTATCAATTTCATAAAGGCTCCATGAGAGGATGTTGAGCATGCTTTTAGCTTGGAGAAGGTAGTTCCTCCTTGGACATGAAAAATGTTTAAATTTCATACATATTGGGTTGCTAGGTCTAGTTTCTATTCCCTTGTGATGCATTGAATATGTTAGCTTGGAGTTGATATTTTTCCTCCTCGGATGTATGCATTTAGAGATATTGCATTTATGTTGGGCTTCTAGTTTGCATCTTCTTTATGATGTTGAGTATGTCCTAGGTTGGAGTCGATATTCCTTCTTGGTTATGTGCATTTGAATGAAGTTTCATGCATGATGGGTTGCTAGTTTAGAGTCCTTTTCTCCTAAGTAATGCCTATAACGTCATTCGAGGATGAATGATCCCAACGGGGAGATATTGTAACACCCTGTATCCGAAATAGGGTAAAGTAGCACTTTTAAGGAGCTATAGGTGACAACCCACGAGGGCCACCCACTGCCCATAGATGGGACAACAGACCGTAGGGTTGGTCATGGATGGCTCTCAAAAAATGCCCTTGAAGGCCCAAGACCACGACCTGACCAATCGACCATCGGTCAGACCATGGTCTGTGGTTGAGGGCCTGTGGTTCAAGGTCCAGGGACCAAGTCATTGACCACAATCGATGGTCGTGCAGGATGGACCGTCGTCCTGTCCACGGTCTGTCGATCGAGGGTCGTGGTCAGCAGCTGGCAGTTAATTTTAAGGGGTAGTTGGATTTTTCCCTAATTAATATAGCCTAATACTATGTCATTTTTCCTATGTCTAAGACAACTAAATAAGCATTTTTATCCCCAAATTTCCCAATATAAATTATTCTATCCAAACTCACCAAAAAGAAGAACTCTCAAATAATTCTCTCTAGAACTTGAAGAAGAAAAAAGATTCAACTAGGGTTTCACGCTAAAGTCTGCATCCCTCCAATGAAGATTAGCATTTGGCTCCAAGGTATGATAGTTTTGATCCATGGAGTTCCCAAATTCCTCTATTTCAAAAGTTAGAATTCCCCAATTGAGTTAGGATTTTCTTCAATTGTCATGGGTTCTTTTCATTATTGATTTAAATGATTGAATTATGATCTTCTATGTATGAATTGATGAAATACTATGGTTTTATTATATTTTCCCCTATGAACCCATGTAATCCCCATGTTTTCAAGTTATGATCATATGTTGTGGGATTTTGATTATGAAGGATGAGTTTTATGAAATTAAGCATGTATTGATAGATCTACATTATTTTATGATGAAATCCATAGCAAACCCATGTTTTCTACATGTTGATGATTGAAAGTTGGTTTTGAGCCTTGGAAGGTAAATTATAGAATTATGCATATTCCTATGAAAGTTACGAAAATACTTTAAGGATGCTTTGAGAGAAAACTGTTAATGATGATGTTAATGTTGTGTTATTGAAATGATTTTCCCATAAACACATGAAAACATGAATGTGAAAGGTTTTCTCACCTAAATTAATCAATGATAAGGAGTTATCCTAATGAAACATAGCTTGGATTGGCAAGATGACATGCCTTTCCATGGATAATGAGAATAAGTAAGAAATGACTATGTTGTGGGATTTATGCTTAGCACCGAGAGGATATTGAGATGGAGGCTCTCCCATTAGTAGAGGCCTAGTTTCTAGTAGAAATCTCTTTATACCTTACCTATGTGCCCCCATAGGATGATTGTCTAGATAGACACTAGCTAATCGATCAACTTAAGCTAGAAGATCATGGTCCTTACCTTGGCAAGTAGGACAACCCTTTTCGGTGTAAGAGACACCAGGGGATCATCTTATAGCTAACATGGTCTCTATGTTGGTTAAGGTTAATTCCCTACGTTAATATTGAACTAAGGTTACTTCAAGAAGTATCTCATATGTGTTCAAAGGCTTTAAATAATGTTAGCTTGCATGGACTATTTTTTTTATGAATTATGATTTCTAACCCTTTTATATCATCTTTTATCTTGGTCAATTGCATGTCATTAAATGTTCTCTTTGTGCATAATTTAAACATTTTATGCATGACTAACATACTTGGTACATTGTTTTTGTACTAACGCATACTCTTGCTTAAGTTTTCCCAAATGCAGGGTTCGACAGTCAGGATCCTCAGTTTCGTGGTTAGTGGTTGATTTTGAGATTCCCGAGCTTGGTGAGTCCTCATGGTTCAAGGACGGATTTCCATTATTTAGTTTCTATCTTGTATTTCACGTTTGAACATGATGTATGGGCCAGGCCCAATTTTATTCTATTGTATTAGATGGCTATTGAGACAAGTGTTTTAGACTTCCGCTTTTCTTTTATAAAAGTTATTGGACGTGAAATGTGTTTTAAATATCTTATCTTCTATTTCTTTTGTTATGAATGCTAAGTGGCTTGTATGGGGTCCTTCAGGATTTTATACGCCATGTTACATCTAGGGTTACCCCTGGGTTGTGGTATTAAGACGCAATAAAACCCACTTTCTCAAGCTAGATTTTAAACACGCAATCAATCATTCTACTCTAATACATCTTTCTCAAGCAAGCATAGATAGCTAAGCTAGAACTGAATTTGCAACTTCAGTTCATTAATTAAACGATGAACAAATAATTGAACCCATTTCAAAATAACATTAAATTCAGCAATTAATAACACTTATTATCTAATTATTGCATTCAACTACATGATCACACCGCTAAGGTATGGGGTTTAGCCAAACATAGTGAAAAGTAAGAAATCGTTACCAACAAGATTTTCCATCTGAATTGTTAACAATCTGCAATACCCAATGCCAAAAATTAAGCTAGAATCCTAAAAACTCAAATACGAAATCCAATTCTTCTCTGAAATTGTTCAACAAATGTAAAAATGTAAAAACACTCCAAGACTCAGGAATGCACAGTATTGGGAACTCCCTTTATTCTTTTAAAAAAACAATTTATACGATCCCAAAAACTCAACATGGAGTCAAATTGGTGGGCTTAGTCGAGCTCGCCGATCAACTCGGTGATCCACCGAGTACTGCTTCATCTCGTCTTTTGGCTTCACTCTTGCGGCAAATTGTTCTAGAAGAATAGGCAAGTTGAATTGTGATCGTCGATCCTATCGGCATGTCACCAAATTTTCCTTTTGCTCGCCAAGTTGGCTTGGTACATGGGCTATTTTGATGGAACTTTTGGCAAGCTGGAGACTCACTCAGCGAGCGCCAAGTGACTTTGCGAGCTCCACCTTCTCATTTCTTCAGCTTTTCCAACTTTTTTGCTTTTTTTCGGCTCTCAATGTACTTGGTTTTTCTTAAGCCTTCATTGCTACATATCAACACACTAACATCGGTTATGAGAAAAAAATAGGTATTGAGGACACTAATTCATTGAATAATAAGCCCTAAATGAATCAAAATTTCCGACTCATCATAACCCCCAACTTAAACTTTTGCTTGTCGTCAAGTAAAACACAAAGATCAATTAGGCCAACAAGGATGTCTTCAGATAGTGCTACTTGAGACTCAACATGAATGCAACAAAGTTCAATCTACACATGCAATGTTCAATTGTGCACTAAAAGTTTCAAACTAGGACTAGCCATCATCAAATAGAGATCAAGCTCACAGTTCTTACTTCATATGCAAATTCATGCTCAACAAGAGTATTCGAATGCCCTCACATCAAGAATAATTCCATGCTCTGACAAAGTTAATCAACGATTACAATTTAAGGAACCAAAATCAACTCACACTCTCAATGAGAAAAACATGCACAAATTTACCCATAAGCTTTCCTGTATTTTCGAACCAACACATCACTCGGCTCATGCAGGATCAAAAAGGTCGTCTTTCAAGGCTTGTAAGTTGGCTGAGGGTAAGGGTATGATCATTTTGGCTTAGTGAATTCTACCTTCATGAAGCATGGCTCAAATTTCACTTCTTATCCTTTTCTTTCATTCTTTTCATCTTCACAACTCATCCTTGGCATATTCAAGGCACATAAAATATTTGTTATAGGTTATCGGATACCCCTTTTATTTCCAAAAAATTGCTCAATGGATAAAATTTTATCGTTTCTTTTTCTCTTTTCACCTTTTTCTCCTATTTATATATATATAGAGGGGTTCCATATTTTTCTTCAACACAAGTTCCCAAGGGTGAATTTCATGAACTTCTTGCTCGATTTGTTTCCTAATTCTTACCACACCCCAAACTTAGGCTTTTGGCCTAACATGGCTATTCAAACAAACCAATGTTTCACAAAGGTTTTAGGTGGGGAGGATAAGGCCATTTGTGTTCATGTTTCATCCAAAGAAAAGGTAAGGCTCAAATGGTGCCATGCTAGGTTCACACACTCACAAGGTGGTCAAACAAAGGTATAGTAATTAGGTTCACTAATCAATAATTTATGCCTCAAACCATTTCCTTTATTCACCAAAATTTGTCAATTTGATTAATGGGGCAAGTTCTAGGTATCATCAAGCACAATTTCAAGTTAACCTCACCGCATATGGCATTACAATCATTGATCATGACTCTACAAGTTAAGCTCGCGTGCAACGATCATTAATTTACTCACTTTGACAATCGACTAGTAACAATGAGATGCTAAGAGTTCACACATGACTTATGCAACTCCAATTGCCTCATTGGACTTGCACACACATATAGTTCATTGAGAGAACTATTCCAGTCATCGATATTAATCGCAACCTACACTGAAATATACAAAAGAACAACAATCGCACAGTTAAGAGAGACACCAATAAAATAAAGCTAACATTAATTCACATTCCATTTACAAGGAAAAGTTTGAAAAATAACAATTAAACACAAAATATCCAAAAGACTAAGTAAAAAAAACAACCAAAAGGATAGGTATAAGAATACCCTCACCCCACGAAAACAACTACACAGTGTGGCTTGAGGTAAACTTTGCACATCTAGGGTGGCCTCAGGCTGGGCATCAGTGCGTGGCTTGACTCCAGCTATAGAGGTCTATGCAACTATCTCCTCCGTGGGCTGAGACCCATTCAAGCCAATCATGGATGTGTCGCACAGTGAAGCCTCTGTAGCCGCCCGTACCAAATCACCTTCTAGGTCCTCCAGATCCTAAAACACCTTCTCATCATGAGCCTCTAGCTCCTCCTAATCTATCTCATGTGTGTCGGATTGTCCATCATTATCAGTTGTAACATCATCTCCGGTCAGAGTAGTCCAAGGGATGTCAAAAACAACTGGCATATCCACACTAAGCTCCTCGAGAAGATCTTTATTGCCCCACAACATCGAGATATCAGTGGATTTAAGCTCATAAACATCACATCATAGACTGGTAATATTAGCCTACAAGGTTGTCACATTCGTAGAGCCACAGTCTGACATCTCACACACCTCAACCCGAATAGTAAGAGAATCCAATGATACCCCGTGGGCCATGATCATCTCCTGCTATGCTCTCTAATCCTCCCTATTGGGAGTTAATGTTTCTGATATCACACGGTCGATCATAGAATGCACAACGGCCTCAACCCTTGCAGCCCTCACATCATCCGAACAGGAAAGGTTGCCTATTTTATATATAATAACATGTGTCAAGGGGGAACATGAAGCAGTAGAAGGGGCGGGTGCAGTAGAGGTGGAAGAGCTGGGTATAGATGTCGGCTCAACTACTAGTGTAGACTGAGTAGCATTGGCCTCCATGGCTTCAACATCGACCACCTGAGCATTCTTCCTCCTCTCCACTTCATCCTTCATGTACTCAGCCTCAATCCTTCAAATGTTAGTGAACGATGCCAGAGTCACCTATTTATATTTCTTTGTCACAAAGGGCACACCATCGTGACGACAAAGATCAGTAATCAACACTAGAAAAGGTAATGAGTTTTGGTTTTGTTTGGACCTCATCACCATCTCCTGAGAAATTATGACCTTGAGATTCAGCCGCTCTCTATCAATTATACACCCCAACAGTGTAGCTTTTGGATGTTGGAAGATCGATTCATTCTGTGAAGACATTAGGATGCTGGAGATGAACCCAAACCAATAACGAGTAGCAACATTTAAATCCCTCTTCTCAAGCACATCTCCCGCATTTAACCAGGGAGGAGTAGCATCACTTAGTAACTGGCCAACCACTCTTTAAATCATAAAGAGTCTCGTGCTTGACCATGTCGGCCAAAGAATTAATGGTGCGCGTAGTGGAGTCCAACAAATCATTGATGTTAGTTTCACTACACTTTACCTTCTTGCCCCGCACCTCTACATAATCTACCGGTGCCATTAAGCTATCATTTTTCTTCCCTTTCGGGATCAACCTCGCATAGTTCTCATAAAAATCTCGTACCCATGAAGGAACATATGGATTTCAGAGCTTTGTAAACTATTGAAACTTGTTGAAGGGAACTCTCTACCACACACCGGGGTACTTGTACATAACACAATCAGTAGCAACCACTTCTCCTCCAAGATAGTCCACAAGCCAGTGGCTTTCAGCCCATTCATGGACCACAATGGGTGTGTTGGGACTGCATGCACTTGAGGTGCCAGTACTGTTGCAGGTGTTGCAGGTGTTGGAAGTTCGGAAAGTCTAGCCAAAGGATCATTAAGTAATTTAGATCGCAGTTCTGAGAACTTTTGTTCGAGAAACCCCCCTTCATGTCGGTGTATGTACAAAAGTCTTGGTCCCCACAACTTCCTCCCTTTCAGACTCGGAGGAGGTGAGATAAGTGGAGTCGATGACCAGGTTGTTTGATGAACTCGAGCTGGATCTCAAAACTAACCCTCACCTGCTTCTTCCCTTTGCTCTTCACACTCCCTTGAGAAGGTTTAGGAGGAGTAGCCTGGGGAGGTGTGACCTCTATTGCAATGACAACCCCTTTTGCCTTTTTTCGGTGTGCTGGACCTCTCAATGAAAGCATTGGTCTAGCCATATCTCTAGATAAACACAAACAAAACACATGCAGTTGCAAAGGGATAGCAAAATATTATTTTCAAAAAGTTGCATCAAAACTTGCCAAACCACTCAGCGAGTCACCGAGGCCATTCAACGAGCAATAGATGGACCGTCAAAATGTTATAATAGAAATCAACAAAATTTTAGCTCAAAAGGGCAAGACCAAAGACCATTCGGCGAGTTGCCGAGTTCACTCAAACACCAGAAGGTGATTCGCCGAATGTTATAGAAATAAATAACCCAAAAACGAAGTGAGAAAGGCCGGCGAGATGGAAACCATTTGGTGAATCGCCGAGTCTACTCGGTGAGCACAAGTATATCACCAAAAGTTACAGTGTAATTTGGCCACATTGCATATTAAAAGGGGAGATAAGGGGGTCGATTGGTGAACCACAAAATCACTCGGCATGATCGACTCAGCTCGCCAAATGGCCCAACGTGATAGATTTCCAACCCAAAAGTCCAATTTTCACCGAACAGCCTGTGAAAACCAATTGTGAGTACAATTCTATGTAATTCAATCCTACCCAAAATGATTATATATCCCGGGGTACTCATACTTCCCCCAATTAATCTAGATTTGACCCAAACAACGATTTTTTCCTTAAGAACGACGTTATCCAATCTATCATTGGGTAAATTCGAGTTGTTTGGTGGAATTTGGGATACTCAAACTTCACCCATACCAAACCCAATATGCAGACCCGCAATTCACACAATTTAAATGCCAATCACAAACTAATTTAGGATAAATAAGACATTTGTCTTGTTTGATTTTAAAATGAATTCAACAAGCGATTAAGCACACAGTCAAGTCAAATCATAGATCTATGAACTACTCAAACACAAACTCGACGCAATTTATGCAATTTAAAAACAAATTCAGAAAACCAACCTCAAATGTAGACAAGAACAATAAGGCAAAGAGAAAAGGATGGGCAACGTTTCAGATTCTGACAACATAAGGACACCCTAAAAAATCGAAGTTAAAACTATGAACTAAAATTTTATTGTAAGAGTCGAAAATTTCAAAATAAGGAGAGGATTTTAATTTAAAACGGTTGAAAGGCCCTTGACCCTTGGGTTCGCACCTCTATCGATGAGGTTCATTAAAGCCGTCGTTCCACTCGGCGATTTGATGAGTGGAATTTAGCCCACTAAAGTTAAAAGAAACTCGGCCATTTAGTTGGTCCAAAAGGTGATCTATAACTGTCTCACCGAGTAACTCGGTGGATCATCGAGTGGGCTTTAGCTCGCCCAATTACCCTTTTCCTCCAAAATTTGAATTTCAACCTACACATCCAACAAACGTTATTCAAAACAAAAAGTAAAGCTTGCGTTGTTTCCCAAGAAGCACCTTATTTAACGTCATGACACGACGTGGCCATGCGATCATGCCTCATTCTTCTGGTTGACTAAAGTATCACTAGGAAGACTCCCTTTTGGTCTTGGATTTAGGTGAGCTGAGATTTGACCCATTTGAGGCTCAAGCTGCTTTATGGACACCGAGTGTGAAGTCACCATTTTATTTAGAGAAGAGACATCATCTTTCATCTCCTTGAGTACCTTGTGTGATCCTTTCACCTTGTTCAAGATATGGGCAAGCATATCCTCGGTTCGAAAGCTTTCCGGATCAGCCCTTGACTACTTAGGCTTTGGATGTTCATAAGGAGGCACATAGCGATCTTTGTCACCATCTCTATCTCTCTAATTTGCATTACGGTCACACCATTCTTGATCTTGATCCCTCCAACCATAATCGTGATATCTATTCCAACCTTGATTCCCGCCCGGGATTGGATAGATCGCACAAGAAGCCCCCATTTGGTTTGACAAAAAATGTACCTCTTCGTTGTACATGGCCTCAAATTGTGCGTCATCAGGATTCACACAACTATTTGCACCAAGCGCTTTCACAGCCTTGCAACCACCTCCCCTGACATGTTTTGTCAATAGGTCCATTTGGGTTATTATCTTGACCATGTTTTCATCTCATTATTGATTATTTTCCATTTGTTCCTTTGTCATCCCAAGATCCAAATGAGACACCTAATCTTTCCTTTTGTACCATGCATGATTGATTTTGGTCATCTCGTCAAACAAGGTTGACGCTATGTCAAATGGTTATCTCATGATTCCACCCCGAATGAGTTGGTCAGTGACACCTTTATTGACTGTGCCAAGACTCCAAGAAAAATATTGCAATAGCACATTGTCCGACAATCCATGAGTCGAACATTACAGAACCAACTTTTGGAACCTTAACCACGTTTCATGGATGGGCTCACCATCAATTTGCTTGAAGTTCTGGATATTATCCCTCAAATTAACCATCTTCGAGGGAGGGAAAACCATTCATAAAAAACCTCTATGAGGTCCTCCGTAGAAGTGATAGATTCCTTTGGTAGTTCGGTCAACAACTTCATTGGTTCCCCCATTAGAGAAAAGGGAAACAAATGGAGTCAGATTGACTCTTTAGTGATGTTCTTGAAGGAAAATGGTCCACACACATCCACAAAGTTTCGGATGTGGTAATGAGGGTCATCATGAGCAATTCCACCAAAGAGACCTTTCATTTGCAACAACTATAACATCGTGCTGGTCACATGAAACATCACATTGCCCACAGCTGGAGCCATTCTAATAGCACCGACATATTCCAGCTGATCCTCATTGACATCATGCAAATTTCCGATTTCATCATTGTTCCCAAGTTGACTTGCATTTATCCCATCCACACTCATTTCTTCACCTGATTTAAAGCAATCAACAATAACACAAATAAGAAAATTCTACTACATCAAAATTAGTCCACAAAAATACTTCAATAAAAGAATTCTAAACACCACTCCCCGATAGCGGTGCCTTTTTTTATAACGCTCAACTACACTTATTCAAATTTGAAGTGTAGGTGGTCTCTAACAAGTATAAACCCAACTTTGAGTTGTTGTCAATCCCGCGGGGAGTGATATGATAAAGAATTTAACTACGAAGTGAAAACATGTTCTAATTGTTGGTAGAAGTAAAATATTTCGAAGCATAAAATAAATCAGGACGTTTCAATGATTAATATTAATTGGGGGATTTAGTAAACAATTGATGATAGGGAACAAGTAACACGAGAATTAAACAATTAGAGATTGGACCTTAGGAATGTGATCAATTTAATGCTAGTTTCGCGTAATGGGTAATTACTAATTTCTTCAAGTTGTTGAATCTCAATGGGTGGGATATGTTTTGAATATAATAGCCATCTCTCGATCAACTATCATATTTCAAGTGAGTTCTCTTGAACCGCAACAAGTTTAACATTACCAAACAACCCAATTTCTTAATTAACCCAGTTTCTCAAGCTGGGTAGTAAAGACGCAATCAAACCCACTTTCTCAAGCTAGATTCTAAAGACGCAATCAATAAAACTATCAATTAATCATTGTACTCTAATACCTCTTTCTCAAGCAAGCATAGACAACTAAGTTGGAACTGAGTTTACAACTTCAGTTCATCAATTAAAACATGAAAAAAATAATTGAACCCATTTTAAAACAACATTAAATTCAGCATGTAATAACACCCATTAGCTAATTAATGCATTCGACTACATGATCACACCCTAAGGTACACGGTTTTGGCCAAACATAGCAAAAAGTAAAAAATCGTTACCAACAAGATTTTCCATCTGAATTGTTACCAATCTGGAATACCAAATTCCAAAATTTAACCAAGAATCCTAAAAACTCAAATACGTGATCCAATTCTTCTCTGAAATTATTCAACAAATGTGAAAATCTAAAAACTCTCCAAGACTCAAGAATACATAGTTTTGGGAACTCCATTTCTTATTTCAAAAAATGAATTTATAAAATCCCAAAAACTCAAAACCAAGCCCAATTAGTGAGGTTAGTCAAGCTCGCCAATCAATTTGGTGATCCACCAAGTTGTCCACCAAGTTGTGCTTTGTCTCACCTTTTGGCTTGATTCCTGCAACAAATTGTTCTGGAAGATAAGGCGAGCAAAATTGTGATCGCTGATCAATTCGACGTGTCGCCGAATTGCCTTTTCGCTTGCCATGTTGGCTCGGTACATGGGATATTTTGCTGAAACTTTTGGTGAGCTGGACGCTCAGTCGGCGAGTCACCGATTGAGTGACTTTTGCGAGCTCAAACTTCTCTTTTCTTTAGCTTTTCCAACTTTTTGTTCTCCTTTTCGCATCGTAATGTCCTTTCCTTGTTCTTAAGCCTTCATTGCTGCATATTAACATCAGTTATGAGCACAAAAAAGACATTGAGAATACCAATTCATTGAATAATAAGCCCTAAATGAATCGAAATTCCCAACTCATCAGTAAGCATTATTTTTCCTTAAGAGTTGATGTTTCTAATATCCGAATTGTGTCTATGACCTATGCTCATACACTTCAGAAAGATTTACATCTATGCTAAGCTCACATAATGAGGGGCAAAGACTTTAGCCCATTGATCTCAATCATACTCCATAAAGTAATGGATATCAACGTCATGATATAACTTATTCCTATAAGAAGTCGTATCTCATAGTATTCTAAGTTTTGCAAATTCATGATTTACTCTCAATGACTAGAAACATAATGTTATGTCATGCATATTCTTATATAAGATATCTTTAATGAATCGTACTTATGATCTTTCACCCTAAGCTCTTTCAGTGATCCTTTTCAGTTTTAATAGCGATGTTGTCGATAGTAGTTGAGTAATGATAAAAGGAAAGGGTTAATGTTTCTTATTGTTGTTGTGGTGGTCTTCTTATTCCATCTAAAGTTATAATGTCGAGAAGGAATAATATGGTGATTTACTATGACTAATAGTTAAATGAGAGAAATTAGTCAGTTCCCGATAGTAATGTGTGAATTTTTTGTTGGTAGAGATGATGAGAGAATGATAAATTATTAGAAGGATTGGTTAGTAGGAGTCCATGGAGTGATTATAGTACTAGTCTTGAATGTTGTATTGTTAGCATGTGGACAAATGAATGATGCATTATGTGTTTCTTGATATAGGCTCAAGGTTGGTTGAAGGCAGCTATAAAGAGAATTATTCTTGGGATGAGATTCCCTATATAGGTATAGAACATGAATCTTCTCATTAAGATAAGTATAAACATCTCATGTCAAGCAACTTGTGATTTAGAGATTGGGCTTGAAATAGTAAGAGCAGATAGTTTAACTTAGACCTTGGTAAGAGTTGTCATAAATCATAGTAGGAGTTATTAGCTGCAGCTAATGAGGTGCAGTGTTCATACAAAAGAGCATTGTTTAGAGGTGTTGCTAGGCTTGAAAGCTAGCAGTTGTATTGCGTAAGGCATAATAGTCTTATTCATACTTCATGCTCAGATTCCTTTGATTCCTGTTACATAACTTCAGATAGAGCGTGACTATGTTAAAAAAAATATCATCCTTGGCTTATGTGCTATAGACATT
Organism: Solanum tuberosum; assembly: GCF_000226075.1. NCBI lineage: Eukaryota > Viridiplantae > Streptophyta > Magnoliopsida > Solanales > Solanaceae > Solanum > Solanum tuberosum. The sequence continues at coordinate 707,712 of NW_006239086.1, read as the reverse complement.
TCCAAATAGTTAGTATGAATCAGTTCAGCCTATGTTAGTAGGAAAGTGCAGAAGACAGAAAGATAGTAAGAGTAACACGTTTCCTTTTCATTCTCGGTCCAGCCGTCATTCGAGGAGGAATGATCCCAAGTGGGGATACTGTAACACCCCAAAAATTTCTAAGTTAAGACTCCAACAAGTCCTTATTTGTGAATAAGATTATACCGGTGATCCTTATATTTCCCATATGTGTAAAGTTCAATTCTTTAGTGTGGTAATGAATTTGGATATAAATTAAGGTTACTAGAATCCCTAGCACAACGTTGAGTGGAAAGCTTCCATACCGATTAAGTGGTGACGTAAGATTCTACTTGGGTCAACTTGAAATGATCATATATCTTAGAATTGAAAGAGTTACATCACCCATAACCTATCAAGTGAAAGGTAATTGAATTTTATTTCCAACCCCATCAATTTTGCAACAATTTGAGTTTCGAGTAAAATTTTATAACCATTTTAATAACCTGATACAGTACCATTTTATTAACTTGATACAGTGTAGTGACGAGTTTGTCACAATCCAAAAGCCCCTAGGCGTGATATGGCGTATAAGAGCCCGAGAGTACCCATATAACCCACTTAGTATTCATAACATAAGAAATATACAAAGTGATTTAAAAGACAGTTTCAATGTATCAAAGTTTTTATAAAGCGAAGCAGAAATTCTAACATCGTCTCAATCGCCATCTATACATAAGAATGAAATCTGGGTGAAGCCCATACATCATGTTCAAAAACTGAAAGTAAGGAAAGACTGAGAATAATAAATGTCCGTTCTCGAAGCATGAGGACTCACGAAAGCTCGAAATCTCCTCAACAAACTCTAGCCAAAAAACTGGGAACCTAATTGTCGGACCCTACATTAGGGGAAATATAGGCAAGAGAATACGTTAGTACAAAATATGTACCAAGTATGATAGTCATACATAAAACATTTGAAAACATACTTAAAAGAGATACGTTCGTGAAATGCAATGACCAACCTAAAACATAAAATAAAGAGTTAGAAAACATGGGTCATATAACATGGTAAATGCATAATGTCATCATCTTAAACAAGTGTGAGATACTTCCCTAAAGTAACTTTACTTCATTATAACTTTCTTGTGGGAAGTATCCTAAACCGACATATAAGACCATGTGAGCTATTAATAGGGAATTCAGTGTCTCCCACACTGAAAATAGTTGTCCTACTTGCCACGGTAAGGACCAGGAACTTCTAGCTTATGTGGATCCACTAGCTATTGTCTATCTGGACACTCCTATGTTGGCAAATAGTTTATGGGACATTGGTAATCGCCATTTGTCCACTCGGTACTAAGATTAACTTTCACAAAATAGTTCTTATTCATATTCATCTTAGCTCATGAAGAAAGATAGGTAATCGCCTCTTGTCCTTATATCATATGACATGGGCAATCACCTATTGTCATTCAATTAGAGAGCATGTGTTATCACTTCTTGCCTCAACATTAGAATAGCTCCTTAACATTGGTTCATTTTTGGTGAGAAAGCCTTTCAACCCTAAGAACCCTTATCATGTGAGAAAACCTTTCACAACTCATGCTTACATGTGTATATGAGAAATCCTTTCAATAACACAATAATCAACAACATCATTGATACTTCACTCTCAAAGCATCCTTAAAACATTTACATTAATTTCAAGAGAACATAGTTGATTTAATAAACTTCTTTTTCATAATCCAAAAACCCACATTATATAATCATAACTTGGAAAACAAGAGGAATGCATGGGTTCATGGGGGATCATCATAAAAACATGAGATGAAATAGATTCATTCATAAGATACCATAATTCAATCAATTAAATAAATTATTAAGAGAACCCATAACATAGAAGAAAAACCTTAACTCAATTCGGGAATTCTAACTTTGAAAATTGGAGAAATTGGAAACTCCATGGAGGAAAGTCTGCTATGGATGAAAACTATCATACCTCAATGCCAAAATCTTGACTTCACGGGGGGAATTGGAGACTTGACCTGGAACCCTAGATTGGACCCTTCTTCTTCTTCAACTTCTAGAGAGAGAAATCTTTCAGAGGTCTTCTTTTGTGAATTTGAGAGAATGATTTCAATTGGGAAAATTTTAGGGTTAAAACGCTTATATAGGGTTCTTGGTGAAGGGTAAAGCAACATAGTATTAGGCTAAAATGATTAGGAAAATACCCAAAAGGCACTAAAAATAATAACTGTCGATCCAGACGACGGCCTGACCGACAGTCCATTGGTTAGACCACGGATCATCCTATTACGACATCGTTTGGATCAGAGACTAGGTTTTAAGGCATTGATCGATGCACCCCCATCAACGGACCGTGGATCCAACGATGGTCCATTGGTCCCAACCGCGGATTTTGACTTTTGATCTTGAATTTTTTCCAAGTACGGGGCTCACCTACGAAACCTACCTATGACTGGTACATTGAACGACGGACCATCCTGGTGCACCGTTGAAAATGAACTAGATCTTGACATTTTTTAAAAACTGATTGGCCATTCCACAGACCCAACCTATGGTCCGTGCATCAAACGACGGACTGTCGGTTCTGGCAGAAGATTTCTTAAAATCTAAAATTTTACCCTTTCTCGAATCTGAGGTGTTTCATTATCTCCCCCTTGGGATAATTCATCCTTGAATGAGATTCAATATATCATATGGAAGGTATGACTAAAACCTAACAACCCAACGTGCATGCAATTACATAAATGCACATATGCGAGGAGGAAACATCAACTCCTAGCTAAAGCATGTTCAAAATATCGTATCAGGAAGTCTATATGAAACTCATACTCAAATGCACATATATATGTAGAAATCAACAAAGTTGACTCATATTCTCAAAACTTAAACTTTTTCATGAACATGCATAAATCAGGAAATCATGGGAATATCTAAGACACATGACACCAAAAGAGTAAGCCATGAGGAACATCAATACCTCAAGCTAGAGTAGGGGTAGAAGTAAAGAGATGAGGATATCGGAACATCATATCGGTTTCGGCCTCCCAAGTAGCACCCTTGGGATCAAAATTTTCTCCACCCTAGAAGTCCTACTCTCCTCATTCACCACTTCCAGCTCTACAACCTTGGGTAGATTAGCCAGCAAGTCTACCTGCACCTTAACTCTAGCACAAATAGGTCTAGTCTTATTGATCATCACCATGTCCAATTGTAAAGGTTTTCTTACGGCTGAAGCTAATGAACAAATAGATTTGTTAACAAAGAATGTTGGTTTAAAATCCAGAAAGGAAATCCAATCCATCGCATAAGTTGTTTCTTCCTCAATCTTAAACGCAACATCATAGATCAAAGGTCGCATCATATAACAGTAAACATCCTTTGTATATAGTAATTAGTTTTAGACATCATATTGATGAAATCTTCCTACCTAGAGATTCTCATTAATATGTGCCTATTCCGTAATAAACTTATTTTACACTCCCCTTTCACGTTGCGTTGCTTAGGAATTTTAGTGCGAAGCTCTTATATATCCGGTCATCCATACGAAAATTTCCCAATTACGGCATATTGCAGATTTTCAATAATATATATTCTATGCACTTCTTCTTCCAGCCATACCACTCGTGGGATTCCTTCATTATAAATGAGATTTTTTTCATCGGAATAGGCTTCACTAATGGTGAGAGACTAGATGATCCTTATTGATCATATCAACATATTTTACTGGTAAAACCTCCTTACTTTTTTTCTCGTTAGGCAAACTCATAGGGTCGCTAGGCAAGACAGTATTAGTTATAATCAAACTATTATTCCCGTGAGCCGTGGGATTCTTTAGAATAGGGAAACTCTTTTTGGAAAAAAGAAAACATGCCTGACCAGCACTAGAAGAAGGCTGGCCGGCGGCCATGTTGGCCATTTCGGTGGGATTGTTCAAGAATGTTTAGGGTTTTGGTATGAGAGAGAAGAGAGCGATCATTCTTGGCTTACCAAGAACTGGATCAGATCATTCTCCTTTTTTTGTCTGTTGTGAAGAATATGATACAAGATATAACAAACCATTCAGGTTCTTATAATTCTGGACAGAGCATGACAATTTTCAAGAGATTGTTAGATAGAATAGGTTTCAAATAATCTTGAAAATCCTTTTATTTCTTTTAAGAAGAATATCAAGAGGGTCATGACTGCTTTGACCAAATGGAACAAAGTTACATTTGGGATATTTTCAAGCAACTTATTATCAGAGAGGATATAGTTAGAATAAAAAAGAAGCTATTTGAAGAAGCCTAATCCCTTAAATAGATCAGTGTTAGAAAGGGCCCAAGTTAAACTTAAAAAATATCTTCACTATGAGGAAATCTTTTGGAAACAAAAGGGTGGTTATGAATTTTTCCAAAATGGGGATAGAAATACAAAATTCTTTCACAGTCTAGTAAAGGACAGAAGGAAGAAACATAATCAGAAGAGAATCCAAAATTCCCACGGGCTTTGGATAGAAGAAGAAGGGGATATAGCTATTGAAGACATTGATTACTATCATAAAAAATTTACCCAAGAGAGGGATGCCACTTTATTGAGACATATTCCTAATTATGTTACTGCTGATGAGAATGCATTATTATTTAAAGTTCTAGGGTTAAAGGAGGCAAATATTGTTGTTTTTAGCTTGAATAGTGATAGTGCCAGTGGTCCTGATGGTTTTATAGGGATATTTTACGAATCTTGTTGGAAACGATGTATTAACAATGGTACAAGATTTTTTCCAAGGTAACTCTTTGCCAAAGTTCATTACTCACACTAATCTAGTACTCTAATCTAAGAAAGAAAATCCTCAATCTTTATTGGATTTGAGACCTATTACTTTGAGTAATTTCATCAACAAGATCTTGTCCAAAATAACTCATCATAGACTATAAGTTGATTTCAAATAACCAATCTGGTTTTGAAAAAGGTAGAAACATCATTGAAAATGGTCTATTGACTCATGAGATTGTTAAAGATATCAGGAAGAGGGCTAAGCATGCTAATGTTATCATTAAACTGGATATGACTAAAGCTTACGACAGGCCTCTTGGTTTTTTCTAATGAAAGTTCTTAGGAAAATAGGTTTCTTTGATATATTTGTTGATTTTTGAGTTAATGGTCAATCCAAGGGCTTCTTTCATTCTAATAAAGGGGAAAACAAGGAGACCCCATTTCTCCTGCTCTATTTATTCTCTTGGAAGATGCTTTATGTAGGGCTTTGAATGCCTTGTTTGATGATGTGATGTTTGTTGGTTTTGGTTTACCAAAGTGTACTGCAAAAATTAATCATCTTATGTATGCTGATGACACTACTATCTTTGCCTCTGTCGACAAATCTTCGTTGAAGAACATTGTATTAATTTTGCAGGATTATGAAGCTCAATCAGGTCAGAAAGTTAATAAAGAAAAATCTCATTCTTTATTCATTAGAGTGTTGCTGCAGATTCGGAAAGAGTGGTAGAAGATTGCACAGGAATATCTAGGGGTCATTTTCCTTTCAAATATCTTTGTTGTCCCATTATGTAGATCTCATAAAGGGTGAAGGATAAATTTCAAGCTTGGTAAGGAAATATGTTATCCTTTGGGGGTAAGAAAAATTTAATTACTAGTGTATTGTAGAGCATTCCTTTTCATGTACTAGTTGACATTGCCTCTCCCAAGTGTGTTTTGAAATATCTTCATAGATTTTTCGCCAAATTATTTTGGAGTAAGAACAGTACTGGTAGGAGTAAGCGCAGGGCTTCTTGGGATAATGTCTATTTACCAAATATTGAAGGGGGTTTTGGTTTTAGATCAATGAGTGATATTTGTCAAGCTATGTTTGCTAAACTTTGGTGGAAATTTAGAACTCAAAGGTCACTATGGGTAGACTTCACGTGGAATAAGTATTGCAAGAAGAAAATACCTACAATTGTGAAATGAAAAGGTGGTTTACAAGTGTGGAAGCATATGTTGGAGAACAGAGACACTGTTGAACAAAACATGTGGTGAGAACCTAAAGGAGTATCTTCTAGTATTTTTATTTTGATAATTTGACAAATCTAGGTCCTTTATATCTCCAACTTACTGAATTACAAGAGGGTCATTCATTGACTGATATTGATATATTTTTTAAAGAAGATGGATGTGATTATGAATTTATGTAGAAAGTTATGCCTAGTAATATTGTTGAGCACATTAGATTGACTATGGGAAACATCAAGCTTTCTGAGGCAATAGATAAACCTTGGTAGACAAAATCAAGTGCTAAAAAGTTCACAATTAAATCTGCATGGGAAGCTCTCAGAAGTAGGTCTATCCCTAATGATGATTTTACAAAGTTGTGGGTGAAGGGACTTCCTTTTAAAACCTCATTTTTTGGTTGGAGGGCCTAGACATATAAAGTTCTTGTGGCTGCTATCATGTCCTCATGGAACTCTAATATTTCACATATATGTCAATGTTGTAGCGTCCCAATGAGGGAGACAATTGAGCATTTATTTTTAACAGGTGAAGTAACATCCTTTATTTGGAGTCACTATGCTAGGCTGCTAGTATACTAGGTCCATGGTACAAGTCAAGCAAACTATGAAGAAATGGTGTGATGTTGAAGGCAATGTCAGATATAGAATTGTTTATCAAGCAATTCCTAATATTATTGTTTGGTTTATTGGAAGAGGAGAAATACTGTGCTTTATGGTGGTTCATATTCTAGAAATAAGGTATGATATATTAATGCTACCATTCACAAGTTTATTAGGTTAAAATCCAATTATTTAAACTTTCCTAATACTTGGACATTGATGGTATAGTTGCACTAGAAAATATCAGACCTCTTCATTATAGTAGAGTAGCTAGCTGGATTGCTCCTCCTATTGGTTGGTTGAAATGTAATACTGATGGTGCTTCAAGAGGAAACTCAGGTTCCAATTATGTTGTCTTTTGTTTGAGGAACCATGAAGGAATTTTAGTGGGAGTTAAAGGTTTTCAGATTGCAGATTCAACTAATTTGGTGGCTGAAGCTAGGGCTATAAGAGAAGGTCTCCAATACTACTTAGACAAGTAGCTTACCAACATTATTATGGAAATTGATTCCTTCGCAATGGTGAACATTATTAATGGTGTTTAGATTATTCCATGGAGTGTTAATTCCACAATAAGGATTAGAAGTATCATTAGAGTAAGAGTACAACACTCCTAAAGAGAGGGAAATACTCTTGCTGATTTCTTGGCTAACCTAGTTTTGAGTCAAGTACTTTTCAGTTCAACTTATTTCAGAAAGTTCCAAGTGTAGGAAAGAAAATAATTGTTCTTGATAAATACAATATTTCTATAATGAGAATTAGACAGACTTTTCAACAACCATACCTTTTAATAGTCATAATCCTTCAAGTATTCAACAATGAGATACAAGTGAGCAATTCTTCATTTTGAGGTAATTGTTCTACAAGTGTGGTAGTTGGTGAGTAAGTTGTTTGATATCTTTGTAAGTCTGAAGTAATTTCAATTGGTTGACAGTACCTGCACCTGGTGAGAGCTTTTTGAGGTGTTCAATTGGTACTAAACCAGGACTTAATGGTTCAAATAGTATGTCACTAAAATCAAGCTTGTCTGGTTTCAGTCACAATTTATTTCTCTTTAAATAGTGGTCAAATTAAATTCCAGTTTAAGTAATTATGCTTTTATCACGGAATTAATCCCTTTGGGATTCAACCCATTGAAGATAGGTATAAGTATTAAATGTTTTCGAATGAGGCTCAGCTGGTTACCTCGTCATAAAGGAATTGGCTCAGATGCGCCAAATGACTTTTTTGATTTGCAAAACATTTATCTGTGAGTTGAAAGGTACTAATGCTAGTACTTAATTAGTGATTTCTTTTTCCTAAGCCTAAAGCTCGGATGGTAAGAGTTTAGCCCATCATTTTCTAAATAAGGGAAGGAAATAGAAGTTAAAGGTATCTAGTATGAGATTACTTAGTTGGTGGGAGGACTCGTTCTTTCACAAAATCGAATATCCAATCTTTTGTCGTTCCTCTATAGCTAAATCAAGGTTGAAAGTTGCAAAGTTAGAAAGATTAAAAGTTAAGGGTTTTGTTGGATCTGTGATGCAATTCATATATTTACTCACATGGGGTTACTTGAATGATTGTATCGGTTGATAGCAAAGATCTGCAACAGTTGTTACCTTAGTATTTGGTAAGGGTTTCATGAATAGAGCAACGTCTGCTTCCTCTTCCTCAAAGAGAAGTCGATAGGAGCTCCATCCATAGCTAGACATTGCAGCATTTCTCATTTTTCTTGATTGTGTTTGTGTCGGTTCAGTTATTATCATCCGCTTAATTTCCATTTTGTCTCTGCTGTACCTATCTCCAGATTTGGGTTAGGCCACTGTTGGGAGTGACCATGTATACTGATTTTTTGTTTATAATATGGGCTTGTTCCTACACTTTAATTTCTTAAAAAAACAGGTGTATCTGATACATTATTTGCAAAACCAAAACGATATATTTTTGAATAGTGTATTTGATAGAAGACATAATATACCAGATACACAAAAATTTATCTTTTAATAGTGTGAACAGTTTTTTATCAAATACAACTGGCACAAAGTTAATCAAATTTGTATATGGGAAAACTACCTAACTAGACATACATGCCTACAATATATACTAAATTTACCTCTACTTTTAAACAATTACATATATTAGCATTTTTAATATTTTATATCATATATTTTACAAGATATAATTATATACACAAATATACAAATACATTAAAACTAAGATTGATTAATTATCTTTAAATTTAAACACCAAAATCAATGGTCCAATTGCAATTAATAATTTTTCTCTCTCATTAACTGTTTTCCTCTGTCAATCTCCTACTCCAACAATATCGTTAATCCCTCACATCCTCCACCATTTCTCTCCCTTCCTTCATCCTCTTAATATCAAAACTTATTCTTGCTCATCTTCCAGTGAAACTATTATGTAAAAGAGACTAAACTTTTTCTCTCTTATTAATACTATATACAAATTTCTCTAAAGTTCGATTGAATAAATTCTTACCAATTAGGCTGCGAGATACATGCTCGAGATACATGTATCATTAATGGCGAAATACATATATCCCAAAGTTTTTAAAGCTAAGATACCTATTGATACATATATATGAGATAGAGATCATATTTCTCTAAAGTTCAATTGTATAAACTTTTACAAATTAGGTTGGGAGATACATGCTCGAGATACATGTTTCATTAATGGCGAGATGCATCATCCACCTTTTAGAAGTTGGAGTAGGATTCAGTAGGAAAATTGTAAGGAAATGCCTCAACAATACTGTGACTGATCATTTGGAAGACAACTCTAAACTTTCAGATACAAAAGAAGGAACCGGTGAACAAGATGAAGAGTACAATAACAGAACTACTTGGGTTTATTATTTTGTTATTTTAGGAAACCTTATTATAATTGATCCTCAAGGATCCTGTAAATCTGTTGGGTTGTTATTTAATCAACAATTAATCCTTTAATTAAGGAAATAAGTTACACCCCTTTAATTCAAATTAATAAATTGTTTATTTCAGCTCTAAAAGCTATTGGATAAATGTATCTCGCCATTAATGATACTTGTATCTCAAGGCCAAAATATGATATAAAATGTAATATTACAAACTATCAGAAGTTCTTGTAATTAGGATTTATAGTAGTGGGATTTATGTAAGATGCCCTTTATATATTGAATAGTAACACTCCAATTTGTTGTATGAGAAGTTCTTAAGCTAACATTACAATGTAGTGTAAATTATTTTAATGGTGGAAAATCTATAAATGAAAAATTACTCCACAGGAACATGAATGTATTCTACAAAAGTTGTCTCACTTTTCTTTGGGACAAGTTTGTCGATTGTGACCTTCTTGTCCACAACGTCCATAATAGTGTTGGTTGTTATCATTTCATCTGTTTTTTTCCTTTGGTTTCTTGATCATCAAAGAATCTTTTTGTATAGAGGTTACAACACAGTTTCTGTAACACCCCAGTTGAGCTAGTGGGTTCTAGAGTCTTCGGAAAGAGTTTTGGTGTGTCGTATGAGGGTTAAAATCAAAATAAATGGCTCCCGTACTTAGAATATCATGTTTAAGGGTAAAACGTCCGGGTACAACTCCCCAAGGACCACCCAAGGGGTCCTTGAAGAGGACCCCAAAACAGTCCCCCAAAACTGTCAAAAAGTATGACCTACGGTTGCAAACCACGCCCCTTAGATCAACCTACGCCCCGTAGGTCATGGGCGTAGGTCAGGCCTGCAACACCCTGCAAAATAGGATCCCCAGGTCCAAAACACGGACCCAAACCACGTCCAGTAGACCCATCCACGGTCCATGGATGGTGGATCCGCAGGTCTGCGCAGTTTTCAGATTTTTAGAGTTTTTAGTTAAGTGCTTAGGGGTTAAGATGGTAATTAATTAAGGGTTAATTAGGTCGGTTAGTTAGTTAATTAACCTCCTATAAATATTTAATATACCCCTAAAACTAAGTCATTAGCTCATTCATCTTAAGACCCCAATTACTCTCCAAAAAATCCTCTCTAGAAGAAGAAGAAGAAAGGAAGTTGGGGCAGCAGCTTAGGGCAATTTTCACAATTGATTCAAGCTTTGTTTGGGGTTTGATTGAGGGTATGCGAATCTTATTCATCTATGGGTTCTTCCACCCATAGAGCCCCCTTAGTAATCCCCCAATTGTGGATCAAAACCTAATTCTAGCTAGGGTTGTTCTTACATTGTGGGTAGGGCTTGGGTGTGATTCCAATCTAGTGGATATCACCCAATTATGATTGATTTAGCTTTGATTAATGATATTATGATGATTTCATGTGATTTTTATAATGAACCCTAATCTAAATTGATGAATGTTATATTTGTGGGTTTATGCCATTAGAGGTGAAATTGAAGGTTCATGAGTGATCTTCCTAAATCTATGTCTTGTATTGTAATTGATCAAAGTTAGGATCATATAACTTTGAATTGAACTAGACCTTCTTGAGCATGATTGATCTTGACTTGTAAAAATGAAATTGAACCTTTAAGGCAATTTATGACTAAGATCACCTAGTATCAAAGAATGTGATTGAATGTCTTGTAATCTAGGTTCATAATATGCTTTCATGATGTAGAGTCATTTTGAATGAGGACTCATAGTAGTGAATGATGATTATTAGGGTCTTAAGCAAGAAGCTAATGTGATTAACTTTAGATCCTAAGGCCTTGAGAGTAAAACCTACATATGAATCCAAGGCTAATGAATAGAATTGTGTTGAGGGACTTTTACCTACCTAGATCACCTATTGAATTATAGATGGTAGGAAGTGATGGAATCACTTAGGTCATGATGATATCCTTGTCTAATGAAGAATTCTAGACATAATGTTAAACATGAAAATGAACTTAACATGAAAGACTTCTCACCTAGTGATGGTTCTAGGGTTGAAGGACTTCTCCTAAATAATTGAACCAAAGGCTAGCAAGCCTTTATACCTAGGTCATGGATGGTGATAGTTTCTCACACATGGTCTAAAATAGGAATTAGCATGGGTTGGTGGTCCAAAACACCTTTCCATTAACTTGAGTCAAAGTAGAGACTTAATGATTATCTTGTGGGATTTATGACTAGCACCGAGAGGATATTTAAATGAGATGGAGGTTCCCACCTAGTTGAGTTTGGGCTTTCATGGAGGGGTTCCCACATAGTATAGTGTGGGCTTCCCACAAGGGATCTCTCACCTAGAAGAGTATTGATTTCCCCAAGTGTGTCTCATGAGATGGAAGCCTCACCTAGTGAAGTTTGGGCTTCTAGTAGTAATCTCTGTATTCCATAACTACGTGCCCCATAGGAAGTTAGCTAGTGGATCCGACTAAGCTAACAAACCGGTCTTACCTTGCCAAGTGGACCAACCCTTGATGGGGTGGGTAACATCATGAGAGATCATGTGATAACTCATATGTTCTCATGTCGATTATGGCTATATCCCAATTAAACAAGATTGGTAATGAGCTAAGATTTTGCTAAATGTAGCATCTCCTAGAGTTCAAACCTCATGGGCCAAGATTATGCCTAAAGTAGCATCTCCTAGGGTCCAATGCAATTAATGGTCTAAGATTATGCTTGAAGGGGTATCTTCTAGAGACCGAACTAAATGAACTAAGAGTATGCTTTAAGTAGTGTCTCCTAGTGTTCAATCATAATGAACCAAGATGTACCTAGTATACTATCTACTAGGGTTCAACTTTTATGGTCTAAGATTGTGCTTGAAGAAGCATCTCCTAGAGATCAAAACTTAATGAACTAAGTTTATGCCTAAAGTAGAATTTCCTAGGGTTCAATCTTAATGAACTAAGATGTACTTAATATAGTATATCCTAGGGTTCTAAGTAACGAGGGACTAGTACAAGTTAGTAAAGGACCTCATAAGGTTCAAAGTATAAATGGACTTAGACATCCTTGAGTAAGGCCTCATAGAGTCCATAATTATAATAATGAACCTAGACATGCTAAAAAAGGTATCTCTTAGGGTCCAACTTATTAATGAACTAAGATTATGCTTTAAGTAGCATCTCCAAGAGTTCAAGTTTAATGAACTAAGGTGTACCTAGTTTAGTATTTCTTAAGGTTCAAAACAAGAAGGAGCTAAGATAGACTTAGTAAAGTGTCTCCTAGGGTTCCCATTCTTTAAAACAGGGCTAATATTTAATTAGGGAACATGATTATGATGACTTGAAGAAGTACTTAGTATGAGTAGTATTATGGGATGCTACTCATGCCTTGCACAAGTATGACTAAAGTTTACCTTATGAGTGTTGTCTTACATGAGTGATGCTTGATGGGTTATTGCTATAGATGCCTTCCAAGATAGGATTGACTAGAAGTGATAATTCCTTTGTCTACATGAAGTAAGCCAATAGTGATACCAAAGGAGGGTAAATATGACTAGGATGACTTAAAGGTTATGCTTTTTATGAAGGGTATTATGGGATGCCTTTTATGCATTGCACAAGTGTGCCTCGAGGTTACTTAGGCGTATGGTACCCTTAGGGTAGAAAGGTTTAAGACTTAACCATGCCTATAGACCATGATTAGGATGACCAAAAAGGGATACTTGGCTTGGGTGGTATTATGGGATGCTATTCATGCTTTGCACGTGTATACTTTTGAGGTTACTTGAGAATGGTGCTATTTTAGTAAATATGACCAAGAGTCAATTTTTATTGTGTAATACCTATAATGAAGACTTTGCTTATTGTGATTATGGCTTATCACCTATGCTCGTTAACTATGTCTTATGTTGACTTATATTTATGATGCTTGGGTTGATGATTATTCCATGGCTATGTTGATTGTGTTATGACCATGTTATTATCTCTTATGGTTATGTCTTATATTGACAAACCATATTTGAGATGCTCTTATGATGTTGTGCTAGCTTTCATACTTGGTACATTTTGTACTAACACATATTGCCTACATTCTAATCAAATGTAGGGTTGAGGAGATTGAGTTGCTTTGAAGGCTAGGTTTCCAAGGGGATCAAGAAGAAGTTGAAGAATTGGTGAGTCCTCATAACTTTGAGCATGAACCCTTATTTCCTTTATGTCTTTATTTCATGTTTTGAAACTATTGTATGTCCTGTGTCCCAAGAGTTTATTATAAAAAGTTGTATTAGATGGTTTGAAACAAAGTGTAGAAAGTCTTCCGTTTGCCTTTATGAAAAATTATTTTAATTGTAAAAGTTTTAATTTTTTTCCGCATTTTCTATTATCTTATGTTAAGGATGTGCTAAGGGCTTGTATGCAACCCCTTCGGGGTCAAGTACTCCATGTTACATCTAGGGGGTTCCCCTGGGTCATGACAAACATGGTAATCATAGGTTTTATGCTCTCCAATCTAGAGATAATCAAGAGTGATTTCCTCATGTCCCTTCCAGTATGTGTTTCATGATTTAGTAAAATTTCCAGATTTCTTGTCTTTTGTTACTTGTTATGTTGGATTTAAAGTTGTTTTTAGTATGCATGATGTTTAGAAAAAATTGTGTAGGCTTAGTCCCAAGTGGGGGATAGTGTGCCTATCTATTAGGGTTATGCTGTGCTTGATGTGTTGCCATGATTTCCTTATATGCGTGTTCATGAAAATGCCTAGGTCTTGCTAGCAATGGCATATACGCATTGTTCTTTCTATCATGTTGTAATGCACTTGAAGACTTGCATATAGACTTCGTGAGTTGAGTAGTGAGCATGCCCTAGTTGGAGTTGAAAGATTTCCTTAATGAATGGATGCTTTTGAGAAGTAATGTGCATTTAGGCTCCATGAGGATGTGGTGAGCATGTTGTAACTAGGAGATGTTTTTTCCCCCTTTAAAATGAGTAGATACAATGTTAGTACATTTTGGGTTGGTAGAAGTAGTCCTTATCCCCTTGAGTTGCATTGAATGAGTTTAGTTTTGAATTGAAGTTTTGATTTATTGTATGCATTTAGATGTAGTGCATGCATAATAGGTTGCTAGGTTGAGATTTTTGACTTTAGGAGTTATTTAAAGTGTCATTCGATGACGAATGTTCCCCAGTGGGGGATATTGTAACACCCCATATTTTAGTTAGTTGAACTAGTGAGTTTTCGAGTCTTTGGAAAGAGTTTTGGTGTATCGTATGAGGGTTAAAATCAAATAAATGTCTCCCATACTCAGAATATCATGTTTAGGGGTTACACCTCCGGGTACGACTCCCCAAGGACCACCCAAGGGGTCCTTGAGGAGGACCCCAAAACAGTACCCCAAAACAGTCAAAATGTGTGACCTACGGTTGCAAACCACGCCCATTAGATCAACCTACTCCACATAGGTCATGGGAGTAGGTCAGGCCTGCAACACCCTGAAAAATAAGGTTCCCCAGGTCCAAATCATGGACCTAAACCACGTCCAATAGACCCATCTACGGTCCGTGGATTGGGGAACCGTAGGTCTGCCCAGTTTTCAGCTTTTTAGTTTTTAGTTAAGTGCTAAGGGGTTAAGTTGGTAATTAATTAAGGGTTAAGTAGGTCGGTTAGTTAGTTAATTAACCTCATATAAATATTTAATAGACCCCTAAAACTAAGTGATTAGCTCATTAATCTTAAGACCCCAAATTACTCTCCAAGAAATCCTCTCTCTAGAAGAAGAAGAAGAAAGGAAGTTGGGGCAGCAGTTTAGGGAGATTTTCACCATTGATTCAAGATTTAAATGGGGATTTGATCGAAGGTATGGGAAGCTTATTCATCTATGGGTTCTTCCACCCATAGATCCCCCTTAGTAATCCCCCAATTGTGGATCAAAAACCCAATTCCAGCTGGGGTTGTTCTTACATTGTGGGTAGGGCTTGGGTGTGATTCCAATCTAGTGGATATCACCCAATTATGATTGATTTAGCTTTTATTAATGATATTATTATGATTTCATGTGATATATATGATGAACCCTAATTTAAATTGATGAATGTGATATTTGTGGGTTTATACCATTAGAGGTGAAATTGAAGGTTCATGAGTGATCTTCCTAAATCTATGTCTTGTATTGTAATTGATAAAAGTTAGGATCACATAAATATGTATTGAACTAGACCTTCTTGATCATGATTGATCTTTACTCGTAAAGATAAAATTGAACCTTTAAGGCAATTTATGACTAAGATCACCTAGTATCAAAGAATGTGATTGAATGCCTTGTAATCTAGGTTAATAATATTCTTTCATGATGTAGAGTCATTTAGAATGAAGAGTCATAGTAATGAATGATGATCATTAGGGTTTTGAGAAAGAAGCTAATGTGATTAACTTCAGATCCTAAGTCTTTGAGAGTAAAACCTACATATTAATCCAAGGCTAGTCAATAGAATTGTGTTAAGGGACTTTTACCTACCTAGATCATCTATTGAATTATATATGGTAGGAAGTGATGGACTCACTTAGGTCATGATAATGAACATAACATGAAAGACTTCTCACCTAGTAATGGTTCTAAGGTTGAAGGACTTCTCCTTACTAACTGAACCAAAAGCTAGCAAGCATTTACACCTAGGTCATGGATGGTGATAGTTGCTCACACTTGGTATAAAAGAGGAATTAGCAAGTGTTTGTGGTCGAGAACACCATTCCTTTAACTTGAGTCAAAGTAGAGACTTAATGATTATTTGGTGGGATTTATGCCTAGCACCGAGAGGCTATTGAAATGAGATGGAGGTTCCCACCTAGTTGAGTTTGCGCTTTCATGGAGGTTCCCACATAGTATAGCTTGGGCTAATCACAAGGGATATCTCATGGAGCTCATGTGATAAATCATATGTTCTCATGTCGGTTATGGCTATATCCCAATTAAACGAGATTGGTAATGAACTAAGATTGTGCTAAATGTAGAATCTCCTAGAGTTCAAACCTCATGGGCCAAGACTATGCCTAAAGTAGCATCTTCTAGGGTCCAATGAATTTAATGGTCTAAGATTATGCTTGAAGGGGCATCTCCTACAGACCAAACATGATGAACTAAGAGTATGCTTTAAGTAGTGTCTCAGATTGTGCTTGAAGAAGTATCTCCTAGAGATCAAAACTTAATGAACTAAGTTTATGCCTTAAGTAGCATTTCCTAGGGTTCAAGCGTATTGAACTAAGATGTACTTAATATAGTATATCCTAGTATTCTAAGTAACGAAGGACTAGTACAAGCTAGTAAAGGACCTCATAATGTTCAAAGTATAAATAGACTTATATATCCTTGAGTAAGTCCTCATAGAGTCCATAATAATAATAATGAACCTAGACATGATAAAAGAGGTATCTGTTAGGGTCCAACTTATTAATGAACTAAGATTATGCTTTAAGTAGAATCTCCAATAGTTCAAGTTTAATGAACTAAGGTGTACCTAGTATTTCTTAAGGTTCAAAACAAGAAGGAACTAAGATTGGCTTAGTAACGTGTCTCCTAGGGTTCCCATGCTTTAAAAGAGGGCTAATCTCTAATTAAGGAACATGAGTATGATGACCTAAAG
The DNA here is from genome assembly GCF_000226075.1 of Solanum tuberosum. Taxonomy (NCBI): domain Eukaryota; kingdom Viridiplantae; phylum Streptophyta; class Magnoliopsida; order Solanales; family Solanaceae; genus Solanum; species Solanum tuberosum. The sequence continues at coordinate 690,622 of NW_006239086.1, read as the reverse complement.
AAGTACTTAGTATGAGTAGTATTATGGGATGCTACTCATGCCTTGCACAAGTATGACTAAAGGTTACCTTATGAGTGTTGTCTTACATGAGTGATGTTTTATGGGTTGTTACTATAGATGATTTCCAAGATAGAATTGACTAGAAGTGATAATTCATTTGTCTACATGAAGTAAGCCAATAGTTATACCAAAGGAGGGTGAATATGACTAGGATGACTTCAAGGTTATGCTTAGTATTGAGGGTATTTTGGGATGCCTTTTATGCATTGCAAGAGTGTGCCTTGAGGTTACTTAGGAGTATGGTACCCTTATGGTAAAAGGATTTAAGTCTTAACCATGCCTATAGACCATGATTAGGATGACCAAAAAGGGATACATGGCTTGGGTGGTATTATGGGATGCTATTCATGCTTTGCACGTGTATACTTTTGAGGTTACTTGAAAATGGTGCTATTTTGGTAAATAAGACCAAGGGTCAATTATGCTTGTGTAATACCTATAATGAAGACTTGGATTATTGTGATTTTGGCTTATCACCTATGCTTGTTACCTATGTCTTATATTGACTTATATTTCTGATGCTTGGGTTGATGATTATTCCATGGCTATGTTGATTGTGTTATGACAATGTTATTTCCTCTTATGCTTATGTCTTATATTGACTAACCATATTTGAGATGCTCTTATGATGTTGTGCTAGCTTTCATACTTGGTACATTTTGTACTAACGCATATTGCCTACATTTTAATCAAATGTTGGGTTGAGGAGATTGAGTTGCTTTGAAGGCTAGGTTTCCAAGGATCAAGAAGAAGTTGAAGAATTGGTGAGTCCTCATAGCTTCGAGGACAAACCTTTATTTCCTTTATGTTTTATTTCATGTTTTGAAACTATTGTATAGGTTGTGTCCCAAGAGTTAATTCTAAAAAGTTGTATTAGATGGTTTGAGATAAAGTGTAGAAAGTCTTCCGTTTGCCATTATGAAAAATGACTTTGATTGTAAATGTTTTAAATTTTCCCGTATTTTCTATTATCTTATGCTAAGGATGTTCTAAGGGCTTGTATGCGACCCCTTCGGGGTCAAGTACGCCATGTTACGTCTACGGGGTACCCTTGGGTCGTGGCAGTTTCATCTAAAATATATTTCAAAATCGATCAATCTTTCTTGTATGGCATTGGAATCATTGAAACTTCATATGTGTTTTCTAATACATTCGGTTTGTAGTAATCAGATCAGTAGGGATGCATATATATACAATTATTTCTCTTTAAAACAACAATTGCATGTGCATAAGGTATCTCGTAAAGTTGAAATCTCCCACAATTACATATTTTTGCTCAAGACAAACAATGTATCTTAGTCCAGCTTCATAAATTGAAAAAATAAATTCAGACGATGCAACAACCTGCAAACATAAAAAAGTTATTGATACATTACATGAACTATTTATTTCTATGTGTTGAAGAAAAGCTGATCAAACATTCCACTGATACTTTACTTAAGATAAATATTTATATTCAAATTATTTATAAGGAGACTTAAATCAGACAATTGAATCATAACAATTATGACCCATGGATAATTGGATGAAAAGCTAATCAATTTTGATGAAATTGAATTTGGAGAATTGAGATTTTTTGGGACCCAGTGGATGAATGAAATCGATTTGTGAATTCCCACATACCTTGACGATATATTGCCAAACGAAATGGAGGAAAAATGAAACATGTAGGTTGAACCCTAGATTTCTCCCTTAAAGCTTGAGAGGATTTGGAGGGTATGAATTTGGGAATTTGAGGGAATGAAAGGGTTTGGGTAGATTTAGGGGTTGAAAGGTAGTTAAGGGTCTTAGAAATAAGAACGACATAGTACAAATACATAGGAAAAGACCGAAATACCCTTTAAAAAACTGTGAGATGGCTTCTATGGTCTGGACCTACAATCCGTAGGACATCTACTATCCGTATTGGTCAACCGTAGAAACCAACTTTAGAAACCCAAAACTCACCTTACTTTCACGAGATCATTCTACAAGTCGTCAAAATTTCTATGGTCTGTAAACCCCATCCGCATTAGTGAACTTAAATAAAAAAATTCACAAAGTCTAGATCAGTTCTATGAATGCCATATACGTGTAACACCCCGGAAATGTAATGACCTAAGCTAGAGCCTAACACGTATGCTAGTAGCCTAAATGGAGTTAAACGTAAAGATTTGAATCCTAAAATAACTTCCCTAACTTAGTGCTAAGGTCCTAGTGACTAAACGTCAAGGCATGGCCCCCCAAGGACCCAGCAAGGGCCCTTGAGGATGGCCAAGGGATTGCCCCAAAAAGATGTCAAAACAACATGGTCCACGAAAGGGGCACCCACACCCTGTGGGTGGACTCACGCCCCGTTGGTGGGGGTTCCTAAGTCGAGGCCAGACCTCCCCCAAAAGTTCAAAGTTCCAGTTGCATTACATGCCCTTGCAGTACGGTTCGTAGAGGGCTTGTTAGTGAGGCCTGGACCAAGGACAAAATGACCAGCATGGTCAGTGGGTCCATCCACGAGTGACCAGCATGGTCAGTGGGTCCATCCACGCCCCGTGGGTGGGGGTTGTGGATTGGGTCTGTAAAAGTTATCTTAATTCGGCCAAGGCTTAGTCAAAGCCATAAATTCAAAGAGTTAATATATTAGTGTAAGGTCGTTTTAATTCATTATTTTAGACCTATATAAATACTTCTAAGTCATTAAAATCCACTTAAAACTTCATAACTAATAATACTCAAATTAGAAACCAATTCTCCTCTCCAAAAATTCTCTCTAGGACTCCATTGAAGAGCAAGAACAAGGTCAAGCTAGGTGTTCAAGAAACAACCTTTCTCCTCCAATTTCGTGTGGAAATCAAGTTAAGGTATGGATGCTTTTCATCCTTGGGTAGCTATCACCCAAGGAGCCCCTTCAAAATATGTTTTAAGACTTCCTAAAAGCTAGGGTTTTATTCTATGTCATGGTCTCCTTCCAAAACGATTTCAATTGTTTAATTATGGTTTTTTATGGTTGATTATGATGATTTATGATTGGAATAATTGATTATTGTTGGATTTTGATGAAAATCTCTCTTGGACCCATGATTCCCCCTTCTTCCTAAATTGTGAACTAAAGTGTGACTTGATTGATCCTGGAAGCTTGACAATTGAGTATGTTTACATTTATTAAGTTCTTGAATTATGATATACCTCTATCTAATGTGGTAATTCTAGAATTTAGGGTTGATTTTGATTCATAGCCTTGAAGAGGCAACTTGTTAGGGTTTATACATGTTGACGAGGATTGTATATGAACTTGTGATTCACTTAGTTAGTGATAATCCTATGACTATTGTGTAATTGTGGTATTGATTCAAGATCCTTCTTCCGTATACCCTTACACTTGATTATGCATGAAGTATGTATGTATGTTTAGGATAAGCTTGTTGTGTTGATTGAAAGGCCATTCTCATGAACATACTATGAATATGATGTGAAAGGTTTTATCACATGTTGATGATTCTAAGGTTGAAAGGACATCCTGACCTAATGAATCCATGAGCTATTATGATGTATGTTGGTTTGAGTGCCTAGTGCATTCTTTCATGAACATGAACATAAGTAAATACTTAATATGACTTTTAAAGGGAATTATGCTTAGCACCGAGTGGATATTAAAGTGAGATGGAAGATTTTACGTTAGAAAGTCCGGCTTCCCAATGTAATTTGTCTCATGAGATGGAAACCTTTTATGCTAGTAGTCCGGGTTTCTAGTAGCAATCTCCTTATCCCATAACTATGTGCCCACATAGGTCCTTAGCTAGTGGATCCACCTAAAAGCTAAAATGTACGTTCTACCTTAGGCAAGTAGGACACCTCTTTTCGGTGTGGGGGTAGAACACCGGATTCCATGTTGCTCATGGTCTATGTCGGTTAATGTTATTTACCCTATATGATATGAATATGAACTATGATAAGAACATGGACTTTAATTGTGACTTCTTAAGAGGTACTACTTAGTATGAGTGGGGGTATGGAACTTCACTTATGCATTGCACAAGTAGACTTTAAATGGGGTTATGGTGACCTTCTCTTATGTTATGAAGACTTATGGATTATGTATGTAAGATATGTATGGAGGTTAAGGTTGACTTTACTTGTCACAAGTTATGAACATGAATAACTCATTACTTATGTATATTGGTTATGGATGATATATGTTTGTTGTTGGTGGCCTAAATGTGATACTTAGCATTTGGTAGGGTTATGGGATCTTACCTTTGCATTGCGCTAGTATGTCTTTAGGTTGCTTATATGTTTGTTTGACTTATGTTTCTTCATAAATGTGCATAATGGCTTTTAAACTTGATAAAGGCATGGTTTCAACTAAATGTCCCATTTATGCATGTTTTAAGGATTTTTGTGCATGGATTCCATACTTAGTACAATATTTGTGCTAACCCATATTTTCTACCTTTACTATGAGTGTAGGTTCCGGTCGTTGAGACGTACTTCTTCTTTCAAGTGAAGCTTGGGTTGACTATTCCCTAGGCTTGGTGAGTCCTCATGGTTCGAGGACAAGACATTATTCATTTCTAGCTTCTATTGTACTTTCTATGTTTGAGACTTTATTGATGTAAAGGGCATTTGACCCTATTTGTATTCTCTATTGTACTAGATGGTGATTGAGACAAGATCTAGACTCTTATTTTCTTTTATGAAAAAGAAGTTGACTTCGATTGTAAAAGTTATAAAATTTTATGCATAATTTCTATGACTTTATGTTATGATTATGCTAAGGGCTTGTATGAGACCCCTTTGGGGTCAAGTACACCGTGTTACATCTAGGGGGTATCCCTGGGTCGTGACAAACTTGGTCTCAGAGCACAAGGTTTAGAATTATTCTAGAATGATGTCTAATGAACCACATCTAGTAGAGTCTTGTTCATAAGTGTGAAGCGCGCCACACTTATGAATGAGAGGCTATAAGATGTTAGGAACTTTCACTTCTTTCATTACTCTTTAGTCATTCCTTAGAATTTTAACTCAATGAAGTCCTTTTCCTAACCCTTTTCTTGTGCATATAGGATATGACAACAAGAAGGGCAACCGCAAGAAGGATGGAAGAGGAGATTGTGAATTAGGGAGTTTCTCCCTTAGGTCCTCAAGGGCCTCAAGTTCCTCAAGCTCCTAATGATGAGGGGGCTATGTCAAATGTGGAAATATGGACCACTCTCCAAACATTGACTCATGCTTTAACGACTCAAGTCACTAGGGATGCTAGAGTTCAAGTGAACCCCAATGCAAGTACAACCGCTTCAAGGATTAGGGATTTCACAAGAATGAATCCCCCTATGTTCTATGGATCCAAAGTGGATGAAGACCCACAAGGGTTTATTGATGAAGTGTTTAAGGGGCCTGATGCTATGAGAGTGTCTCCACTAGAAAAGGCAGAACTAGATGCCTACCAATTGAAGGACATGGCTCAAGTTTGGTATGACCAATGGAAGGATGAGAGATCCATAAGAGCGAGCCCGGTAGATTGGGGATTGTTCAAGTCGGCCTTCATTGATAGGTTTTTCCCCTAGAGTTAAGGGAACGAAAGATGCAAGAATTCATCAACCTTCGCCAAGGAGGTATGAGTGTGAATGAGTATAGCCTTAAGTTCACCCAATTTTGTAAGTATGCTCCAACCTTAGAGGCAGACTCTAGGGCCAAGATGAACAAATTTGTTATGAGGATATCCGACTTGGTAGTCAATGAATGTCATTCGGCAATGCTCATCCCTAGTATGAATATTTCACGTCTTATGGTTCATACCGAACAAATTGTGGAAAAGAAGCTCAAGAAAGTGAATAGATAAGTGAAGAGGGAAAGGACCGATGATGGGAATTCCTTCAAGGGTAAGTTTGAGGTTCAAGGTAAACCAAGGTTTAAGAGAAGGTTCTCCAACCAAGGCTCTTCTAGTGCTCCAAGGGTCAACAAAGATAGGGTGTCTAACCTTAAGCCACAATGAGGTAATAGTGGTAGCTCTTATGTTGATAGGCCTAATTGTTCAAAGTGTGGTAACAAGCATGAAGGCAAGTGCCTAGTTGGCACGGATGATTGCTTTAGTTGTGGAAACAGTGGTCATATGAAGAGAGATTGTACCATGCTAAAGGTTCAAGGGAAAGAGGGCTAGCAAGTCCCTCCTAGTGGCTCAAATTCTGATGCTCCCAAGAAGAACCGCTTCTATGCTCTTCAATCCCGAGGTGACCAAGAGAGTTCCCCGGACGTGGTACCAGGTATGTTCCATGTCTTTTCCATTGATGTTTATGCATTATTAGACTCTGGTGCCACTTTATCATTTGTTACACCTTTTGTGGCTATGAAATTTGAAGTACTCCCCGAAGAGTTACTAGAACCTTTTTCGGTGTCTACCCCGGTTGGTGACTCGGTAGTGGCAAAAAGAGTCTATAGGAGTCGTCCTATTTCTTTGTCTCATAAAGTCACTTTGGTTGATTTGGTAGAATTAGACATGCTTGATTTCGATGTAATTTTTGGCATGGATTGGTTGCATGCATGTTATGCTTCAGTAGATTATAGGACCCGGGTGGTCAAATTTCAATTTCCAAAAGAGCCAATTTTAAAGTGGAAAAGGGTGAATTCTATTCCTAGAGGTAAATTTGTTTCATGTCTAAAAGATTGGAAAATGATCTCCAAGGGGTGCATGTATCATATTGTTAAGGTTATGGATGTTGAGTCCAAGGTCCCTTCTTTAGAGTCGGTCCCCGTGGTGAGTGAGTTTCCGGAAGTCTTTCCCGATAACTTGCTCAACATCCCTCTCAAACGGGAAATAGACTTTGGCATTGATCTTTTGCCGGATACACAACCCATATCTATCCCTCCCTATAGAATGGCTCCGGTCAAATTGAAAAAGTTGAAGGAACAACTCAAGGACTTGTTAGACTAGGGTTTTATTCAACCAAGCATAAATCCATGGGATTCTCCAGTATTGTTTGTGAAGAAGAAAGATGGGTCCATTAGGATGTGTATTGATTACCGCCAATTGAATAAGGTCACTATAAAGAATAAGTATCCTCTTCCTAGGATTGACGATTTGTTTGATGAACTCCAAGGGGCTAACTATTTCTCCAAAATAGATCTTTATTCGGGTTATCATCAACTAAGGGTAAGATGGATTGACATTCCTAAGACGACCTTTAGGACCCGGTACGGTCAATTTCAATTTTTGGTTATGTCATTTAGTTTGACCAATGCCCTGATGACATTCATGGACCTAATGAATAGGGTATTTAGGCAATATCTTGATTCATTTGTGATCATTTTTATTGATGATATTTTGATCTATTCGAGAAGTGAGGGTGAACATATGGATCATTTGAGGATTGTATTGCAAGTCCTTAAAGATCACCAATTGTATGCAAAGTTTAGCAAGTGTGAGTTTTGGCTAAGGTCGATTGCCTTCCTTGGTCATATTGTGCCGGGCATGGGTATTGAGGTAGATCCTAAGAATATGGATGCGGTCAAGGGTTGGCCTAGACCTCTAACTCCTACTGATATTAGAAGTTTTTAGGTTTGGCCGGTTATTATAAGAGGTTTATTGAGGGTTTTTCCTCCATTACTTCTCCATTGAAGGTTTTAATTCAAAAGAAAGCTAAATTTGTGTGGTCGGATGCTTGTGAGAAAAGCTTCCAAGAATTGAAAGATAGACTTACCTCTGCTCCAGTGTTGCCTTACCGGAGGGTACTGATGGGTTTGTGGTATATTATGACTCTTCTCGAGTGGGTTTGGGATGTGTCCTTATGCAACGTGGTAAAGTGATTACCTATGCTTCGAGGAAACTCAAGGTACATGAAAAGAATTATCCGACACATGATCTCGAATTAGAGGCGATGGTGTTTGCTTTGAAAATATGGAGGCACTACCTATATGGGGTCCATGTAGATGTTTTCACCGATCACAAGAGTCTTCAATATGTGTTTACCCAAAAAGACATGAATCTACGACAAAGAAGGTGGTTAGAACTTTTAAAGGATTATGACATGAGTGTCCTTTACCACTCCAAAAAAGCTAATGTAGTTGCGGATACCCTAAATCAATGTCATTTGTAGTAATTGATGAAAGTTAGGAACCAGTCCTTGTTTAATATAATTGATCTTGACTTGTAAAGTTATAATTGAACCTTTATCATCAATTAAGACTAGAATTACCTAGTAATGAAAGATGTGATCAAAATACCTTGAACCCTAGGCATAAATAAGAGATTAAGAAGGAAACCTTGAGATTAAGGTTTGTAATTATGATAGTTAGGGCTTTAGGGCGAAGCTAATATGATTTACTATTGATGTAAAGGCTTTGAGTGTAAAGTCTAAAAGAGTATAGAAGTCTAATAGGTAAAATTATGGTGAAAGGCCTATACTCACCTAACCTACCTTATGAATGCTAGAAATTATGAAGTGATAGAATCACTTGAACATGGCTTGGTTGACGAGGATATACTTCCATGAGACATGAGTGTTAAGCAAGGCTTAACAAGTAAACCTCGGGGTGTATGCTTGGCTCCAAGTGGATATTGACAATGAGATAGAGTGTCACACAAGATAGGGTCCGAACTCCAAGAAAAAAGGAGAGCCACACCTAGTTGATGTAAGGGCTATCCAAGTTAGAGGGGGAACTCTTACGTAGTAGAGTGTAGGTTTTCCCAAAGTCAGGTCTCATGAGATGTAAGCCTTCAAATAATTGAGTTAAGGTTTCTAGTAATCAATCTCCATACCCAATGAACTAAGACATGCTTGAAGAAGCCACTCATAGTGTTCTAAAGCATTAATGAACTAAGACTTACTTAATGAAGTACCTGTTAGTGTTCAAGAGTATGAATGGACATAGACATGCTTAAGGTAGTATCTCATAGGGTCCATATGAGTAAGGAACTAAGACATACTGAAGGAGTATCTCTTAGGGTTCAACCTAACAATGAACTTAGATGTGCTTAAGAGAGTACCTCATAGTGTTCTAAAAGTTAAAGAGAGGAACTAGGTTCCAAACCAAGAAGCGATAGTAAGAGGACCTAAAAGTGGTAGTTACATGATTAGTAGTATGGGATGTTATGATTTCATTGCACAAGTATGACTTAGGATTACAAAAGAGATGAGTTGAGATAGGATTGTGCCATAGTTGCCTTCCTTTATATAGTTGACTAAAGGTGAGAGATCCCCTTAGTTATGAGAGTTAAACTAATAATGAGACCAAAGGAGGGTGAGTATGACTAAGATGACTTCAAGGCTTTGCTTAGTGTTAAGGGTAGTATGGGATGGCTTTCATGCAATGCACAAGTGTGTCTTGAGGTTACTTAGGAGTATGGTGCACTTATGGTAGAAAGACTTAAGACTTAACCATGCTTATAGACTATGATTAAGATAACCCAAAAGGGATATTTGGCTTGGGTGGTATTATGGGATGCTATTCAAGCGTTGCACTTGTATGCTTTTGAGGTTACTTGAGAATGGTGCTATTATGGTATAGATGACTAAGAGTCAATTATGCTTACATGATTATTACTTGTCTCCTATTCTCATTAACTGTGTCATATGTTGACTTATGTTTATATGGTTATTATGTTGGACGTTATGCTATGACTATGATGATTATGCTTATGAACATGTTATTATCTGTTATGCTTATGCCTTATGTTGACTAACCATTTTGAGATGCTCTTATGATGTTGTGCTACCTTTCATACTTTGTACATTTTGTACTAATGCATATTTCCTACATTCTAATCAAATGTAGGGTGTTGGATATTGAGTGGCTTTGGAGGCTAGGTTTCTAAGGTGCAAGAAGAGTTGAAAAATTGGTGACTCCTCATAGCTTCGAGGACAAACCCCTTATGTTTTCGTTATGTTATTTCCTTATGTTTTAGACATTTATGTGGGCTTCATCCCAAGTCTTTTATTCAAGAATTTTAATAGATGGTTTGAGACAAAGTTGTAGAGAAGACTTTCGCTTGCTTATGGAAATGTTTTTGATTGTATGGTTTTAAAGAAGTTTTTAAATTTCCCGTACTTTCTATGATATTATGTTATGATTTCGCTAAGGGCCTGTATGCGACCCTTTCGGGGTCAAGTACACCATGTTACGTCTAGGGGGTACCCCTGGGTCGTGACAACCACTTTTTTAAGTCAATCCAAACTGGCTCTAAATCACTCATGCATCTAACAACTTTAGTATCTCTTTCTTGACAATTTGTTGCATTGGTGTGTTGAGTCGGCGTTGATGTTCAATAGATGAAGAATTTCCTTCTTGGAGGGTGATTTTGTGTGTGAAAATACACAATGCAATCCCAATAATGTCTGTAATGGTCCACCCCGGGACCTTAACATGCTTTTTTAAAACCTTCAACAACGCCTCGACTTGATCTTCATTGAACTTAACAGAAACTATAACAGACAAGGTTTTATTCTCTCCGAGGAAAACATACTAAAGATGTGCGGGAAGGGGTTCAACTCAATTTGGAGGCTCAATTATTGATGGTTTGGAAGGAAGGTTCTGTCCATTTGAAAAATCCAAGTAAAACTTCTTTGGGTTGTAAGAGCAAGTGTCTATTCCCGCTAATATATTGCATGCTTCATCAAACTCCTTTATATAAGTGCCTAAATGATTCAAGAGGTCTTCCTGTAATGGTTCTTCTATAAGAAACTTTTCGATGTTCCACTCATCAGTTCTAATGACAGTGTCTATTCGAGAAACTCTTGCCAATTCAATAGGTTGCTTCATAGTTTGATGCATGTTGAGCCTCACCTTTTCCGCACTTAATACCTAGTTCATGTCTTTTCCTTGTATATTTAAAAGGTATTTCTCATTGAAAAGGAATGGTCTTGCCTAGTTAAAAGGAATGGACTTCCCAAAACAATCGACACTTCCCTCTCTCTTTCCAAATCCAGTATTGCAAAATCCACCGCAATAGAAATATTATTGACAATCACCAACATATCATGAATAATTTCCACAATAACACATCATGAATGATTCCCACAATTTCATTAATTAACCGGTCACCCATTAGTAACTTCATCCGAGATGGCGAAAATGGCCCAATGTGACACCTAATAAATGTTGACGTGGGCGTAATGCTAAAATTTTATTCTTTCATCACACAATGCACCTATCAACTCCCCTTTTTCCAATTTGATATGGGATTTCAAATTGCTGACATTCATTGTTCAATCTCATTCCCTATTCTGTAAGAATGGCATTGCAATAGTTGGTAACCTCTATCACCATATTGTCATGACGACACAAGGGTTCACACAAAGTCTTCATGAATTGAGCATTACTTGGTGTGGAAACATACTTATTTGTGCATGGGACATGGATATTGACTGAGCTTAACATCATTGAGAACTTCTGATAATAGGCGTTTCCCTTGAATATTCTTGAGTGATGAACAGTGACTAGCCATGACCTTTATAAAACTTATCCAGGACTCCTCTTTCTTCATTCCTAAGGTGACTTTCTTCAGTTCTTCATCAGTTTTCTTAGGCAAGATAGGCTCATCTATCATACTGTATGCATATACCTTAGTTGTAGGCCGAGATTGCATTTGAGATGAGAGTTGATTCATCCTTTTCTCTAGGTTTTCAATTAAGAGAGCATGTGATTCTACGGCTTGCCTAAGTAGTACAAGGTTGTGCATCAACTCCTCTACTCCTTCATTTATAGAAATTATCTTCTCCATGACTTGTTCCATTATTCTTTCCATGTGTAGCTTTTACCAATAAGTCTTACTCGTTTTCTTTTTGAAACTTTCTTTTGTTCCAACCTTGGGGAATAAGAGATTGAACTCCCCGTATAGATTTCTTCATTGCTTGGCACCACTTATTCGAGGAAATAAACCTCGGTTTTACAGGTTTACGAGTCTCGGTATGCATTCCCCATATTAACACCTTTCTTTCTCCTAAAACTTTTTAGCAAAGGTGATGCCTGTCGTCCTGTCGGCTCACCTTTACTACTAATTACGATTTGTACAAACCACTATTTAGAGTAAACACTTTGCTCTATCAAATGAATGATCCATAATTGATCCACCTTGCAAACCATTGAGAATCTCTTTATTTTGACTACTCAAAGATTGAAAGAAATAATGTAACAAAACAATCTTAGATAAATCATGCCTTGGCGACCTAACAACCCTTTGTTTAAATCGCAACTAAACATCATGAAGGGGTTCTTTTGTTTTGCTGATAGTTTGTGATTTCATCTCTCAACTCAACTTCAAGAGAAAAGGAAAAACACCTCTTAAGAAAAGCAACCTTCCGCTCCACCCAAGTGGTGATTGGTCCTCTGGGTAACTATCCAAGCCATGTGGTAGCGTCTCCAATCAATGAGAAAGGAAACAATTTCAATCGAACCAATTCTTGACTTATACTCCCCATTTTGAAACAACTTTGCCTCCGAAAAACCCCTTCATTTGTAGCGAATGAAGCATTGGACTTGTCACGTGAATTACGACATCTCCTACTTCCGATGGTAGGAAAATTGCTTTGACTACACCTATCTCCATGGGTGCTACATTTTCAGTGAATTCATTTGCGAACCCCACATCACCAACAATTTATTCGTCATCCACTTGATTCAGCTTGTCTTGTTTTTGGAAAGCAACAACACAAATAAAAAGTAACAAGAACACAAAATGCACACAAGTTTAAATTTAAAAATCAACGAAATATTATCATTAACCAATCCGCACCACTGATACCTTTTTTGATAAATGCTCAACTATGTCTCATATTTCAGAGAATAGACGGTCAGTCGTATGTAACACAATTATGCAACTTATGGGGTCGAGGTCGAACCACAAGGATTGGTAGATGTGACTCTTACTCAAGTGATTTCTCTATTCGAACAAATTAGCAAATTGAGTTCTCAATAAGCACATATATATAAATATTGGAGGGTTTAGATAACAACAAAAAAATCATCAAAATTAAGCAACAAAATATGGAGTAAAAAAATAGATATAAATAGATTGTGAAGTATTAGGGGTGTGTGCATAGTTATTGGGGTATAATTTCCTTCAGTTTAAATGACTAGGAATTTAAAAGGAAGGAGTTATAGTACCTAACCCCAAAATAAGATAGGTCTCTTACATTGTACCATAGAAGTGGCAAAACATCTACTGTGAAAAAAGAAGACAAATGAGGGGGAGGGGGGGGGGGGGGGTGTGGGGGATAAGGGGGGGGGGGGGGGGGGGGGAGTTGTTGGTAATAAGAACATGATTTTTTTCTTTTATTACTCAAGGTCTAAAAGTTATCTTTCTTTTTTTGGAATAATACGAATTAACACCCACATACCATTTTTAATTAGCTTATTTGCTTGTCATTATCATGAGAATTTTACATATTTTCTTGGCATGTTGTTTGAGTAAACATCGAGTGTTCAATAGATATATATCTTAGTACTGTTGCTAATTGTATTACTAAAATATTTAGAATAACAACTTCAGGGTACTTTGTAAAAAAAATGTAAATAATATTAATAAAACCAGAAACATTAAAACTAGTAAACAAATAGAATCTAAAAAAGATCAGTATGGAAAATATGTTTCTTAAGGATAAAAATTTTAGCCAACTGAATACAAAGTGTTTTCCTAAGAAAATTATTCCCCTCAAGTACCCGAGGTTAATGAAATTATCCCCAGGATAGAACTATCTTACACATCGGTGTTTCGATAACTAAAATCACGGTGTCAACGAACCACTCAATGACATTAATAAACACTAGAATTTATTTGTTTAGAATAAGAAGTTCAGAAATTCAAAATTCATAATTAAAAATGATAGAAGACCCCTCTATTTGTTGACAACAAAGCGTGGTATGAACTTGTGCTTATTGTACCTTATCGGAAAGGTCACAACCCTTTAGAAAAGTCACAACCTTTCAAAAACAATTCACAATCGTTCAGAAAAGTCATAACCCTTCAGAAAAGTCACAATCCTTCGGATAAGTCGCAACTCTTCAGAAAAGTCGCAATCCTTAAGAAAAGTCTGAACCCTTCGGAAAAGTCACAACTTTTCAGAAAATTCACAACCCTCATTTTCCATTGCATCTTTTAAAACCCAATAATTCCAAGTATTTTAACTAAAAATGCAAGGCATAGTATTTAGTCATAACAAAGTATTCTAAAAAAAGATTACAAGAATTTGAATTCAATTTTACCCTAAAAAAATACTGTGTAAAAGAAGACAAGTTTAATTTTCTTACCAATTTAAGAAACTAGAATATATATATATATATATATATATATATATGTAGTCTCCTTTTGTTCTCACTTTGCCTTCTCCGCTGATTGTGTTATTCAAGTGTTATTTCATTCCCACTTTACCTTTTCAATCTGTTGTGTTCAATAGTCTATCAGAACGAAATTCAAACTTCAACGAAATAAAGTTACAAGGTTTAGACTTATTCCTTACTCATTTCATTGATCTATATGTGTATATATAATGTTGATGATTTTTTTTTCTATCCAATGATTGTTGTTTGTTTTCTGCTCTTTTCTGACTATAAATTCTAGTAGATCTAGGTTAAAAGATAGGAGACCGATCAATTTGGATTTGACCAAATTAAAAAATAATAATATATATGATTGAAATAAATTTAACTTGTGATAGATCTAAAGGTAGGGACTGCTTTTGATAAATTCTTTTGATAGAGAAGTTTTTAAAATTGATTTTCCCGAATATGCTTGATTTGTTTAGAAATAACATTAGATTTGATATTAAATTTTCATCAGTGATTCAATTAAACTGGTTGAAACACATAATCTTAATTCTTTTTGACGGATCTATGCTTTTCATAATTAATAGATGAGTACACATTTGTGGGTTTTTTTCCCAAATATTATATTTTCATCACCAATTCAATGAATTTAATAAATCTTGAAAGATTCATGATAAAAACAAATTGAAACACGTAATCCTAATTATTTTTGATGGATCTATGATTTGTATTATTGGTTTCTCTCTTTGTCTAACCATATTTCTTATTTTATTAGTTCGAGGATTAAAGTTCTAAAAAGTATAAGTCAAAATAGTGAAGATCGATCAACATAGGTTTGACCATATTAAAAGAGATAATTTGATATGTGGAATTAAATTAATTTGTGACAGATTTAGGGACTGAGTACATGTGGATTTAATTTATTTTGTTACAGATTTAGAGGTTGACGATGCGTTTAACAATTTTAATAGAAAGATAAAGTTTAAAAATTATTTATTTTCAAAGAATTAATTTGTTTAGAAAGAAATTTTAATTTATGGTGAAACTTTTTATCACATATTAAATGAATTTGTGGAATCTTTCAAAAATGAATTATCACAAAATTATTGATCTTGTTACTTCGTGTATATGATTGATGGACAAATATTTGTTTAGTTTGACGTTTTTGGGGTATTCTAGCACTTTGATTAAGATCTTAAAATGTTACTTGACACGAGCACATAAATTACTAGCAAGCTAGTTGTTTTCATTATTTTCTTGAAAACTTTCTCCATTAATACTTCACACAATGTTTTCATTTTACAAAAGATCTAACCAAGTGTTTCATACTTCCTACTAGGATATGGATAACCAACAAAAAGTTGATGCTGATGAAAATGCAATATTGATAGATATTCCCATATGTTTTACCACACCTCTAGAATTAAAAGTTCATGTTTTAGAGGTAAGCTTTTCCTCCAATTATACAGTGTTTAATTATTTTCGTTTTAAGACATTTATAATTTGTTTAATCTATTCCTTAATAACTTTTTAATGTTAATTGGATTGAAAAAATGTTCTTCTTTAGAGCTAATACTTTTAAGTTTCTCGAATATGTCTAAATTTTATTCGTCAACAGTAGTTATGACCTATTTAATTTTATTTTTCTTTTGAGTTATTATATTTATTTAAGTCTTCATTAACATTAACACATATAGATAATTTTGTTCCACATCCAAACCATGCAGGATGTGATATGATAGTACCTTGCTACAAAATCAAGTAATGAAAAAGTTCGAACTTCTACACTTGATTAAACTCGCCATTGGTGAAAGTATTTTGAGTCATTTTAAACCCATATGAAAATATATTTTCTTTAAAGAAAAATAGAAATTAACTTTTATTTATGTGAAGATGCTTCAAGACTGACAAAGAGATTCGGACTTCTCAAGGATATCATTGCTTCTATTACTTAAAACATAAGAATAATGGAAAACATCTTTTTCTTTATTTTTTTGGGGATATTGTAGAACTTTTACTATGGTTTATAAATGTTGGGTGTATTGTAGAACTTTTACTAACATATATAAATTACTAGAAAGCTAGAAATCATCATTATTTTCTTTCAATGATTTTATTCATAGATACAATAGTGGTCGATCCCATATTTTTATTGCACCTCAAAATAATGTCTTAGAGTTAGGTTTTTGACAAGTTTTATAGGTCAATATCTCCATTTTTTTGGCATTCAAGCATTTTGATTAAGTTCTTATAATATTACTTCACACACACGCACACACACACCCACGCACGCACGCACACACGCGCGCACACACACACCCACACACACACACAAATATATATATATATATATATATATATATACTTTTCAAAAACTTCTCTATTCTTTCACATAAATTTTCATTTAACAAAGATCTAAATAATATTTTCATATTTTATACAACAATATAAATAAGCAGCACGAGATTGATGAAGATGAGGATGCAACACTAATGCAAGTGTCATGACCCAGACCGTCATGATTGGCACCCACACTAACTCTCCGATTGGAGAACCACTACTACAACTCAAACCAAGCAACTAAACCAAAACTAAGGCATTTAAGGTACGGAAGCAACTTAAATACTAAGAAAATAAATATAGTTCCCATAAACTCTAACAAAAGTCTAACAATAATAAACTAACAATGCGGAGGTAATGCCTAGAACCTGAAAGTCAATGTACCAAAACATCTAAGTTCAACAAGTCTAAACAAGAAGGGATGCAACCCCAATCTAATGAACTAAACAACTAACTAGGACATAGTCTAAGTCTGGAAATGGTGGACATAGACGAAAGAGATCCCATGGAAGCCCTAAAGAATTGGCTCACCCTTCAATTCGAACAATCATTGATCTCCTAAGAGAGGTTTGTCAGTAGCCGCTTAAAGATGCTCTGTACTCAACAAAAATAAGAGCAAGTGCAGTAGCAGTACACAACAACAGTGTACTGGTAGGATCACACGACTATCCCACTAAGTGTAACATAAGCAAGTCAATACAACAATATAATCACATGCATATATCGAACATATACAATATCATCAATATTTATGAACAACAAACAACTTCACATGTCTCAAAATACACAATTATAGCAAGTCATTGGTCCTCTCATGGAACCAAAACTCAAACAGTTAGCATACCGAA
The DNA here is from genome assembly GCF_000226075.1 of Solanum tuberosum. Taxonomy (NCBI): domain Eukaryota; kingdom Viridiplantae; phylum Streptophyta; class Magnoliopsida; order Solanales; family Solanaceae; genus Solanum; species Solanum tuberosum. The sequence goes on along the minus strand of NW_006239086.1, from coordinate 673,148 downwards.
ACGTGGTACCGATCCAATGATTATGCCAGAACGTGGCAATCGATCCCATAATTATGTCGGAACGTAGAAACCGATCCAAGTTAGTTATGCCAGAACGTGTCAACCGATTCATTCAACATAACACAATTACAATCACAAGTATATCCTCAAGATCATACAATTAAGTGATGATTTCATGGTAACCATCATTCATCTATCTCATCTACAACAAGTGTGATCAATAATGCAACATTCATATACATACATGTATCATAATGAAGCAAGAACAAACATACATCACACAATCATAGAATCACAACCATCACCTACCTCGAAACAAGCTTGAAACCGTAAGAAACTTGATCCTTCCCTTTCCGGATTCGTTCCTATTGTTCTTGGTCTACAAACAATCAATATAATACGCGAATCAATAAACAATCATAAATTAACCGAATTACTAATAATTCTATGAACCCTATATCAAACCAATGATACCAATTATCCAAATTAGGGTTGTTTCCAGCATAGAATCTATAACAAAACCCTCCCCATCAATATTCACCCATTCTATTACGTTCTATGGATCAAAAAATGGATTTGCGGAGTGAAAAGCTTACCTTTAGCCTTAAGAATGGTGGAAAATGAGTAGGATTCGCTTGGGGTTCGTTCTTTAGCTCTAAAAGTCAAAAAATGCATAATAAGGTCATTTAGGGGTTTATCAGCAACCTTAAGTCGCATCGAGCCCGCCACAGCAGCCCTCAGCCCACTGTAGCGGCCCCGCCAGAGCGACCCAAATCCCTGCCAAGGCGGATTGCCTGAAATAGAGAGCTATTTAAGGAATTCCAAAATCCACATTTCACAACACACCTCTAACCCACGACGCTCAGAAAATACCCTTCACACTAAGATCGATTTTGGGAGTTCTACTCGCCCGAATTCAATTCTGTAAAGTCATACGAGTTCCTTAACTAGTTATATAACCACTCATGTAATCAAAATCATAAATAATTCACCCGATTGTAACCAGATTTCCCTGATCCTTAAAGACTCTGATTTCATCCAAATCTAGACTAGGTTGGGAAAATCCAAATACTACGAAAACGTTTTTCGTCCCCAAATTTTCCCCCGTTGGATTTTCTATAACGACGGGAACAAGTAGTTACAATAGATACCAATTTACCCATCACTCATCCCCGAGTGACAAAACTTAGGAAAATAGGCTAAGGAAAGAATGAAGTAGTACCTGAAATGATGAACAATTGGGGATACTTGTCTCGCATGTCCCTCTCGGTGTCCCAAGTAGCTTCCTCAACTGGACGATGCTTCCATTGAACTTTCACGCACTTAATCTCCTTGGTCCTCAACTTGCGCACATCACTATCAAGAATTGCAATCGGTTCCTCCTCGTATTGGAGGTCTTTGTCTAACACAATTGAGTCCCACTTAATGATATAATACCTATGACCATGATATCTCTTCAACATGGACACATGAAATACCGGATGAACACCCGATAGATTAGGAGGTAAAGCCAATCTTTACGCTACCGGTCCCACACATTCAAGAATCTCAAATGGACCAATGTAACTAGGACTTAGCTTACCTTTCTTGCCATATCTCATCACCCATTTCATTTGTGATACCTTAAGAAGAACATTTTCACCGGTTTGAGAAGTCGTATCTCTTACCTTATGATCTGCATACTTCTTTTGTCTACTTTGGGCTGCTAAAAGTTTAGCTTGAATATTCATCACCTTATCTTGAGCATCCTTCACTAAATCAACGCCCAATGGCTCCACATCTCCAGTCTCAAACCATCCTATGGGTGATCTACATCTCTTCCCATAGAGTGCCTCAAATGGTGTCATATCTATGTTGGAGTGATAACTATTATTATAATAAAACTCACACAAAGGTATGGATTTATCCCAATGCCCTCCAAAATCAATCACACATGCCCTCAACATGTCTTCTAACACTTGGATAGTCCTCTCTGACTGTCCGTCTGTCTGTGGATGGAAGGTTGTACTAAAAGTGAGTTGTGTGTCCAATTCATCATGTAATTTTCTCAACAACTTGGATGTCAATCGGGTACCACGGTCTGAGATGATAGAGAGGGGAACCCCATGCAACCTAACTATCTCTTTCACATAAACTTTAGCCAATTGTTCAGTAGTATAATCTGTTCTTACCGGAATAAAATGGGCTGACTTGGTCAATCAATCAACCATTACCCACATAGAATCAAACTTTCCCAAAGTCTTTGGAAGACCAACCACAAAATCCATGGCTATTCTTTCCCACTTCCATTACGGAATTGGCATTCTTTGAAGCAAACCAGCAGGCCTTTGATGCGCATACTTCACTTGTTGACAATTTGGACACTTCGCCACAAACTCCACTATATCCTTTTTCATGCCCGGCCACCAATAGATTCGCTTCAAATTTCGATACATCTTGGTCACACCCGGATGAATAGAATATTGCGAACCATGAGACTCTGCCAACAATTTCTCAATCAAGTCATATATTCTAGGAACACATATTCTACCTTTAAAATTGAGCACACCATCTGCATCAAGGGTGGTCTCTTGTGCTTTACCACTCACAGTCTTCTTCCTAAGGTCCTCCAAATTCTCAATTGTTTGGCCTTGATCTCCTCAATGAATGTGGCCCTTACTTCAATACTAGCGAACACCTCAGCTCTTTCTGAGATGCCAACTGCATGAATTTAGAGTCCAAGGTCTGAATTTCCATAGCCAAAGGTCAGTTAGTTACACTCAAGCAAGCTAAACTATCCATACTCACCACTTTTTGACTTAAGGCGTCTGCCACCACATTAGCGTTACCCGGATGTATTGAATGGTGACATCATAATCCTTAAGTAACTCCATCCAACTTCACTATCTCAAACTCAGATCCTTTTGAGTGAACACATGCTGCAAACTATGATGATTGGTAAATACCTCACATTTAACACCATAGAGGTAATGTCACCAAATCTTAAGAGCAAACACTATATCCTCTCATGCACCTTTAACTGACGCGAGGCATAAGCTATAACATTCTTATCCTGCATCAACACAGCACCCAAACCAGAATGTGAAGCATCACAATAAACAATAAAATCTTTACCTTCTACCGGTAATACTAGGATGGGTAGGGTGGTCAAGAGAGTCTTGAGCTTTTGAAATCTCTCCTCACACTTTTTAGTCCATTCAAATGGTATCGCCGTTTTGGTCAAATTAATCAAGTGTGTGGTGATAGAAGGAAAGTTCTTCACAAATCGACGATAATAGCTAGCGAGCCCCACAAAACTCCTAACTTCCATCGCGAAACTAGGCCAAACCCAATTCTGAACCGCTTCAAGCTTTTGAGGATCTACCATTACCCCTTCTTTTGAAACTACATGTCCCAAAAATGCTACCGAAGTCAACCAAAATTCACACTTAGAAAATTTAGCATACAACCTTTGTTTCACAAGAACGCCCAAAACAATACGAAGATGGTTGGCATGCTCTTCTTCACTTTTTGAATAGACCAATATATCATCAATAAAGACTATGATGAAAGAATCAAGAAATGGCTTGAACACCCCATTCGTTAAACTCATAAAAGATGCAGGCGCATTAGTCAAATCAAAGGACATAACTAGGAATTCATAGTGTCCATAGCAAGTCCTAAACGTCGTCTTTGGCACATCCTCAAGCCTAATTTTTAATTGATGGTAACCAGACCTTAGATCAATCTTAGAGAAAACTGATGCACCTTGCAATTGGTCAAAAAGATCATCAATTCGAGGCAAATGATACTTGTTTCGAATAGTGACCCTATTCAATTACTGGTAACCTATACACATTCTTATACTACCATCTTTTTTCTTAACAAACAAAATTGGGGAACCCCAAGGGAAAGCACTAGGTCAAATAAATCCCTTACCAAGAAGCTCTTGGATTTGAGCCTGAAGCTCTCTTAATTACGCCGGAGCCATACGATATGGAGGAATAGAAATAGGGCGCGTACCAGGCTCTAAATCAATAAAGAAATATATAGCTCTATCTGGAGGCATACCAGGCAAGTCACTAGGAAAGGCTTTTCTAAATTTTGACCCCACAGGAATAGACCCAATGGATGGAGCCTCAATCTCAACATCCCTTATATGAGCCAAATAAGCCAAACAACCCTGCCCTATCAATTTCTTAGCTCGAATGGAGGATGTGATCTTATTTCGCTTAGGCTCGTACACCCCTTCCCACTTTAATTTTTCTATTCCCGAAATTTCTAGAGTTACAGATTTAGTATTGCAATTAAGCACAACATAATAGGGGGACAACCAAGTCACGCCTAAGATTATGTCAAAGTCAATCATATCCAAAATCACCAAATCAGCCCAAGTCTGAAAACCATAAACAAAATAAGACAAGCACGATAGACATGGGTAACTATGACTGACTCTCCAACTAGGGTACAAACATGGATAAGGGAATCAAGTATATCAAAAATCATATCAAACATTGTGGCAAATCGTACAGATACATAAGAATAAGTAGAACCTGGATCAAATAAACCATTAGCTATCCGGTCACAGACAAGAATAGTACATGTGATCATTGTGTCAGACACCTCTGCCTCATTCTTGCCCAGAAATGCATAACACTGAGCCCTATCATCTTGGCAAGCCACTTTCATGCCTGGTTGCGCGTTACCCCTGCCTGTATTACCATTTCCTCTATCTCCATGGCTTTGCTGATTACCTCCTCGCGTACCTTGTGGAACTCCTCTACCATTATTACCATTCCCTGCGGGTACCACTACTCTAGAATGCTGCTGCGCGGAATCTAACACACGTGGGTGGGGACAATCTCTCCTCATATGTCCAGGTTCACCACAGTTGTAGCAGGTACGAACAAAAGATGGTTTATCGCCCGTCGAAGGCACAACTCCCTGGCTATCCTGAAAATTATGAGATAGAGTTTTCGAGTAACTACCTGCAGAGGCGGGTATAACGGACTGAATTGGCTTGGCTGCAAGCGTTGGCCTTCTAAACCCCTTGGAATAAGAACCTTGAAAGTTACTCAAGTTCTTGGCCATTTTTGCCCATGCCTTAGTTTGACCGTCTCGCCTCACCCCCTCCACTTTCTTAACATAGTCTGTCACCTCATTAAAGCTCCTCCCTGCAGAAGTCATATAAATAGATAATAGTTGCAACTCAAAATTTAGCCCCTTAATAAATAACCGGATCCTCTCGTCCTCAGTAGTCACCAATTGAGTAGCATATCTAGACAAAGCATGGAACTTGGCCTCATAAACAGCCACAGTCATACCACCTTGCTCCAAAGCCATGAACTCATCCTTCTTGCGATCCCTCAAAGTCCTAGGCACATATTTCTCCAAAAATAGAGCATGAAACTGGTCTAAGTAAGTGGAGGTAAAGTAGAAGATCTGCATTCCATATAAGCTCTCCACCACTGCTTAGCCATACCTTGAAGTTGAAAGGACACAAACTTTACCCCATGCTGATGGACAATTCCCGACTTAGGAAGCCTCTCATAGCAATCTAAGATAAACTCATAAGCATCCTCATTCTCAGAACCAAGAAACTTAGAAGGCTTTAGCTTCAGAAACTTAGTCAACATTTCATGCTCATTACCAGTTATAACAGAACCTAACAAAGGACGAAAGAAAGCATCATTACCTCCCGTTCCACCCACATTGGCTGTAGTGCTAGCAACAGGAGGGTTAGTAGGATCTTGAGTTGCTGGAGCAGAAGGAAGCACTCCAAGAACAGCCAACCCTTTCAAGAATGACATGATCTGTCGAGCTAACATCGGGTCTATGGGGGGAACATTTGTAGTCTCAGCCTGCTCCTCTTCCTCTTGTCCCACATCCTCAACATTCTCCTCTTCAATCTCTTCATGATGTGCAAGAGGGTTTTAATTCACAGAAGCATTTTCAATAGAAACTCCATTTCCAGCAGGTGTTACTCTTCCACGACCTCTACCTCTAACTCTTCTTTTACCCCTGCCTCGACCGCGACCTCTCGTTGCAGATTCTTCAGCTGGAGCATTGACGGGAGCTATGGGCCTAACGTTGTTGAATCTAGTATTAATCATCTACGGACAGAAGATTGAAGGAGGTTAGATACCAATTTGAATCACCAGATCCCAATTGGAATCAAGTCATAGCACGAAAGGAGAGAAGAGAAAACAAAGAGATTTCCTAAAGTCCTATAGCCTCTCGAAGAAAAGTAAAGGCGTCCCGTACTGTTCCGCGAGAGTCTACTAGACTTGTTTTGGTACATCGAGATCAACGAACCTAGTCTCTGATACCAAGTTTGTCACGACCCAGACAGTCGTGATTGACACCCACACTAACTCTCCGGTGGGAGAAGCACTACTACAACTCAAACCAGGCAACTAAACCAAAACTAAGGCATTTAAGTTACGAAAGCAAGTTAAATACTAAGAAAATAAATAGAGTTCGCATAAACTCTAACAAAAGTCTAACAATAATAAACTAACAGTGCAGAAGTAATTCCTAGAACCTGAAAGTCAATGTACCAAAAAATCTAAAGTTCAACAAGTCTAAACAAGGAGGGATCCAACCCTAATCTAATGAACTAATCAACTAACTAGGATATAGTTTAAATCCAGAAATGGTGGACATATATGAAAGAGAATCCATGGCTGCCCAGAAGAATTGGCTCACCCTTAAATTGTGATCTCTTAAGCGGGGTTTGTTAGTAGCCGCTTGAAGATGCCCTGTACTCAACAAAAATAAGAGCAAGTGCAGTATCAGTACACAACCACAGTGTACTGGTAGGTTCATGCGGCTATCCCACTAAGTGTAACATAAGCAAGTCAATACAACAATATAATCACATGCATATATCGAACATATACAATATCATCTACATTTATGAACAATGAACAACTTCACATGTCTCAAAATACACAATTATGACAAGTCATTGGTCCTCTCATGGAACTCAAACCCAAACAATTAGAATACTGAAACGTGCTACCCGATCCAATGATTATGCCTGAACGTGGCTACCGATCCCATAATTATGCCGGAACGTGGCAACCGATCTAAGTTAGTTATGCCGGAACGTGGCAACCGATCCATTAAACACACCACAATCACAATCACAAGTATATCCTCAAGATCATATAATTAAGTCATAATTTCATGGTAACCATCATTCATCTATCTCATTTACAACAAGTGTGATCAATAATGCAACATTCATATAAATATATGTATCATAATAAAGTAAGAACAAACATACATCACATAATCATAGCATCACAACCATCACCTACCTCGAAACAATCTTGAAACCCTAAGAAACTTTATCCTTCCCTTTTCGGATTCATTCCTCTTGTTCTTGGTCTACAAACAATCAATATAATATGGTGATCAATAAATAATCACTAATAACCCAAATTACTAACAATTCTATGAACCCTAGATCAAACCCATGATCAGAATTATTCAAATTAGGGTTGTTTCCACCATCGAATCTATAACAAAACCCTCCCCCATTAATATTCACCCATTCTATTACGTTCTCTGGATCGAAAAATGGATTTGGGGAGTGAAAAGATTACCTTTCGCCTCAAGGATGGTGGAAAATGAGTAGGTGTCTCCTTGGGTTTTTTCTTTAGCTCTAAAAATCAAAAAGTGCATAATAAGGTCATTTAGGGGTTTATTAACGACCTTAAGTCGTGTCGAGCCATCTACAGAGGCCCCTCCAGAGAGACAAAAATCCCCGCCAAGGCGGGTTGCACGAATTAGAGAGCTATTTAAAGAATTCCAAAATCTCCATTTCACAACACACCTCTAACCCACGACGCTCAGAAAATACCCTTCACGCTAAGATCGATTCCAGGAGTTCTACTCGCCCGAATTCAATTATGTAAAGTCATACGGGTTCCTTAAAGAGATATCTAACCAGTCATGTAATCAAAATCATAAATAATTCACTCCGATTGTTACCGGATTTCCCTGAACATTAAAGACTCTGATTTCATCCAAATCTGGACTAAGTTGGGAAAATCCAAATACTACGAAAAAGTTTTGCGGCCCCAAATTTTCCCCCGTTGGCTTTTCTATAAAGATGGGAACAAGTCGTTACAACAAGTTCCTATATCTTTTAGTGCACCTGAAGAGTCAAAAGTTAATGTTTTGGAGGTAAGCATTTGAAAAATTCCTCTAGTCATAGGTGTTTAGTTTTTCTTTTTTAAAACATGTACAAAATTATTTTGGTGAATTCTTATACTTTTTTTATAAAAAAAATTGTGTTATGAAAGAAAAATAAATGTTCCTCTATGAAGGTTGCAACCACTTCTAACAATTTTCATAGAAATAGAATGAAACTTTTCATCACACATCGAATTATTTAGTGAATCTTAAGAAATGCATAGCCAGAATCATATTTGATCTTATTATAAAATGTATAAGATTGATGAACAAGTATCTTTTTTGGCACTCCAGCAGTTTGATTAAGTTCACAAAATGTTAATCTAAGCATTCTTTTATTCATATTTTAAACAAGAATATGAATGAGAATCTCAAAGTTGTTGGTGATGGGGATTCAGTATTAATGGAAGTTCTCATAACTTTTCTCGCACTTGATAAATCAAAAGCTGATGTTTTAGAGCTAAGCTTTTGAAAAGTTTCTTTAATTAGAAAGTGTTTAGTTTAATATCATTTACAACATGATCTAAAATTATACCACCCCTTCACCACCACCACCACCCCTAAAATTTATCTGATGTAATTTTACTAGACACGGAGTAAGAGTACACCTTTGTAAAAAAAAAATCAAGTAAGTCGAACCCAACCATATTAAAATATTGATAGTGTCATTAAATATTTCTCAAATAATTAGGAAATAAATCATGATTTTGGGACTAACTAAAAAGAAAATATGTCACATTAATTAGATTACAAGGAGTATATAAATAATAGTATAAACAAATAAATAATTTTAAATATTATCTAATAATTATATTCTATCATTCAATTGTGCCTTGATTTTAGTTAGGTCCTACATACTCGTAAAATTTGATAGATCTTTCAAGATAACTTTTGTCTGTGTGATAACACAAATGAATATTTTTGTTTCACATCCAAACCACATATGACTTGGAAAACTACGATAATGTCACATCAGTATAAAACCTGTAAGGTAATGAAAAAACTCAAACCTCTACCCTTGATTAATAGACATAAAATACTCACTGTGATTTTGATCAAAATTTAACAAACATTGAAATTAGCATAGAGAACATGACTTAACATCATTACTCATGTTAAACTACATTATAAATAAATATATTGAAAGATTAATTGAGTTTCTTTACCACTAAAAATATAATTTATCAACAGAAATATAAAGTAAATTTTCTTTTTATGTGAAGATACGAAAAGCGTTACAAAGAAGTTTGAGTTTCTCAAGAAATTCATTGTCCTTGTTACTGAAAGCATAGGAAAATACATATATGCAATTTTCATCTTTATTTTCTTTAAATAATGTTTTTTTTATTATTTTCTCCAATTACTTCACACAATATTTAATTTTACAAAATATATAACTAAGTGATTCATATTTTTTACTATAATATTGATAAGCAGCACAAAATTGATCATGGAGATGCAATAATGGTTGTTCCCATATCTTCTATTCCACCTCAAGCTGGTATTTTATTGGTAAGTTTTGACAAATCCATGCATTGTTTCACATACTTATTATAAGGTGTTTATTTCTTTTCCTATTTAGAATATGTATAAAAATCTTTTTATGTATTCCGGAATTACTTTTTTAATATTTGTTATCTTATGGGAATAAAAGTTTGAATGAATAGTGATGGCTAGTGATGGTTGTTGTGGTCCGTAATGATGGTTGTTATGAATGAAAATTGAGTATGATATGTTGACTTGATGATGTTGTGAATAGTAGGGATTAATAGTGGTGATAGAAGAAGTTGAGAACAATAGTTTTGTGGTAGTTCATAGTTGGATGATAACTAAGGGGGGTGTTTGGATGAGTTCTTTTGAAGAGACTTATAAGTCAAAAGCTAAAAGTTGGAGGCAACACCCAACTTTTGATTTTTTGGTACTTTTTCAGCCTTAAAAAATGTTTTCCCAAACATTTCCATAACTCAAAAATAGCTTAAAGAACAAAAGTAACAAAAAATGAGTCAATTCAAGCATCCGCTAATAGCTTATGGTTGTGGTAAATTATGGTGGTAGACAATATATAGTGCAGACAAATGATGGTCATTGTTGATACTGCTAGATGATTTTTTTGGTAATGATGATTGGTATCAATAATAATTGTAAATAGTAGCTTAGCTAGTGTTAGTGTTAGTGTTGGCTGATTGTAATGATTGATAGTGATGGTGATTGAAAACAAAATATGAACATAAACACTTAGTGCTACTAGATATAACTGAATGCATTATATTTTGTACTAAGATATTTTTAATATGTTGTGTACCACTTGATGTACAAATTATTTATGCTCCCAGCTCCACAAGGTAATTACCATTTGAAAATAGATTTTGGATGTATTTGACTTTCAAAAAATATAACTTGTTTTGATTGCAGAATGAGAAGAATAAGAATAAGGTTGTAGAGATGATACCAGAAAATATGCATTACCTGCATATGCATACATTTGAAAAGAGAAGGAAAAACTGAATCATCAAGAATAGTTCTCATCGAGATGGATCAACAATTGATTGCGTAAGTTTTTTCATTTGAATAATAGAAATGTTTGTTTTGTCAATATTAATACCAAGTTATACTTTGATTAATGAATTATGTACTGAACATTTAATAATTGTTGTCAAACAGGTCTACCATCATCTGGAGACAAAGGAAAAGTTTCGATCTATGATAGAGGTTTATAAGTTTCTTCTATATGGAGAAATTCCTGAAAAATACAAAAAAACAAGTGGAAAGGGAGACACATTGTAGGTTAGCTCAAAAAGTTAGATTAGAATAAATAATGAAATCAACTATATTTATGCATTGTCACTAAAAGGGTTTAATTTTAAGGTTACATCAATACGGAAACCACGTATGCGCGGTAACAAATTGATCAAACACTATGTGGTTGGAATATGTGAATCCTGCAATGGAGTTTACATAAAAGATCGTAGTGGTGTTAATTATTTATCTAAACGTGACATCCCTTCCAACATAGGTAAGCAATGTTAATAAAATAAAAATAAAACAAATAGGTCCTTCATATATTGTTGTTATTTTTTGTTGTTTTCATGTTCATTATCATAACTGCCTGATTGATTCTTATAATTTTGTATTATTTTTGTCGCCACAAAAAAAGAGAAAAAGAGAAAATGAAGATTTGTTTGGGCATCAACAGGTCAACTTGGGAAGTGATGCATTAAGTGCACATGTGAACTTAGGAGAAGTTGCACTAAGTACTCCTGTGAAATCCTTTTTTTACCTTTGGGATTTTGAGCTCTTACAGGAGGGACACATGCATAACATTTCTTGTTATAACTGTACTTGTATTAGTTAATCAGTTGAATGCGATGAATATTATTTGTCATTCATTATTTAATAAAAATACTTCATTTTGACTTTTTCCTATTTCTAGGACTAATGATTTTGTTTAATGTAAAACTTATAGTATTGCTTTTGTCCTAATACTATTGCTCATATTATTAATTTAAAATAAAATAAAATTGTGTCAAATAAATCTAATATATATATATATTCATTATTTAATAAAAGTACTGAATTCTGAATTCTTCGCATTTCTAGGACTAATGATTTTGTTTAATGTAAATCTTATAGTATTGCTTTTGTCCTAATACTATTGCTCATATTATTAATTTAAAATATAATAAAATTGGGTCAAATAAATCTAATATATATATATATATATTCTAAAAGTACGAAGGTCTTTAGAAATGTTAATTGGTTTTTTCCTTTATTAAAAGACTCTACACTAGGAAAAACTTACATCCTGAAATATATGGTAATAGAAATATATGTTTATAAAATTAAGGAGCTATAAAACATTTTGTAAGATCAAAATATATGGTAAGAGATATTAGAAGAATTAGCTATTAAGAGAATCCTAAAATATATGCCAACAAGAATATATTTACATATATATAAGAATTTTTTCTCCATATTAAGGTAATATTTTCTTGGAGATTATATTTTTCTAGGGAAGATTATTCTCCAAAATAACTCATATGTACATCAATTGACCAAATTATTTTTTTATATTTAGGTATTTTTATTATTATTTATCTTTGTTATCGCCGTTCAAGGTTTCTTTGTTAATTTGCGCGTAATGCCCCGGTGTTTTGATCCAAACAACATGTTCAAAATTTCAGTTCAATCATATTCTCTAATGGTACATCAAGAGATTGGGCTCACTAGATGAAGCCGTTCATGTAAAAATAGTTATCCTTCCTTTTCAGATTCAAAATAGATGAACAAGAGTGTGCTTAAAAGAAGAGAAGGTGAATGAGAGACCATTGTGTAGCTCGAACCAAATTTGATTTATATTATTAATTTATTGATAAATTTATAGTTGTATTGTATGCAATATTTGAAAAATATATATACAATTCTCTTTTCATCTATGGTGTAACTGTATTGACCCTTTAGGTCATTTTTGTATTATTGCCTTTTTTTTCTTCATTTACAACATTCCTATAGCAACCCTAAGTTATTTATGCTTTGTTGAGACTGACAGTTTAGTCACCCAGTCGTTCATTTGGATTCTGGGCATGTCTATGTGTTTTGGAACTTTTGAAACTTGAATGGTTGACTTTGGTCAAAATTAATTGAAGACGGCCTCAGAAAGCAATTTGGATTTTTTCGTCATCTCTAAAATGTTGAGTTTGATTTAGAAGGACCCTTTGTGCGAATTCGACGCTCTGAGCTCATCCTGAGCCCTCTTGTGGTGTATGACTCAAAATAGAGGTTGGGTGTGGGACCCTTTTTTTTTTAATCCAGATTACATGTAACACCCCGCAACTAGAAAGATCTAAAATTAGAAAGAGTCATTTTTGGAAAGAATGAAAAATCTGGAAATTTGACAAATTTGAGTTAAGTAAGAGTATTAGGTCAACTTCAAATGACCATAACTCCTAGATCATGATAATTTTAGTGTACTACAAGATACCATAGGAAGGATATTTGAATTATATTTCCAACGCCACCGAGTTTTCTCCGTTTCAAGTTCGTATGAGGGATATATGCCCATGTGAAGTTGGGTTGTCTAGATAAGGAAAGTCAAAACCGGATTTTAGAAGAGCATTATGGTATTTTCACTACCCAATTAATTAAATTCGTTTTTAGTAAATTATTTGGGGTCTAAACTGAGTTAATTCAGTTTACGCTATTGAAAATAAGTTAGGGTTTTGAGAGAAGGGAAAATAAGAGGAGAAAAGAGAAGGAGAAGCAAGGAAATCGCTAAGTTTTTAAAGAATTGCTTGTGGATTTCGTCAAGGGGTGATCTCTACGAGGTATGTGAGTTCACATAGCATTGGGTTTGTTCACCCACGCGCCAAACATATTTATTTCAGTATGATTTTCTTCCTAAAATATTGAAACTTTCAAGTTCTTGAGTTGTGTTCTTGAATTGCTTTCGTTCTTCAACTTGGGATGAGATTGAGGAGTTCTTGAGAGTTTAAGGTCGGTTGTTAGAGTTGTTTTGAGTTAGATTATTGTGTAAATGTGTTGGGTATCTTAATCTAAAGAGAATTTGAGAAAAAGAACCGAATTTAGGCGAATTGGGGTTAAAAATGAAGAAGGAACAAGTCGAGCGAATCTGGGTACCGGGTCCGCGTCGCGGACCTGTTCCTCAGGATTTGAAAAATGTTCTTTGCATCGCGGAACAGTCACGGACCCTTCTGCCTCAAAATTTATTTTGAGAACAAATATTAAAATGCATATCCGCGTCGCGGACTTTCTTCGAGACAGTGATTTCTTCATTTTTTTCTCATGTTTAACTATCTAAAAACACTTCTAAACATCATGAGATCTTTCCTATCACAAATCACAATCCTTAAATCAATTAATTCAAATTCAAGGAAAGTTAAGAGCCAAGTCAAGACAAGTTCGTAGAGTCTTCCACGAGTCTTTTACAAATGTTTTAACTTTGTTTTAAGACCTTGAGTTTTGAGTTGAGTAAAGAGTAAAGATTGAAGTTCATTTCTTCAAAAAGAGTATATCGGGACTATGTATTCCCAAAGAGTAAAATGTTTTCACATTTAAACATGAGAGGAAGCAGAGATTTCCAAAAGAGCCTTTGAGCTAGTTTTAAGTAAAGAAGAAATGCTCTCACAATTAAGCAAGAGAGGAAACTTTGATTTCAAGAAAAGGCTTTGAGCTAAGTTTTGAGCAATTATCTCAAACCACAGAAAGAAGTTTTGTTTTTAAACATAAGTGCTAATATTATATTTTGGGAGTAGTATTGAGCACCGATATAGGGATGCGAGTTCATATTAACTCAAGTTTCCATAAACCATGTAGTCATCATGCAGACAACTTCCAGCCCCCATAAACCATGTAGCCACCATGGGTAGAAAAGGGTCATACTTTTTAGATGATTCCTTAGTGATTTTTAGCATAGACTAGTGGATCCACCTAGTAGTCAGGTTCTATACCCTCGGTAAGGTATAGGATGGCCCTGGCAGCGTGAGACAAAACGTTGTATCATCACAATAGCTCTTAAGTGATGGTTGTCGGTTAGAGAAACTCCACAGTGATATTTTGTATTCCTTTTAATTCTTATATACACAGATTATTTGTATTTTCATATACAAACACAGTTCATATTGTGTCTTTGCATACAAACAGAGTTACTATTGTATTTTTCAATACACAAAGTTGCTATCCATGTTTTAAAAGCTTTTCTTTATATTGCATTTACATTACTCCTTTATATTGAAATAAGTTCAGTTCAGTTAAGTTAAGTTGAGACCAAGTTTGTTCTTTCAGTTCCATTCAAGCTTATGTCTTGTTTTAGTATTCCCCTCGCATGCTCTTACATTCAATGTACTGATGCCATTTGGCCTGCTTCTTTTAATAATGCAAATACAGGTAACCAGGATCAGCATCTAGGGCATCGTTGATTCTAGTTGAGCTCCAGAGTTTGTTGTTAAGCCTCCTTGCTTTCGGAGGATCCCCTTTTATGTCATTTCAATATTTTAGTTCATTAGGATGTCGTGGGTCTTGTCCCGACATCCATTTCAGTTTAAAGGCTTCATAGATAAACATTTAGTTAGCTCTCTTTTCATTATTTTGTTATTGGCATTTGTTTTGAGACTTGAGATTCCATCTTGGCTAGTTTGAATATTTTTTTTAAGACATTCTAAGTTTATTTCATAAATTCCTTATTTGAGACTATATCTTATGTTTAAGTCTTCCGTTGAGTAAGTAAGCCAGACGAAGGGTTCGCTTGGGGCTAGCAATGGTTCTCGAGTGCCAGTCCCGCCCAGGGTG
This sequence comes from Solanum tuberosum, assembly GCF_000226075.1. NCBI lineage: Eukaryota > Viridiplantae > Streptophyta > Magnoliopsida > Solanales > Solanaceae > Solanum > Solanum tuberosum. Next base: position 657,662 of record NW_006239086.1, on the reverse strand, counting down.
TATGCTCGGGGGATGAAATTACATCAATTTGAAGTTTCAACATCGCCTTTGAGTCTGAAATGACGAATTTGGTCGGGTAGCATATACTATTTGCACACACAGGGTTCGAACCTCATTTGGATATTTGAACACTTGAAGTTCTAGCTGATGCACTAGCATTTGGTGTAGGTGACCTTCCTCATCATCATCATGATTAACCCTCTGCGAGCACGGAGGGTTACTATACTTAGCAATCGTAGTCGCAATAGTGATTAGTAGTTGATCGGTGTTTTCGTGTTTAATCTTTGTGGTCGCAAGTGTTGACCTCTACAATTCCATGGGTCATTTAACCTACCATGCACGATCGCGACCTTAGACCCCCACGTTCACGATGAGTAAGTTCTTTTTTTGTTATAAATAAACTCTAGACGCGAACCAACTCCATTCCTAAACTTCAAATTATGATTTTGGGAGCTTCATAACTCCACATTGGGAAATTCTTGTTGGTAAATGTATGGGATATCCCAGGCTTCGTGTTGGAGTGTTCGGTGACTTGTGGGGAGAGTTGTGAGGAGGTAAATTTCACTTCGAAGGATCTAACTTACTACTTTAATGGAGAATTCTCGCTGTTTTGCTTGCTGCATTCCGAGCCTTTAATTGTGTCTCATTTTTTGACACAATTCCAGTAAGCTAAATGCGACCTTTTTGATAGAGTCAATTTAGGGATTATCAGCGTGGGTCCCAAATTCTCATTTTTTACTAGATTTTTGGTCCATCTCTAATTGTTGTTCTTTTCGTGGACAAGGCAACAAGCCTTCACGATGTGGCATCAACCTTTCTAATGGGAGACAAAAATCAATGCCCTCTACGAATGTGGCCTAAGGCATGTGAAGGTGAACTAGAACACGTGTTGCACCAACTGGTGCAACATCAGCTGATGAAACAATGCTCAAAATGCCCGATGAATGGTGAATTGATTACCTTGGTGTGAACCCTTGCTTTTTCTTCTCCCATAGGTTAAAGAGGGAATCTAGGAGAATTAATTTGGTGTGATTTTAGGGAAATAGGAGAATGAGTTTGAAATGGGTAGATTTACGATTTCAAGTATTTATATAGGGCTTAGGATGAAGACCAAAACGACATAGCATATGCTTAAATCATATAGAAAAAGACCCAAAAGCCCTTAAGAAATATTTGCCGGAACTAGTCTACAGGTGAGACCTACGGAACGTAGAACTTTTTAAAGTCCATTCTGGTCAACCGTAGACCAAGTTTTGGGAACTTAAATTCACCAAAAAATTTGAAGAGACCTTTATATGGTCCGTACGATATCCTACGGTCTGTAAACCCTAACCGTAGAACTCAATTTTAACCCCATAATTTCACTAAGTCTGGATAGCTTCTATGGAATACATCTATGACCTACTAGTCACTCGACGAACTGTATTTTTCATCCATAGGATGAGACACTGGGACTTTATTTTCAAAATATATTTTCCCATTCCTACAAGATTAATCTACGACCTGTAGAAACTTCGACGAACCGTAGACTTTTTCGTAGACATGAACAAGTGACCAAAATTGATGCAACCTTTTGAAAACCAAAGGTGTTATAATATCTCCCCCTTGGAAACATTCGTCCTTTAATGGAACTTAAGGCAACATAAAGAGGGTAGGAGAAGAAATTTAACAACCAAACATGAATGCAATCATATAAGTGCACATAATCAAAGAGGAAATCTACTCCAAGTTAAGACATACTCAAACATCATTACAAAAGACATACATGCAAGCATATAGAAACATTAGAATTACTAAGACATATGAATCTGCAATAATGAACCATGAGGAGCTAAATACCTCAAACTAGAGTAGAATCAGAGGGAAAGAGATGAGGATATCGAGACATCATATCAGTCCCAGCCACGACATCTTTATAGATGCAATTCCTTGTTCCTTAACTTTCTAACTTGCCAGTAAAAAATATTAACCGAAACTTCTTCATAATAAATACTTTCCTTTATACCAAGACTCTCCAATGGTACAATATATTTTGGATGACCGATACACTTCTTCAATAAGGACACATGGAATATTGGATGCACAGACGATAAATTGGAAGGTAAGTCAAATTCATAAGCCACATTGCCTATACGCCTCAACACTTGATAAGGACCAACATAACGGGGACTAAGCTTTTCTATTTTACCAAACCTCATCAACATCAAACTCAAGATTCCTTTCTTCTAAAATTGGCATAGGACTTTCATCGACTTTGAGCCATTTTCAACATTTCTCTAATAAGACGAACTTTCTCCATAGCCTCATGTACAAAACCAGGACCTATCAAAGCAACCTCAACAACTTCAAACTAACATGTAAGAGATCTATACCTCCTACCATAAAGAGCTTCATATGGGGCCATACAAATACATGAATGATAGTTATTATTATATGCAAACTCAATTAAAAGCAAATGATCATCTCAATTACCTTTGTAGTCAATCACAAAAGCGCTTAACGTATCTTCCAAAGTTTGCATAGTAATCTATGCTTGCTCATCAGTTTTAGGATGAAAGGTCGTACTAAGTTTGACACGAGTACCAAGACCTTTTTGGAAAAACTTCCAAAATTGAGATGTAAATTGGGTACCACAATAAGAGATATTGGAGAGGGGCACCCCATGCGACCTAACCATTTACCTTAGATAAAACTTAGCATAATCTTCCACTAAATAAGAAACCTTGACGGGAATGAAATGAGCCGACTTCGTCATATAATCTACAATAACCCAAATAAAATCATATTGCCTCCTGGTACGGGGTAAACCAAAAATAAAGTGCATATTCAATGCTTCCCACTTCCAAGTAGAAATACTAATATCTTGGGACAAACCTCCCGGCTTTTGATGCTCAACTTTCACTTGTTTAAAATTAGGACACATAGCCACAAATTTCTACAATATCCTTCTTCATCCCATTCCACTAATAGACCTCCCACAGGTTGCGGTACATCTTTGTGGCTCCCGGGTGAATGGATACCCAAGAACTATGGGCTTTCAATAAAATTTGTTCCCTAAATTCATCAACATAGGGAACACATAAATGACCTTGATATCGATGCACACCATTTTTCCCTTGGGAGAAAGCCTCAGCGTACTTATTAAGTATTGCTCCCTTTAACTCAAAAAGAATTGGATCATGAGTTTTCTTAGCTTTCACATCCACCACAAAAGACTATGTTGATGCCTTTTGAACAATAACACCACCCATTCGAAATCAACTAGCCGAACACCCAATCGGGCCAATCTATGAACATCACGAACGAATTCCTTCTTACCTCTTTCAACATGAGCAACACTACCCATTGATAATTGACAAAAAGTGTCTGCCATTACATTTGCCTTACAGGTGTGATAGAGGACACTCATGCCATAATCCTTTAACAAATCAAGCCACCTTCTCTGGCTAAGATTTATATCCTTTTTCTTGAATACATATTAAAATTTTTTGTTGTCGGTAAGAAATTCAACATGGACACCAAACAAATAATTCCTCTAAAAGTTTAAAGCAAAAACAACCATTGCTAATTCCAAATCATGGGTAGGATAGTTCTTTTCATGAATCTTGAGTTGCCTTGAAGCATGAACTATAACTTTCCCATTTTGCATAAGGTCACACCCTAATCCAATCTTTGAAGCATCACAATACACAACTAAGACATCTTCCCTTCTAGTAAAGTCAACACCGGAGCGAAGGTAAGCATATCTTTCAACTCTTGAAAACTCTGTTCACATGCTTTTGACCATAAAACCTTAAACTTTTTTGGGTCAATGCAGTCATTGGAGAGGCAATCGAAGAAAACCCTTCCATAAACCTTATATATTATCCGGACAAACCCAAGAAGCTTTGAATATCCGAAGGGGATAGGGGTCTAGGACAACTCTTAACCACATCTGTTTTCTCCGAATCTACCTCAGTACCCTTACTGAAAATAATGTGATCAAGGAAATTCACATATCTCAACCCAAACTCACACGTACTAAACTTTGCAAATAATTGTCAGTCTTTGAGGACTTGTATCAAAATCCTCAAATGATCAGCAAGTTCATCTCGCTCCGTGAGTAAATCAAGATTTAATCAATAAACACTAGAACAAATATATCAAGATACTATCTAAATACTCCATTAATCAAGTTAATGAATGCGGTCGGAGCATTAGTCAAATAAAATGACATTACCTAGAATTTATAATGACCATACTTAGTTCTAAAATTCATCTTCGGAATGTCACTTTCTTTCACCCTCAATTGGTTATAACCCTATCGGAGTTCAATCATTGAGAAGAAAGTTGCACTTTGGAGTTGGTCAAACAAATCATCAATCCTTGGAAGAGTATACTTATTCTTAATTGTAACCTTATTTAATTGCTAGTACACATGCGAAGTGAGTCATCCTTCTTACAAACAAATAGAACAGGAGCACCCGATGGAGAGATACTTGGTCGGATGAAACCCTTACCCAAAATATCTTTCAATTGATCCTTTGATTCCTTAAGTTCTGTCGGAGCCATACAATATGGAGGAATAAAGAAAGGTTGTGTATCTAGGAGAAGGTCAATACCAACACTTATTTCCCTTTTGGGAGGAACACCATCTAAATCATCAAAAAACACTTTTGGAAACTTATTTCCAATGGGGACTAACTTAAGAATAGGGATTTTGGAATCCCTATCCCTAACACGAACAAGATGATACATGAAACATCTATTAATCATTTTTCTATCTTTAAGACAACGAACAAACTGATCATTGGACATATAATTTCCCTCTTTCCACTCTAGGAAGGGCTCATTTGGAAACAAAAACTTAACCACTCGGGTTCTATAACAAAAAGAAGCATAGAAAGAATAAAACCAATCCATACTAAGAATAACACTGAAATCCAACATATAAATCTCTACAAGATAAATATAAGTGACTCTATGTGATTAGGAGATGAGAAAATTTTTATAGACTCTCTTTGACAAACTAGATTCACCAATAGATGTAGAGATAGAAAAAGGAGTCTATCAACACATCTGGAGAAATGTAAAATCTCGTAGCCACATATATTATCATAAAAGACAAAGTAACACCAGCGTCAAGCAAATCATAAACATAAAGATAAACACTTTCAACATATCGCTAACCACATCGGAAAAACCCTCTTGATCATGTCAAGTTTGAAGTGCATAGAATCTATTTTGCTTTGGAGAACTTGAGCTTGAACCAATAGGTGGAGTTTGCCTACCATCTTTTCCCTTGTAGATTTTAGATGGAAAATCTCTCAAGTGATGGCCACTTTTACCACAACCAAAAAACTTATCCGTACCCATCAAACATTTTCTCGAATGACTCTTACCAAACCTTTGGCATGCGAAAACCAAAGATCCATTTCCACCACCATTTCCTCCTTGAGGCTTTGGGTTAGACACCCTATCTTTGTTGAGTTTAGGAGCCAGAGCATTCAAGGAACCTTGATCGGAAAACCTGTGTCAGAATCTAGAACGATCATGTCCATCGGACCTCAAATGTGAAAAGCCACCATCACCGGTCTTTATCCTCTTATCCGCCCTAGACCTTTCCTTAAGCTTCTTTTTTCCCTAGCTAGTCTACATTTGCCCTCAATGTAGAAATCTAACCCATCAGAGTATCAAGCACCTCCGAACTACCCTCGGCCTTTTCTTGAGCCTCTAGTATAGTTGTGAGATTACTTAACCTCACCCCGTGTGTTTTAATCAATCTGTTACATTGGGTTACCCTATATCTCAATTGTAACATCCTAGAAATTTCTAAGTTAAGATTCAAACCATTCTTCAATTTGAATAAGATCGTACCAACTGATTCTTAAATTTCCCATATGTGTAAAGGTCAACTCTTTAGTGTGGGAATGAAATTGGATATGAATTAAGGTTACTAGAATTCATAGCACAAAGTTGAGTTGAAAGCTTCAATATCAATTACGTTTTTATGTAAGATTCTACTTCGGTCAAATTCAAACGACCATTTATCTTAGAATTTAAAGATTTACGTGGCTCATAACATATCAAAATAAAGGTATTTGAATCTTCTTTCCAACGCCACCAATGTCACAATAATCCGGGTTTCAAGTACAAAGTTAGGATCATTTTAGTAACCTGATACAATGTAGTGACGAATTAGCCGACAGGAAAACATTAAAAATGATCATTTTTTCTTTTTACCTCTAAGAAAACCCTAAACCAATTTATTGACTAATTAAATGCCCAAAACAACCATATTTTCATCTCTTAATTCCTCATTCTCTTCTATCTCCAACCCTAAGGCAAAACCCTAAGGAAAATCAAAGCATAGGACTTTCATTCAAGATTTTTCCAATCTTTTTCAAGATTGTTCTTCATGGTAAGTACTTCTCAAGAATTTCATTCTTTTAAAGTAAAATTTCTTCATACACTTATGAATCATTAGTGAAAATCCTAATTTTTGCCATAGAGTTTTCAAGAAACTAATTAAAAAATCTCAAGGAAGGTTTTCTTGATTATTCTCCTTCAAGCTAAGGTTTCAAGGCTTCTAATCAAGTTCTTTTAAAGATTCTTCAAGATCCTTTTTCTTCCAGGTAAGTAAGGCTATTCATAGTGATGGACTGAACTTGTCCTCTTGCCCTACATCTCAATTCAGTCACTAAAAGTTTAATCTAGGGTTATACCCTTAGTTTTTAGAATTCTTGAGATGAGCTTGTTGTTGAGTTTTGAGTTATATTCCTAATGGTTGAGTTGCTATATGTTATGCATTGAGATTCTTGAGTTGATTCGTTTATGGCTATATATAAGAATGAACCCTATTAATTGAGTTTTCTTGAGATGAGTAGTATCGTTGAGTTTTGAGTTATATTCCTAATGGTTGAGTTGCTATATGTTATGCATTGAGATTCTTGAGTTGATTCGTTTATGGCTATATATAAGAATGAACCCTATTAATTGAGTTTTCTTGAGATGAGTAGTATCGTTGAGTTTTGAGTTCTTGAGTTCCTAGCATTGAGTTTTTCTATATTGTTATTGAGAACCTTGAGTTGAGTTGTTCATGTCTATATATCAGCATGAGCCCTATTTTGAGTTATAAATTTTGAGAATATTTTAAAGTCAGCATTTTTGTTTTAAACTGAGTTTTTAAGAAAGTAAAGAGAAGTTCGAGAAAGAGTTTTAACCAAGATTAGAGCAAGAGTATAAGGGAACTAAGTATTTCCCCAAATGTTTCATGTTTACATGAACAATGAGAGAGAGTATTTTTACATTGAACCAAGAGAAATCTTGTTTTCTAAATGAGCAATGAGTTTAGAGTTATTTTAGATCAGTTACCTCTTTTAAGAAGATATTTTGAGAAAATGTCTCAAACCAGAGAAGAGTATGATTTGTACATTTGAGCATGAGTATATATATTATTCTGAGTAGTATTAAGCACCGATATGGGGATGAGTTGAGACAACTCAAAATACTCATAAACCATGCCTTGCTCACATGGGTACATGATCATACTTTTTATATGAATCATTATTGCTTAGTGGATCCACTTAGTTGAGATATTCTATAGTCAGACATGGTATAGGACATTTCTGGAATCGTGTGTGAGACGATGTATCATCACGTAGCTCATAGTGATGTTTGTCAGTTAGAGAATCTCCTAAATAGAGTTAACAATGTATTTTTTAATTATATAACTTAATATGGTGAGTTTAGAGATGAGTAAGTATTTTTGTAAAGTTTTAATCATTTCAGTTTTTTATCTCTTTACATTCAGTTGAGTATATATCTATATCTATTGTCGTCCTTTCATTCAGTTATTTGTTATTCAACTATATTACATACTCGTACATTCAATGTACTGAGTCATTCGACCTACATATTTTAGTGATGCAAATATAGAATCTTAGGATCCTCAACAAGAGTCAGTTGAGATCATTTCATCCACTCGTCAGCTTTCGAGTGAGGTCTCCTTGCTTGCAGAGGACTCCAATACTATGAGTTGTTGGTGTTAGTAGCATTTTAAGTAGTCCTGGTTCTTGTCCTGACACTCGTCTATATATAGTAGAGGCTTCATAGATAGACAGTTTTGGAGAGTCTGTCAGTTTCATAGGTTTTCTTTAAAATTTATGATTAATACCAGTACATTCAGAGAGCTTAGAGAATTATTACACTATTGATTTAGCATTTTTTTTAGTTTGATGCCTAAGCATGCATGAGTTAGTCTTCTGCTCGTAGGAAGCAAGGATGAGGGTTCGCTTGGGGTTCAGAAATGGTTCTCGAGTGTCGTCAACATCTAGGGTGTAGGCTCTGGTCATGACTAACTTGTGTATTAGACCACAAAGTTAAATTGTCCAAGGGTATCTATGAAGCCGTGTCAGTAGAATATTATTAATGGTTGTGAGGAGCCCACTTCTATAAATGAAGGACTACAAATATTTATGAAAACATTCCCTTCTTTTACACTCCAAATTGTGCAATAGAACTTTGTCATCAAGAAATTATTCATACTCGTGCGTTTCTCAAATCCATTCAATTACACCTCATACTTATGGTCCTTGAAATAGGAAAGCCGAGATCCTTATCGATGGGTTACTCTCAGGTAAAGTGTTTAGAAAGTCATGAGACTGCAGAAGGTCTTGAGAGAAGCCTATGAGTAAGCTTAAGTGTTTAGAGTCAAAAGAATGAACTCTTCTCCATTTGAATCGTGTGTTCAAGCTAATAGTGAGGTGTAATCCTAGGCTTTCTTCTATAATCTTTATTCAGAGGAGACCCTTATGAGAGGAGTGTTTTCTATAATGCTTGAGTAGTAATTTTCACCCGAAAGATAGTATGAGTTATGATGCAATGAGTCACTGGTAATAGAAGTGCCCAGAGTTAGAAAAATGCATTGAGGTAAAGTAATCTAAGGAAGAGAGATAGTGATGAAGTAATTTATGTTGTTGCGGTCGTGTGCCCAGTAAGTCATTAATGAGTAGTTTTTCTTTTATGTGAAGGCTAAGGAATAAGAATTTTGTGTGGATATCATGATAAAAGATAGAGGAATAGCTACATGTTAGGCTGCTTTAGTATATAGTTTAATAAAAAATGAGTTTATGGCGATTTAATTGTGTTAGTGAAGGCCAAGTAAAGTTGTTGAATAGAAGAGCAAATTATTCATAAGGTGATATACCTAGTCTAGGCTCATGATTTTTGAAGTCAGAGCTCCATGGTATTCAGAGGGTTATAGAATTAATTTGGGAATGATGTATAGTGAGTTGATAAATAGGACTTAGGTTGTGAAAGAGAATATGTTGATAGGTTGTAATTAGATAGAGTATGAGCTAAAGATCGACTAATTTTCCATGAAATTTTAGGAATATAGTGTTTTATTGATTCTATATACTAGTTGTAAGTTAGTGTAGTATATGAGAAGTGGTTTCTATCCATGTTTAGTACTAGACACTAAGCTTGAATTTAAGATGAGTGTCGTGAAAAAAAAAAAAAGGATGGCAACACGATGGTGATAATATTAGTTTCAAGATCTGATCTAGCAGGTTTGACATAAATAAGGTGAGGAATAGAAGTGTTACTTTTCTATAAATGTGAGTGGTACAGATTTGGTATTATTACTCTTATATGAGAGTAATGAAGTGAGGCTAAGTCATTAGCGTAGCAAGAGTACTAACATGTTTACCCGAGATCGTATGTAGTCGGACGAGGTTCAAATTAAGTTAATGATTTTTTATGTTTGCCTAAATAGTATATATAAGCTTTAAATATGAAATGGGCTTATGTAAGTGATAACTCTCAACTACACTTATTTCTATTTGAAGTGTAGGCGGTCACTAACGAGTATAAACCCAACTATAAGTTGGGGTCGATAACAGAGAAAGTGATACAATAAAAATTCAACTACGAAGTGTAAATGTGATCTAATTGTTTGTAAAAGTAAAATATTTTGAAGAATAAAATAAATCATGAAGTTTCAATGATTAATATCAAATGGGGGATTTACTAACCAATTGATGACAGGGAACAAGTAACATAGGAATTAAACAATTAGAGATTGGACCTTAAGAATGTGATCAATCGAATGTTGATTTCGCGTAATGGATAATTACTAATTGCTTCAAGTTGTTAAATCTCAATGTGTAGGATAGGTTTTGAATACAATAGCAATCTCTCGATCAACTATCATGTTTCAAGTGTGTTCTCTCGAACCTCAACAAACTTAACACTACCAAACAACCCATTCCTTAATTAACCCACTTTCACAAGCAGGGTAGTAAAGTGTAACACACCGAATCCGACATAGGGTAAAGTAGCACTTTTAAGAAGTTGTAGGTGTCAAACCATGAGGGCCACCCACAACCCATAGATGGGACCACGGGTCATAGGGTTGGTCTGTGGATGGCTCCGCAAAACATTCCCTGAAGGCCCAAGAACACGGCCTGACCAATGGACCGTCAGTCAGACCACGGTCCGTGATTGAGGGCATGTGGTTCAAGGGCCTACGACAAAGTCACTGACAACAGTCGACGACGGTGAAGGATGGACCGTCGTCCTATCCACGGTCTATCGATCGAGGGTTGTGGTCGGCAACTGGCAGTTGATTTTAAGGGGTAGTTGGGTCTTTTCCTAATTAATATAGCCTAATACTATGTCGTTTTGCCTATGTATAAGACCCCTATTTATGCATTTTTACCCCCAAATTTCCCAATAGAAATCATTCTATCCAAACTCACCAAAACAAAAACTCTCAAATATTTCTCTCTCTAGAACGTGAAGAAGAGGAAGGATTCACCTAGGGTTTCAAGATAAACTCTCCATTCCTCCATTGAAGATTAACATTTGGCTCCAAGGTATGATAGTTTTCATGCATGGATTCCTTCCATCCATGGAGTTCCCAAATCCCTCTATATCAAAGGTTAGAATTCCCCAATTGAGTTAGAGTTTTCTTCAATTGTCATGGGTTCTTTCATTATTGATTTATGATCTTCTATGCATGAATTGATGAAATACTATGGTTTTATGATGTTTTAACCTATGAAACCATGTAATCCCCATGTTTTTAAGTTATGATCTATGTTGTGGGATTTTGATTATGATGGATGAGTTGCATGAAATTAAGCATGTATTGATAGATCTACAGGATTTTATGATGAAATACATAGCTAACCCGTGTTTTCTAAATGTTGATGATTGAAAGTGGGTTTTGAGTCTTGAAAGGCAAATTATGGAATTATGCATATTCTTATGAAAGTTGTGAAAATGCTTTAAGGATGCTTTGAGAGTAAAGTATCAATAATGATGTTAATGTTGTGTTATTGAAAGAATTTTTTCATAAACACATGAAAGCATGAATAATGTGAAAGGTTTTCTCACCTAAATGAATCAATGATAAAGAGCTATTTTGTGGGATTTATGCTTAGCACCGAGAGGATATTGAGATGGAGGCTCTCCTGTTAGTAGAGGTCGGGTTTATAGTAGAAATCTCTTTATCCCTTACCTATGTACCCCATAGGATGATTGTCTAGATAGACATTAGCTAGTGGATTCACTTAAGCTAGAAGTTCATGGTCCTTACCTTGGAAAGTAGGACAACCCTTTTCGGTATGGGAGACACCGGGGGATCATGTTATAGCTCACATGGTCTCTATGTTGGTTAAGGCTAATTCCCCATATTAATAGTGAACTAAGGTTACTTTAAGAAGTATCTCATATGTGTTCAAAGGCTTTAAAGAATGTTAGTTTGCATTGACCATGTTTTTATGAATGATCTTTTCTAACCCTTTTAAATCATATTTTTATCTTGGTCAATTGCATGTAATGAAATGTCCTCTTTTAGCATGATTTAAATGTTTTATGCATGACTACTATACATTGTTTTTGTACTAACGCATACTCTTGGCTACATTTCCCCAAATTTAGGGTTCGACAGCTCAGTTTTGTGGCTAGTGGTTGATTTTAAGATTCCCGAGCTTGGTAAGTCCCGATGGTTCGAGGACCAATTTCCATTGTTTAGTTTCTATCTTGTATTTCACTTTTGAACATGATGTATGGGCTAGGTCCAATTTCATTCTATTGTATTAGATGGCTATTGAGACAAGTATTTTAGACTTCTGCTTTTCTTTTATAAAACCTATTGGACTTGAAATGTGTTTTAAATCTATTATATTCTATTTCTTGTGTTATGAATGCTAAGTGGCTTTTATGGGGTCCTTCGGGGTCTTTTACGCCATGTTACATTTAGGGTCTACCCCTGGGTCATAACACCTCAAAAACCAGACATAAAAAGAAATTGCAGAAAATTTACCTAAACCAATGAACCACGACAGGGTTCACGGACTGTGATAGGGTCCATAGTCCGTTGACCTACCCGTGGTCATGACTTGGACTTCACCAGGCCTAAACATCAGACCGTGGGAACCTTCACAGTCCGTGGTCTTGACGATGGGCCGTGGTGGCGTCTGTGATGTCTAGGTAGTAGCCCCCCCTAGCCAGTCTCTTAGACCCCATGCCCAAGTGAAAACCACGAGGAACTTTATGATCTGTGGTTCATAACACTGGTCGTGGGGTGATTCGTGAAGGCTATCCTGTAGGCCCCCAGAACTGAGCCTCCAGACCTTAGCCCAAGTGAGGACCACGGGGACCTTCACGGTCCATGGTCCTCCACACGGGCCGCAATAGGATCTCGTGAAGAAGAAAGATAGTTCTCTTAGAATGTGCATTAACTATAGGTAGTTGAACAAGGTCACAATCAAGAATAAGCATCAGATACCTAGGATTGATGACTTGTTTGACCAACTTCAGGGTGCCAGTCATTTTTCAAAGATAGACCTCAGATCGGGTTACTATCAGCTCAAAGTCAGAGATAGTAACATTGTGAAGACAGCCTTCAGAACTCGGTATGGTCATTATGAATTTGTAGTTATGTCATTTGGACTAACTAATGCTCCTGCAGCTTTCATGGATTTGATGAACAGAGTGTTCAAGCAGCATTTGGACTTGTTCGTTATCGTCTTTATTGATGATATCTTCATTTACTCTAGGAATGAGGAAGAACATGTGAGTGATTCGAGGTTTATCCTGCAAACTGTCGAAGATCGCCAGGTATTCGCTAAATTTAAGAAGTGTAAGTTTTGTTTACAATCAGTTCCTTTCCTTGGGCATATAGTATCCAGCGAAGGGATCCGAGTGGATTCCCAGAAAATAGAAGTGGTGAAATAATGGCCCAGACCTACCTCTCCTACATATATCAGAAGTTTCTTGGTTTTAGCGAGTTATTACAGAGATTTGTGGAAGGATTTTCATCCATAGCCTCTCCATTGACTAAGTTGACTCAGAAAAAGGTTATGTTTCAGTGGTCAGATGATTGTGAGAAGAGCTTCACAGAACTGAAAACTAGGTTGACTACAACTCCTATTTTGACTCTACAAGAGGGTTCAAATGGTTATTTTATATATTGTGATGCATCCATAGTCGTCCTAGGTTGTGTGTTGATGCAGCGAGGTAAGGTTATAGCTTATGCTTCAAGACATCTTAAGGTGCATGAGAAGAGCTAGCCGACTCATGATCTTGAACTTGCAGCAGTGGTGTTTGCACTTAATATTTGGAGATACTACTTGTATGGTGTTCACAGACCATAAGAGTCTTCAATATGTGTTCACCCAGAAAGAGTTGAATCTTCACTAGAGGAGATGGCTTGAGTTCCTCAAGGACTATGACATGAGTGTGCATTACCATCCTGGTAAAGCCAATCTAGTAGCAGATGCCCTTAGCAGACTGTCTATGAGTAGTGTAGCACATGTTGAAGAAGAAAGAAAGGAACTAGCGAAGGATGTTCACAGGCTTGCTCGTTTAGGAGTTCATCTTATAAGCATATCAGATGGTGGTGTGGCAATTCAAAATGGGTCCAGAATCTTCTTTGGTAGTGGAGGTTAATGAAAAGCAAGATAGTGATCCGATATTGCTTGAACTCAAGGGTTCAGTCCACCAACAGTGGGTTGAGGTATTCTCCCAAGGGGGAGATGGTGCGCTTCGCTATCAGGTGCCTCTACTGCTGTAGGTGTCAAAACTGCTGGAAGTCTAGCCAAAGGATCATGAACTGCTTTAGATCGCAGTTGTGAGCGCTTCTGTATGAGAAACTCCCCCTTCATTGCCGGTGTATGTACTAAAGTCATAGACCCCACAACTTCCTCCCTGACTCAGAGGAGGTGAGATAAGTGGAGTCGATGCCCATGTTGTCGGATGGGCTTGAACTGGAACTGAAACTAACCACCACCTGCGTCTACACTTTGCACTTAACACTCTCTTGAGGAGGTTTAGGACGAGTAGCTCAGAGAGGTGTAACCTCTGTTGCAATGACAACCCCTATTGCCTTTTTTTGGGTGTTGAACCTCTCACCGGAAGCATTGATCTAGCAATATATGTAGATAAACACAAACAAAACACATGTGCTTGCAAAGGGTTAGCAAAATATTATTTTCAAAAAGTTGCAGGAAAACATGCCAAACCACTCGGCAAGTCGCTGATGCCATTAAACGAGCAATAGAGGGACCGCCGAAAGTTATAGCATATATTAGCAAAAATTAAGCACAAAAAGGTGAGACCAAAGAACATTCGGTGAGTCGCCGAGTTCATTCGGTGAGTCGCTGAGTTCATTAGGTGAGTCGCCGAGTTCATTCGGTGACTAGAAAATGCTTCACCAAATGTTATAGAAATAAACAACCCAAAACTGAAGTAATAAAGGTGAGACGGAAACCATTCGGTGAGTCGTCGAGTCTACTTAGCGAGCACAAGCATATCGCCAAAATTTACAGAGTAATTTGCCCACATTGCAGATCCAAAGGGCGATAAGGCGGTCAATTGGCGAACCGTCGAGTCTTTCGGTGAGCTCGACTCAGCTCGCCAAATGATCCAACGTGCCTGATTTCCAACCCATAGTCCAATTTTCACTGAACAGCCTACGACAACTAATTTTGAGTACAATTCTACGCAATTCAATCCTACCCACAATGATTATCTATGCCGGTGTACTAAGACTTCCCCCAATTAATCTAGATTTTACCCAAACAACGATTTTTCCCTTAAGAATGACGTCGTCCAATCCATCATTGAGCAAATTCGAGTTGTTTGGTGGAATTTGGGTTACTCAGACTTCACCCACACAAAACCCAACATGCGAACCCGCAATTCACACAGTTTAAACACCAAACTCAAACTAATTTAGGCTAAATAAGTTATTAGGCATGCTTGATTTCAAAATGAATTCAACAAGCGATTAAGCACACAATCAATTCAAATAATAGATCTATGAACTACTTAAACACAAACTCAACGCAATTTATGCAATTTTAAAACAAATTAGGAAAACCAACCTCAAATGTAGACATGGACAATAAGGCAAAGAGAAAAGAATGGGCAGCACTTCAGATTCTGACCACATGAGGACACCAAAAGAAATCAAAGTTAAAGATATGATCTAAAATTTGATTGTAAGAGTCGAAAATTTCAAAATAAGGAGATGGTTTGAATTTAAAATGGTTGAAAGGCCCTTGACCCTTGGGTTCGCGCCTCGATCGGCGAGGTTCATTAAAGCCGCCGATCCACTCGACAATTTTCCAAGTGGCCTTTAGCCCACCGAAGTTAATATAAACTCAGCCATTTAGTTGGTCCAAAAGGCGATCTATAACTGTCTCGCCGAGCAACTCAGTGGATCGCCGAGAAACTCGGTGCATCGCTGAGTGGGAATTATCTCGCCCAATTTCCCTTTTCCTCCAAAATTTGAATTTCAACCTACACATCCAACACACGTTATTCAAAACAAAAAATTAAAACTTGGGTTGCCTCCTAAGAATCGCCTTATTTAACTTCATGGCATGACGTGGCCATGTTGATCATGCCTCCTTCTTCAGGTTAACTAAAGCATCACTAGGAAGACCCCCTTTCGGTCTTGGATTTAAGTGAGCTGAGATTTGACCCATTTGAGTCTCAAGCTGCTTTATGGACACCGAGTGTGAAGTCACCATTTGATTTAGAAAAGAGACATTGTCCTTCCTCTCCTTAAGTACCTTTTTTATCCTTCCACCTTGTTCAAGATATGGGCAACCATATCCTTGGTCCGAAAGCTTTCGAGATCAGCCCTTAATTCCTTTGGTTTTGGACATTCATGAGGAGGCACATATCGATCTTTTTCACCATCTATATCTCTCCAATATGCATTACAATCACGCCATTCTCGATCTCAATCTCTCCAACCACCATTGTGATCTCTATTCCAACCTTGATTCTTGCCGAACCTTGGATAACTCAAACGAGAACCCCCGTTTGGTTTGACAAAAAATGTACCTCTTCGTTGTACCTGGCCTCAAATTGTGCGTCATTAGGATTCACACAACTATTTGCACCAAGCGCATTCACAACCTTGTAACTACCTCCCAGGACATGTTTTTTCAATAGGTCCATTTGGGTCATTATCTTGGCCATATTTCCATCTCGTTCTTGATCCCTTCTATTTGTTCCTTTATCAGCCCAAGATTCAAATGACTCACCTAATCTTCTCTTGTGTACCATACACGATTGATTTTGGTCATCTCATCAAACAAGGCTGACGCGATGTCAAATGGTTGACTCATGATTCCACCTCGACTAAGTTTGTCAGCGATACCTTTATTGACTGTGTCAACACTATAAGAAAAATATTGAAATAGCACATTGTCCGAAAACCCATGAGTTGGACATTGGAGAACCAACATTTGGAACCTTAATCACGTTTCATGGATGGGCTCACCATCAATCTGCTTGAAGTTCTAGATATTATCCCTCAATTTAACCATCTTCGAGGGAGGGAAAAACCTTTCAAAAAATACCTCTATGAACTCCTCCCAAGAAGTGATTCCCTTTGTAGTTCGGTCAACCACTTCATTGCTTCCCCCATTAGAGAAAAGAAACAAACGGAGTCAGACTGACTCTTGAGTGATGTTCTTGAAGGAAAATGGTCCACACACATCCACAGAGTTTCAGACGTGGTCATGAGGGTCATCATGAGAAAGTCCACCAAAGAGACCTTTCATTTGCAACATCGTGCTGGTCACATGAAACATCGCATTGTCTATAACTGAAGCCAATCGAATAACACCGGCACATTCTAGCCTATCCTGATTGACATCATGCGAATTTCCGATGTCATCATTGTTCCCAAGTTGACTTGCATTTCTCCCATTCACACTCATTTGTTCACCTGCTTTAGAGCAATCAACATTTACACAAATAATAAAATTCTACTACATCAAAATTAGTTCACGAAAATACTTTAATAATAGAATTCTAAACACCACTCCCCGATAGCGGTGCCATTTTTTATAACGCTCAATTGCACTTCCTCCAATTTGAAGTGTAGAGGGTTGATAACAAGTATAAACCCAACTATGAGTTGCGGTCAATCCCACAGGGAGTGATACGATAAAGAATTTAACTACGAAGTGAAAAAGTGTTCTAATAGTTTGTAGAAGTAAAAGATTTCGAAGCATAAAATAAATCACAAAGTTTCAATGATTAATATCAAATGGGAGATTTAGTAACCAATTGATGATAGGGAACATGTAACACGAGAATTAAACAATTAGATATTGGACCTTAGGAATGTGATCAATCGAATGCTAATTTTGCGTAATGGGTAATTACTAATTTCTTCAAGTTGTTGAATCTCAATGTGTAGGATACATTTTGAATACAATAGCCATCTCTCGATCAACTATCATGTTTCAAGTGAGTTCTATCAAACCTCAACAAGCTTAACACTACCAAACAACACAATTCCTTAATTAAACAACTTTCTCAAGTTGGGTAGTAAAGACGCAATCAAACCCACTTTCTCAAGCTAGATTTTAAAGACGCAATCAATACAACTATCAATTAATCATTCTACTCTAATACCTCTTTCTCAAGCAAGCATAGATAGCTAAGCTAAACTGAATTTGCAACTTCAGTTCATCAATTAAAACATACAAAATAATTGAACCCATTTTAAAAGAACATTAAATTCAACAATTAATAATACCCATTAGCTAATTAATGCATTCGACTACATGATCATACCCTAAGGTATGGGGTTTTAGCCAAACATAACGAAAAGTAATAAATCATTACAAACAAGATTTTCCATCATAATTGTTAACAATCTGCAATAAAAAATTCCAAAATTTAAGCAAGAATCCCAAAAACTCAAATACGAGATGCAATTTTTCTCTGAAATTGTTCAACAAATATGAAAATGTAAAAACTCTCCAAGACTCAGGAATACATAGTTTTGGGAACTCCCTTTTTCATTCAAAAAATGAATTCATACAATCCCATAAACTCAACATGAAGTCCAATTGGCGAGGTTAGTCGAGCTCACGATCAACTCGGTGATCCACCAAGTTGTGCTTCGTCTCGCCTTTTGGCTTGAATCCTGCCACAAATTGTTCTGGAAGATTAGGCGAGCGGAATTATGATCGCTGATCCATTCGGTGTGTCACTGAATTGCCTTTTTGCTGGCCAAGTTGGATTGGTACATGGGTTATTTTTCTGGAACTTTTGTCGAGCTGGAGGCTCATTCGGTGAGTCACCGAGTGACTTTTTGCGAGCTCTTACTTCTCTTTTTTTTAGCTTTTCCAACTTTTTCGCTCCTTTTCGAATCGTAATATCCTTTCCTTGTTCTTAAGCCTTCATTGATTCATATCAACATAGTAACATCAATTATTAGCACAAAAAAGGCATTGAGGACATCAATTCATTGAATAATAAGCCCTAAATGAGTCGAAATTCCCGATTCATCAGTATGCATTACTTTTCCTTAAAAGTTGATGTTTCTAATATCAAAATTGTGTTTATGACCTATGCTAATACACTTCAGAAAGATTTACATCAATGTTAAGCTCACACAACGAGGGGTAAAGACTTTAGCCCATTGATCTCAATCTTACTCCATAAAATTATGAATATCAACCTCATGATATAACCTATTCATATAAGCACTTGTCTCATAGTATTCTATGTTTTGCGAATTAATGATTTACTCTCAATGAATAGAAACATAATTTTATGTCATTTTCATATTATTATATTATATATCTTGAATAAATCATACCTATAATCTTTCACCTTAAGCTCTTTCAGTTATCCTTTTCAATTTTGATAGCGATGTTGTCGATAATAGTTGAGTAATGATAAAATGAGAGGGTTAATGGTTCTTATTGTCGTTGTGGTGATCTTCTTATTCCTTCTTAAGTTATAATGTCGAGGAGGAATAAGATGGTGATTTACTATGACTAATAGTTAAATGAGAGAAATTAGTCGGTTCCCCGTAGTAATGTGTGAAATTTCAGTTGGTAAAGATGATGAGAGAATGACAAATTCTTAGAAGGATTGGTTAGTAGGACTCCATGGAGTGATCATAGTACTAGTCTTGAATGTTGTATTGTTAACATGTGGACAAATGAATGATGCATTAGGTGTTTCTTCATGTGGGCTCAAGGTTGGTTGAAGGCAACTATAAAGAGAATTATTCTTGGGATGAGATTCCCTATATAAGTATAGAACCTGAATCTTCTGGTTAAGATAAGTATAAACATCTCATGTCAAGCAACATGTGATTTAGAGATTGGGCATGAACAGTAAGAGCATACATTTTAACTTAGACCTTGGTAAGAGTTTTCATAAATACTAGTAGGAGTTATGAGTTGCAGTTAATGAGGTGCAGTGTTCATACAAAAGGGCATTGTTTAGAGGTATTGCTAGGCTTGAAATCTAGTAGTTGCATTCCTTAAGGCATAATAGTCTTATTCATACTTCATGCTCAAATTCCCTTGATTCATGTTACATAACTTCAGAAAGAGCGTGACTATGTTTAAAATAATACCATCCCTGACTTATGTGCTATAGACAGTTCCAAACAGTTAGTATGAATCAGTTCCGCCTATGTTAGTAGGAAAGTTTGGAAGCTAGAAAGATAGTAAGAGTAACACCTTTTATTTCCATTCTCGGTCTAGCCGTCATTTGAGGATGAATGATCCCCAAAGGGGGATACTGTAACACCCCAAAAATTTCTAAGTTAAGACTCCAACAACTCCTCATTTTTTAATAAGATCGTACCGAGTGATCCTTAAATTTCCCATATGTGTAAAGTTCAATTATTTAGCATGGAAATGAATTTGGATATAAATTGAGGCCACTAGAATCCCAACAACAAAGTTGAGTGGAAAGCTTCCATATCGATTAAGTGGTGATGTAAAATTCTTCTTGCGTCAACTTCAAATGATCATATCTCTTAGCATTGAAAGAGTTACGTGGCCCATAACCTATCAAGTGAAAGGTATTTGAATCTTCTTTTCAACCCCATCAATTTTGCAACAATCTGAGTTTCGACTAAAATTTTATGACCATTTTAATAACCTGATACAGTGTAGTGACGAGTTTGTCACGACCCAAAGTAGCCCCTAGGCATAACATGGCGTATAAGACCCCAAGAGGCCCCATACAAGCCACTTAACATTCATAACATAAAAAATAGACAAAGCGATTTAAAAGACAGTTTCAATGTATCAAATATTTTATAAAGCAAAGTGGAAATTCTAACATCGTCTCAATCGCCATCTAGTACATAAGAATGAAATCTGGGCGAAGCCCGTACATCATGTTCAAAAACTGAAAGTAAGGAAAGACTGAAAATAATAAATGTACGTCCTCAAAGCATGAGGACTCACCAAAGCTCAAAATCTCCTCAACGAACTCTAGCCATGAAACTGGGAACCCTGACTGTCAGACCCTACATTTGGGGAAATGTAGGCAAGAGTATGTGTAAGTACAAAATATGTACCATGTATGATAGCTATATATAAAACATTAGAAAATATACTTAAAAGAGATACCTTCATGAAATGCAATGACCAAGCTAAAACATGAAATAAAGAGTTAGAAAACATGAGTCATAAAACATGGTCAATGCACAATGTCATCATCTTAAACATGTGTGAGATACTTCCTTGAAGTAAGTTTAGTTCATTATAATTTGCTTGTGGGAAGTATCCTAAACCGACATATAGGACCATGTGATCTATTAACATGGAATTCAGTGTCTCCCACACCGAAAAGAGTTGTCCTACATGCCACGGTAAGGACCATAAACCTCTAGCTTATGTGGATCAACTATCTAATGTCTATCTAGACACTCCTATGTTGACACATAATTTATGGGACATGGGTAATCACCACTTGTCAACTCGTTACTAAGCTTAACCTCTATAGAATAGTTCTTATTCATATTCATCTTAGCTCATGAAGGAACATGGGTAATCGCCTATCATATGACATGGACAATCACCTCTTGTCATTCAATTAGAGAGCATGGGTAATCACTTCTTGCATCAACATTAGAATTGCTCCTTAACATTGGTTCATTTTAGGTGAGAAAGCCTTTCAACCCTAAGAATCCTTATCATGTGAGAAAACCTTTCACAATTCATGCTTGCATGTGTATATGAGAAATCCTTTCAACAAAAGAGCAATCAACAACATCATTGATACATCACTCTCAAAGCATACTTATAACATTTACATAAATTTCAGGAGAACCTACTTGATTTAATAAACTTCTCTTTCATAATCCCAAAACCCACACTATATAATCATAACTTGGAAAACAAAGGGAATACATGGGTTCATGGGGATCATCATAAAAACATGATATTAACTAGATTCATTCATAAGAGACAATAATTCAATCAAATTAATAATTAAGAGAACCCATAACATAGAAGAAAAACCTTAACTCAATTTGGGAATTCTAACTTTGAAAATTGGAGAAGTTGGGAACTCCATAGAGGCAAGGCTTCTATTGATGTAAACTATCATACCTCAATACCAAAAGCTTGACTTAAATGGGGGAATTGGAGACTTGACTTGGAACCTTAGATTGGACCCTTCTTCTTCTTCAACTTCTAGAGAGAGAAATATTTTAGAGGTCTTATTTTGTGAATATGTGAGAATGATTTCAATTGGGAAAATTTTAGGGTTAAAACGCTTCTATAGGGGTCTTGGGGAAGGGTAAAATGACATAGTATTAACATAAAATAATTAGGAAAAGGCCCAAAAGCCCGTAAAAATAATAACTGCCAATCGAGACGACGACCAGTCCGATGGTCCACTGGTCAGACCACAGATTGTCCTATTAGGGTGTCGTTTGGATAAGAGACTAGGTTCTAAGGCCTTGATCGACGCACCCCATCAACGGACCGTGGATCCAACGATGGTCCGTTGGTCTCGGCTGTGGATCTTGACTTTTGATCTTGAATTTTGTCCAAGTACGGGGCTCACCTATGAGACATACCTACGACTGGTACATTAAACGACAGACCATCCTAGCGAACCGTTGAAAATGAAATAGAATTTGAGATTTTTGAAAACTGACTAGCCAATCCACAGACCCAACCTATGGTCTGTGCATCAAAAAATGGACCGTCGGTGGCTTTCGTCGGTTCTAGCAGCAGATTTCTTAAAAGCTGAAATTTTACCCTTTCTCGAATCCGATGTGTTTCATTATTTCCCCCTTGGAATCATTTTTCCTCGAATGAGATTCAAGATATCATATGGAAGGTATGACTAAAACCTTATAGTCCAACAGGCATGCAATTACATAAATGCACATATCCGAGGAGGAAGCATCAAATCCAAGCTAAAACATGTTAAAAATATCATATCATGAAGTCTATAAATGAAACTCATACTCAAATGCACATATATATGTATAAATCAACCAAGTTGACTCATTTTCTCAAAACATAAACTTTTTCATGAACATGCATAAATGAGGAAATCATGGGAATATCTAAGACACATGACACCAAAAGAGTAAACCATGAGGAACATCAATACCTCAAGCTAGAGTAGGGTAGAAGGAAAGATTTCCCTTCAACCTTCATTGGCTTGTTGTCTCCAAGTCGAACCTCACTTTTCTTGGATTCGTCAAGTTCTTTAAATAGTGACCTTGTTCCCGACATTTGGTTTGAGCACCCACTATCCATGAACCACACTCCATTAAGGCCATCATCAACAGAAGATTGGGTCATGCATAGCTTACTCCCCTCTTCAACTTCCTCCGTGAAATTCGCTTGCTTTTGGTCATCCCTCTGCTTGGTCCATCAATCAGCTTCTATGTGGCCCGACTTCTTGCAATATCTACACAAAATGTTATTTTTGTTTTGACGTTGTTCACCAAATTGTCCTCTTCATCTGTTGTTTCCACGACCTCGACCTCGATAACCACCTCTTCCTCTGCCACGACCACCTGAATAATCTGATTTTCCTTTGTAAAAAGGCTCCCCCTTCACCTGAAAAGCCTTTTCCTCTACCTTTTCATAGGACCTACGGATTCGAACTTCATGGGCTAACAATGAACTCATTAATTCATCAAAATTATAAGTAGATAGGTCCTTAGATTCTTCTATTGCAGCAACAACATGGTCAAATCCTTTAGTTAAACTTCTCAACGACTTACTCACAACCATTTCATTACTAACATTTTCACCATATGTTTTCATGTGATTAACAATTCCAGACACTTTAGACATAAATTCCTGCACATAATCTTTTTCTTTCATGGCCAAAGTTTCAAACACACGACGAAGTGTTTGTAATTTCACAGTAGTTACCTTTTTGTTCGCCCAAATATTCTTGTTTTAGAGTATCCCATGCTTGTTTGGAATTTGTTGTTGTTGTAATTCTGGGGAAACTTTCATCATCTAATACCAATTGGATGAGAAATAATGTCTTTGCATCTTTCTTGTGTATCTCCCGTAGTGGATTGTCAGGTGGAGTCTGTGCCGGATTTGGCTCAACATACCCCGTCTCCACTAAATCCCATAGCACCTGGGACCTGAACATTCTCTTCATTTGGAGACTCCAAAGATCACATGTTTCTCCTTTGAATATTGGAATGAGGGGCAGAGAGGAAGAACTAGAACCGTTGCTTGCCATGGACAACTCTCACTCTATTGCCCAGTTAGTTTGATCTTTCCTGCGTTGAGAGAAAAATGGTTGTTCTCTCTTGCTTGCTCTGATACCACAATATTGTTGGAGATTGAAAAGAACGCAGCAGCCAAGAAGATAGATTTTCTGAAGTCTTTTTTAATTGTAGCAGAAGAGGTACAGCAGTGGCCTGTTAAATAGGCCTACAACTAACTAAAACTAGCTAAAAATAAACAACTAAAATAGAGTGGATAAACATGACCACTAACTCCACCCTATAAACTAGAAAACAACAAATAACTTAATGCTAAATAGCTTAACAACATTATTATTTTTACTAGCTGAAAACTAGGAACCAAATAGACTATTTTGAAGCACTAATCAACAAATTTATAGAACAAATTATTAAGTACAAAACTTTAAATGGTTTGATTTGGTGTTTCGAGATATATGACTTGTCTTTGATATCTACTTTAACTTCGGTACTAGTTCCAAAAGTCAAAATTATATTAGTATTAATACACGAAAACATGCTCTAAACATTGAGGTAAATGAAAAATAACCTACATTAGATATGTGCCTAATAATATAACAAAAGTATTTGTGACAAATTAAGCTAAAACTCACACGAAATAAAGTAATTTAAAAAAACAACGTAAAACATTTAGGATAAAGTGTGTAATTAAATGATAACTCACATCATACTAACAATTAAACAATATAATTAAATGAAATGAATAAAATTCCAATCATTGGTAT
Organism: Solanum tuberosum; assembly: GCF_000226075.1. NCBI lineage: Eukaryota > Viridiplantae > Streptophyta > Magnoliopsida > Solanales > Solanaceae > Solanum > Solanum tuberosum. The sequence goes on along the minus strand of NW_006239086.1, from coordinate 632,900 downwards.
CAAAGTCAGAATTATGTGGAAAAAAGTTTAAACAACATTTCTAAGGATCTCTGTGCTTTTAATATAGTATAGAAGATAGATAGATAGATATTTAATTACAGATAAAAATTTTAAAAATAATTATTTATTATTTCTATATTCGTACTTTAAAAAATAAATCCATAAACTCAATACAATTATTTATAGAGTTAATTTTTCATCTGATCACTCAATTAAAAGATAATTTTATAAATTAAAGAATAATAATAATAATTGAGTACTTTTTATTTCAAATAAAGTTCAATAGCCTTTTAAAATAGTTATCATTACTTAAGTGACTTTTATATTGCTATACAAACTTAATTGGCTTTATGGTATAAAAATTATTAGTTGAGACGCCCACAATAACAATAAGAAATTTATATATTCGAGGTTAAGGAAGAAAGAGTTGATCGGAATTGAGATAGATATCGATACTCACTGTGGTGAAGGTATAGGAGATAAATTCCTTTTTTGTTTTCAACTTGTACTTGTTTTGCTCCTTCTTTTGTCAATGATTTTCCAGTTATCAACCAAGCTTGTTACTCGGGGCTTGCCTGGCCTAATTTAGAGTACGTGATTTGCACGTGTGTCTCACATTAATTAATAAAACTTAATACAAGAGAAATAAAATTATTTAAAATAAAAATTGATGTTAAATTAAATATTATACCTATCTAAATGATAACGATTTCATATAAAAATGTTTTAAAAGTTATAAGTTAAAAACCGTGAATATCTTGAGGTAACATTTTTAATTTTTAAATTAATTTAATTTGTTTATTATTGTCATTTATAATACTTTTAACGTAATTTGAAAATGTATAAATCATTCAAAATTCCTTTCTAATAATTAGAAATGTATTTCTTCCCTCTATTTCAATTTATGTCGCACAAATATAATTTAAAGAGTCCATAAAAAAATTATTTGACCATGAAATTTTATAGGGAAAAGGATTTGAAAACTACTTCAACTTTGGCCGAAATTGTTGTTACGATGCAAAACTTTATGGAGGACCTTTTACCCCCTACACTATTTAATAGTGTATTTTAAAGGTATGTATGTGTCCACGTGGACACGTTACTATTTATAATTATGCAATATTTATGATGCCCACGTGGGCACATATATACCTTTAAAATACAATATTAAATAGTGCATGAGGGTAAAAGGTCATTTCCAAAGTTTGGTATCGTTACAGCAATTTCGATCAAAGTTCGGATATATTTCAAACCTTTTTCCCAATTTTATATTATTTTAAAAATTTTTAAGTTGTTTATTATATAATTTATAATACTTTTTATATAATCTTTAAATATTAGATTATTGAAAATTTATCTTCAATAATTTAATTATGAAATGAAAAAATTGCCCTTTAATGCAATTGAAATTTAAAAATCATACATGTCGACAAAGACATGTGTACTTTTAGCTTCTTTTAGTATTGTATAATAATGACAAGTAAAAGTGGGTTGAGGGAGTACGTTACGTGTTGGAGGTAGTAATGGTACTTCTGACGTGCATGCATGTCATGTGCAGATATGAATGTGATGTTTTGCATATGAATTTAATAGATAATTTGACTATTGTTTTTAAAAAAATAAATCACTAATTTTAAAAAGTGGTTTTTGAGAAAGTTTGTTTCCGAAAGTATTAATCTATATTTGATTAATCAATTTTTGAAGAATATTTTCTCAATATTAAAGTACTTGTGTTTGATCAAACTTTATTTTCGATTTTTAAAAAATAGTTCCTACTATCATTGTATATATTTATTTTTTCAGTATAAGTTTGATCGAATACCTTAACTTTAAAATAAACATTTTTAAAAGAAGAAAAGAAACTTTTGACTTCCCTAAACTAAATCAACACTCTATAAGTTCTATCTTCACACCATATCACCATCACATTAAATTAGCTCACAATATTAGACAATTTTTATAGTTATACCTCAATATAGAACTTAACTAATTAAATGTAGCACTAATAATAAGAATTTATTTTCCTCTATCAGTTAGTGCGCATATATAATTTAAATCTTTTCTAAATACGTATATTTTGTTTTTTCATACTTTTACAAAAGCAGATGAAGACTTTGATTTAAATTCGAATAATGAGCTCTTCTTACTTTTCCTTTTAACATTATATAATTTTGAAAGAGAAAAAATCAACAAAACAATCACGATTTAAAAGAATGATTGAAGTTGTAGCCAGCAAGTACACATTCTTTAACATTACTCTTTTCTTCCATGTTTATTTGTTCATGTTTCGATAAACCTCTTAAAATATTTAGTAATTTTACTATATTGTATATCAAGGAATATGTCATGTAACACCTCAATATTAGAAAGAGCTATTTTTAGAAAGAACTAAATTGGAAAGAGCCAAATTGAGAGTTTTGCAAGTTATGCTTAAGTTGTAAGTTTTGGGTGAACTTCAAATAACCATAACTTTCAATACAGGATGAGTTAGGTGGCCCATAAGATATCAAGTGAAAGGTCTTTGAATCCTCTTTCCAACACCACCGAGTTCGCTAAATTTTGAGTTCGAATGAGGAAGATATCCCCGTTTGAAGTCAGCCTGTCCAGTTAAGGAAATTTACCCGAATTAATGACGGGTATTTTGGTATTTTCCTTACCCCATCAGTTTTAAACGTTTTTAGTAATATTTTAGGGGTCTAAACTGATTTGGGTCAGTTTTCACAATTCAAAATTACGCTTAGGGTTTTGAGAGGAGTTCAAGAGGAGAATAGAGGAGAGGTTCAAAGCATTCGCAAGATTCTTGAGATTTGCCGAGGAATTTCTCTAAGGATTCGATCCTAACGAGGTATGTAAGCTCTCATAGTGTTGGGTTCGTTCACCCACACTCCAATCATGTGATTTTAATCCATAATTTCGTTCTTGAGGTTCAATATTTTAGTGTTTGAGGTTTTGTGCTTCGTTCTTTGATAATGAAGTTCTTGATTGAGTTCTTGAGGTGAGAGTTGTGAATGAGTGTTGTTCTTGGTGGGTTTTGACGTAGATTTCGTTGTAATTATGTTGTGTTTAAGAATTCAAAAGAGTTTAAGGGAAATCATTTGGTTCTAGATGAGTTAGGGCATGAGATTGAGCAAGGAAATTCGTCGGAAATTGCTGGGAAGTGGCTGGCGCGCCGCGCCAGTAGTGCGCCAAAAAAGAGAGTCTGTAGTTTAGAGGCTGGCGCCCCGCACCACTTAGTGTGCCAGGGTCGCATGCCCCCGTCCTTTTTTTGTCGTTCGTCCCATCTGAGTTCTTTTAAAGTGTACCTTCACTGCTTTTTGGTTCTAACTACTCTAAACTACGTCTAAACATCGAGGGATCTTTTCTATCATGAATCGTCACTCTTGAATTCATAATTCAAATTCAAGATCAATTTAAGAGTAGAGTTCGAGGAAGTTCTATTGAGTCATTTGAGAAGTCTTTTACAAACTTTTAAAACTTGTTTTATGACTTGAGTACTTGAGTATGAGGATAAGGAGAGTTGAATTCATTTTTCAAAATGAATATATAGGGACTAAGTATTCCCAAGAGTAAATGTTTTTACATTTAAAATAAGAGGCAACATCGATTTCCCAACGAGTTCATGAGGAATTTTGAGTACTATCTCTTTTAAGAGAAATCTTTTGAGTAATAATCTCAAAGTTTGAGGATGAGGAAATGTTATTAAACATATGAGTTGAGTTACCTTATTGGGAGTAGTATTGAGCACCGATATGGGGATGAGTTCAAACAACTCAAAGTCCTCATAAACAATGTAGTCAACGTGGGTATAAAGGGTCATACTTTTTAGATGATTCCTTATTGTTTTTTTAGCATTGCTTAGTGGATCCACTTAGTTGAGGATGTCTTATACTCCAGCAAGGTATAAGACAGTTTTGGCAGCATGGGCGAGATGATGTATCATCACATAGCTCATAGTGATGGGTGTCGCTTAGAGAATCTCCCAATTAAGAGTAAAAGAGTTTTATTGTATTTTTAAATACATTGAGTTACACATTACTGTTTTAACAACTTTCTTTATAATGCATCTTATTATTTTCTTTTATATTGAAGTGAGTTGAGTACTTCTGAGTTCTTGAGTATCTTTGAGTCTCTTGGGTATCCATGAGTTGAGTTGAGGTAAGTATGTTCTCCTTTTATCAGTTCAAGCTTGCAGGTTATGTTAAGTGTTCCCCTTACATGCTCGTACATTCAATGTACTGATGCCATTTGGCCTGCATCATTTTATGATGCAGATATAGGTAACAAGGGTCATCAACAGGCGATTCGTTGATACCACTTGTTGTTCGAGTTAGCTTTGGTTAGTTTCCTTGCTTCCGGAGGATTCCATTTACTTTTAACTTTGTTAGGACGTCGTGGGTCTTGTTCCGACTTCCATCATAGTTATTAGAGGCTTTATAGATAGACAATAGTAGACAGTTTTTTTTCATTTTCATTGTTAATGTTTCAGACTTGAGTTGCCTTCTTTTGGCCAGTTGAATGTTCTTATATATTTCTGAGTTTATTATTTTGAGATATTTGAGTTAAAGCTTTATCTTTGAGTTCATCTAATGTTGAGTAAGTCTTCCACTAAGAGTTTAGCCAGGCCAAGGGTTTGCTTGGGGCCAACAATGGTTCTCTAGTGCCAGTCGCGTCCAGGGTGTAGGCTCGGAACGTGACATATCAAATCAATACTGGATAAATAAACATGAATGGATGAAGTATTCCTTGTATTCTACCAATAGTATTTAAACTGAATATATATATATATATAATTGTAATTTCATTGGACACAAATATTTGATCTATCATAATCTCCTTTATTCTTATTAATTTGATTTCCCAAACAATATAATAATATAAGTATATGAGGAATCAACTACTATACAAAGAGAATAATGATTGATAACAAAGCACATGAGTATTTTAGGAAAATATATATATGAGTAAAACTTATCCGTATTTGGTGTATACATCAATTCAATATATGATGAATAACCATGTTCTTTCACGGATAAAAAAATGTATATAAATTATAGGAACCACATATTATAAGTACTAAATAACATCCTATCCCTTCTAGTTTTCTATTTACCAAAAATCCCTTAAAAATGATGTGTGCGGGATACATTAGGTTTGATACATCCCACATAGCGGGATACATAGTGTTGTGCACGGGATACATTAGGTTTGATACATTCCACATAGCGGGATACATAGCGTTGTGCACGGGATACATAGCTTTGTGCACGGGATACATAGCATTGTGCATGGGATACATAGGTAAAATAAGGGATTTTTGAAATTTTTGAAATAAGTAGGGATAAATGGATATTAAGGTAAGTAAAGGAGTGTAGTTAAGTAATTTTTCCTTGTTTACTATTCTAATAGGAATCATTATTTAAAGTGGAAACTTTAAGGATCCTATTTTAGATGAACAACTGACTTGGGCGATGTCTATTATGAACACATGTTTACGTAAGACTTTTAGGATACAATAACATATTTACTAGGTTTTGATATTTTAAATATTAATAGAATTAGTAAATTATAATTGATTTTAAAAAATAGTAAATAACAATTAGTTTTTAAATTAAAGATTTTGTCTAAAGCGAAGTCTTTTAATAAAGGATAAAAAGTTCAAAAAATATTTCTAAGACATTCATGCTTTTAATAAAGTACTAATTTTTTGACACGTGCATTGCATGTGATTTCCAATTCTAAAAATATATGTTATAGTAAATAGTATTGCTTATTTAAGCGAAGATTTGAATAATAAGCTTAGAAAAAAATAATATTGCAGTTTCTTTTGTGAATGTTCAACGTGGATCGTTGTATATATCTCTTATTCACACAAACCTATGAAGATGGTCAATGAAAATTTTTAATTTAGTTAAATGCAATAATGTATATATTTATTTCAGTTTGATTGAGGTTTCAATAATGTAATTAGTCTTATCTCACTAATATTACCTTATAGACAATATTTGCTTTGTATTTTTCTTGTCATCTAACCAGATGTTTAGATGTCATATGAACATGTGAAGAGAATAACTACATTTTATATATTCACATATTTTCACATTTGTTGTGCGTTTTATTTTTCCGGAACATTTTAAAATAATATATTTTGAAGTTAGAAGATCTTGTTAACTTGATGATACATTTGTACCATATAATACTTTAATTTAAATACAAATACCTATCCAGATAAATATATTTGGATTAATGAAAACATTTATCTCATAAATTAACTATTAAATAAATAATAAAAATTAAACTAATACAAACATCAACTGGCATTATTACAAGTCATATGAACTTTTCTTCGTCTAAAATACTGAAATATTAAGAAATAGTAAATAAGTAAAATAAAAGGGCAATGTTTATATAGTAATAACTATTTTGAAGCAAACTTCATGAGAGTCTAAATCACATAAGTAGCATTGATAAATAAAGTCATTCTTTTGTCTTCAACATAAAAAATAAATCGTGACAATTCTCTTAATTTTGGAAAAGATATTCAAAACCATATATCTACATCACAAGAGAAATTGTTAACAAAAAAAATGAATTTAGACTACATCATGTTAACTTCATATATTGAAACATTACATATTAATGTATATAAAGTATAACAATAATTATTATATCAACAAAATTATTTTCCTCAAATACTCGAGGTTATGTAATATACCCTCTCAGGATAGAACAACTTACTTCATCAGAATAGTGGTACCTCATATTCCGCTAAACTTCAAACTCACTCAAAGATAATAAATCACACAAAAAATTTCAAAATGCAAGAAAAAGAAGAGTAGAAGATTAAAAAAACTGTGGTTGAAAAATGAGAGGAAGCCCCTCTATTTATAGTCAACAAAGGGTAGTATGAACAAATATTTTTTGTCTTATTTGAAAAGTCATGACCTTTTCGAGAAGTCACAACCCTTTGGAAAAGTCACAACTTATTGAAAAAGTCACAACTCTTTGGAAAAAGTCACAGTTTATTGAAAAAAGTCACAACTCTTTGGAAAAGTCACAACACATCGAAAAATCACAACCTTTCGGAAAAAGTCACAACTTATCGAAAAAGTCACAACTCATCTTAGGGATATTATAGTAATTAACATTCAAGTTATATATATATATATATATGCTAACTTAGGATAAGAAGCATTCCCTATTATATTTTAAAATAATCATGTAAATTATATTGTCAATTGTCATAATGTAAAATCATATTATTATAGCCGTTTATCCTTTATGAATAAAAAGAGACAGAGAGACAGAGAGATTTGAAATATATATTCTGAATTTACGTAGATATTATCTTATAAGAAAAATTTTAAATCCCAACAAGGTTTAAATGAGTGATCCAACGATATTAGTGGGTATCCTCAAAATCATTCTTTAATTTCTCTACCTTTTTTTTCCTTTTTGCTATATTAGTAATTAGTATCTTCCCTAAATCATTTTCCTAGTTATTTGGCCCTTTAAGTTTTTTTTGTCTTTTCACAAATTTACAACACATTTAGTCCCAGAATTAAAATTTATAATCACCATACAAATTTTCAAAAGAAACAATATAAATTTTGTTTAATAGAATAGTTAGCTAGGGTTTGATGGATCCAACAGAGATACGTAGAGTTTTTCATATGTTCGATCGAAATGGAGATGGTAAAATTACGCGAAAGGAGCTAAGCGATTCGTTGCAGAATTTGGGAATTTACATTCCTGAAATGGAATTGGTGCAAATGATCGATAAGATAGATATAAACAGAGACGGATATGTAGACATGGAGGAATTTGGGACATTATATCAGTCGATAATGGATGAGAAAGATGAAGAAGAAGCTATGAGAGAAGCTTTCAACGTGTTCGATCAAAATGGTGATGGATTCATCATGGTGGAGGAATTGAGATCCGTTTTGTCATCGTTGAATTTGAAACAAGGAAAAACCCTAGAAGATTGTAAAAGAATGATCATAAAAGTTGACGTGGATGGTGATGGAATGGTTGATTACAAAGAATTTAGACAAATGATGAAACGTGGTGGATTTGCTTCTTTGAGCTAGCTAGCTCAATTAAAAAACAAAGTTTTTAAAACATTTGAAATGAATGATATTTGAAAATTTAGAAGCTAGATACGAAAACAGTCCTAAATAGTTTGATCAAATCAAATATACAGTTGCATGTATGACTTTTTCATCTTTTTATTTTTCTTTCTTCTTGTTAATATTGTTCAAAAAAAAGTCAATTGCGTTTATGAGATTTATTCATTTCATATGAAAAGATGTAATCTTCGTTCCATACCAGTTGATCATCTTATTAAAAACAATTATATTATATTAGTTGTCCACTTTACTAAATTAAGAAAGTATAGTAATTAGATTTTTCCTACATTACCCTTGCAATTAATTCTTTTTGAAAGCGTTCACATTTACTTGTAAAATTCTCAAGAAGTTTTTTAAGGGGGATAAATTACTAAAATTATCCTCTTATTTATGATTTCTTAATATATGCGTATAAAGAAAAATGATCAACCAATATGGAACAGATGGAATAGCTCTATTTCTGCACATGTGTTCCTATACATTAATCATGTAGTGTTCTTGATTTTCATTGTATTATATTCTCATCTTTGCTTGTTTTGTTCATTCAGTAAAATGTTTACAGTATTTTGTTACTCAATGTTATCAGTGGCGGATCTAGAATTTTTGTTGAGGGGTTTCGAAGTATAAAGAAGTAAACACGTAAAAGTTACAAGATGAAAAATCGAGTGACATGAGAGGAAAATTTTAATTTTAATCCGCTAAATTTAACTTATATTGTCATTTTGTATTTATGTTCTTCCTACTTTTACCCTGGTCTATCGAGCTTTTAAATTTTCTAGTGTCTTTCCTTTTATTTTGCAGTATTCTACTTTTTAGATTTTTTTCTAAATTTTGAATTAGTGCACATTTAATCATATGTTACTTTAAAAATCATCAAGATTCTTTAGAAAGGTGTAAAGATCGAGTTACTAATATTATAGTGCATATTCCGAAAATAAATAAATGACATCGTCGATTTTTTTAGTTCATTTAATTCAATTTACTAGGTTAATCATTTATTTTAAAAAACAAATTATGAACCAATCAAATAAGTTTAGT
>NW_006239086.1:577497-623522 GCF_000226075.1 Solanum tuberosum | reverse complement strand
TTTAAACAAAGATAAAGTGAGACAAAGAGATAATCTAAAAAGAAAAATTTTAAAAATAAATAAAAATAATATAGTTTTAGATTGAATTAAAAAATAATGAGGCCTTTTATTGGGTATTTTAAGCCCAAAACTGAGCCCATCTCAGCCTTTTCAAAGCAATAAAAGAAGTTAAAACTCATTGCACTCACCGAGAATCGAACTCGGAACCTGCGGTTTAGAAATGAACCCACTTACCAGTGAGCCATGCTCCTCTTTTGGTTGTTGAGGGGGTTCATTTTAGTATCTATACGCTTAAAATCAGAAGTTTTCTTTATATATACAGTGTAATTTTTTGACGAGGGGGTTCGGGTGAACCCCCTAAGATCAACGTAGGTCCGCTCCTGAATGTTATAATTAGCTGCCAAAGTCATTCTCTTTAATTTCTCATGCACTTAAAAGGAAGTCTGAACGTATCTTTAATTAATGAAAACTCCTCTATATGATATTCTATGTTCATATTTAGACCATGTCATTAGTGTGTATGTACCATTAAAAGGTGTTTTTGAACTAAAAACCAAGCATATGGACCGCATTGAAAATAAAATGTTTGTTAATTACCTATCCTAAATGACATAAAATCTTGCTATATGCAACCAAAATTCACTTTTCATACAAAAATGCAGTTACTGTAAATATAGTTGAACTTAAGGGGGTTCTCGTGCTTTTTATTAGAAAGATCAACAAGACACGTTATCAATGCTATACTTGTGTAAAAGGGACAAGCTGAATTATATGGAATTTTGTTTGATATGGTAATAATGACTTGGTTGGTCATTTTTCGTTTTCCTATGGAAATTACCGTTTTGCCCTCCCGTGATTGAACCCGAGTCTTCTATGTTTGAGTTAAAAAGTTGGTTTTGAACTTTGAGTTACAAGTTGAGAATTTGGTAAGTCTTGATGTTTGATAGGGTAGGTTGTTAAGAAAGTGATTTTCGGTGTCTTTTGGAGTTTGAAGTGTCGGAATGGAAATCCATCGATTACACCAATTCCGAAAGGTGAAATCTGATCCGTAAGAGTTGTCGGTTTTAGATTCCGAGTCTTTTTGAGAATTTGAGGTCCTAAGTTGTGAAATTATGGAAATTTAGTCTTTGGGTTGACTTTGATCAACTTTTAGGGTTCGGATGCTCGGACCGATTTTCTGAGCATTTCATTGGATTCGGGGGATGAATTTAGGCCTAGGGGAGGTCTTGATTATTTTTTGAGAGGTCCCGAGCTTGTTTTAGCATTTTTAGGCGTTGAGTTCAATTTAATCTCATGATTCCATATCATGATACTATATCATGATTCCATATCGCATGGCCAAATAGGCCCTTAACATCTTGTAGTTTTCACACATGTCGGGTCAAGGAGACCTCGAGTTCGTGTTTTGACAGTTCCATTGAGTCCGGAACGTCGAGTATGATTGATTTGCATATGTGGTTTGTGTGGACGGGGTTCCGAATGAATCCTGAGGGTCCTTTCGATGTTTAGAGTGTTGATTGATTTTCTGATGTCTGTGTTCTGGTGCATTTGCTTTTGTGAGGAATGGCTCGCTTTAGCGAAGTTTGTTTCGCTTTTGCGAACCCCTGTTGACCTTTGCACTTGCGAAAAGCCTTCGCTTAAGCAACACTCGCATTTTCAGCAGATTTCATCATTTTTGAGTTTTGGGAGCTTTGGGTGGCGATTTAGACCAGATATCGAGGGAAATTTTTTGGATAACGATTCTTAACTCTAAATCTTCAATTACCCATTATTATTTAGGGATTTATGTGTTCAAATCAAGCTTTTGAAAGGAGAAATTTGAGGTTATCTTCAAAAACCCAAGAATTTAGTAAAATAGTGATTTTGATCAAGTGGTTTTGATCTCTTTTTTGAAATGGTTTTCTCTAATGATTCCTAAAGCTTTAAACATCATTTTCATATATTGTTTTTCGGATTCAAAACTCCATTTTAAAATTTGGGTTTTGAGTTGATTGACCCATTTCTTTACATAATTGATGTGGAAATTGTTGTCTCCGATGAATGATTGTAAATACTTGATCATTATAGATTGTGTGACTTCAGAAGTAACTTAAAAGGGAGAACTCAACTCCTGGAGTCAGTGTTGATTGATTTAAGGTAAGTGGCTTCCTAAACATCATTTTCTAGTAGAATTCGTGTACATCCTTCGCTGCTTGTGTGTTGGGAGCAATGGGGATGAGGTGAAGGGTTTAAATTTTCCTCTTGTTATATCTAAATAAATAAAAAGGGGTTGAAATGAAAGAGGCTATGTGATGAACATGATGATATGATTTTCCTTATTAGGACCTTTGTTGATCAATTGATGAAATGCTTGAAAGCATGACTGTGGACTTGAATTGTATGATCTGTTGTCTCTTCCATGTGGTGTGTTATTGCTTGTGTGCATTGATTGTGAACACAATGATGAGACATGTGATGATTTATAAAGCCAATGGAAAATGGTTCCGGCTAGTGAATTGATATAATGCCGATGGCAAATGGTTTCGGCTAGTGATTTGATATAAAGTCGATGAGAAATGATTTCGACTAGTGATTTCACATAGAGCCAATAGGAGATGATTCTATCTAGTGAGTTGAAATAAAGCCAATAGGAAATGGTTCCGGCTAATGATATTGTGCCGATTGAAAATGGTTCCAGCAAGAGATTGATTATTATGACTTGATACATTTGATGCTTATGTGTGACTTGCTTGTTACTTGAGGTTTATGTACTTGTTGTGTGTGACGGGACTACTTGACTTTGAGAATGACATACATGATTCGCTCAATTTGTGATTGTAACTTTTGAAATGTGGATGTTGGGCCTTGTGAGCCGTGCATTGTAGAATTTCTAAATTGGGCTGATTTATGTGCAATTTGTAATTTGGGGAGGTTCGGTTGGAGTGTAAAGGGTATTCAATTTTTAGCTAGTTTCTTATACACTTGTGTAGGTTCCGAGCCCGAACCTGTGTGATCTTCTTCTTCTTCTCCTGACTGTCGAGGCTTGCTGAAGGACTTGAGAGGTAGTTGCTTGTAATCCTGATGGACCCTCTTTTCCTTTTCATTAAGTTTTGTTCTACTTGAGAAACAAAGACCTAGACTTGTGTTAATCTTTTAAATCTTCCATTTTCATCAGTGGATTATACACGTGACAACCAGGTTTTTGGGTATTATTTAGAATGAATATGTTTTTCACCTTTGTCTTCTTCTTGATTTACATTTTTTGCATTTCTTTCGTTTTCGTTGGGTTGAGGCTGACTTGTCTTGGTGAAAAGAGACAAGTGTCGTCACGTTCATTTTAGGGTCGTGACAAATGGTAACAGAGCGTCAGGTTCATAGGTCTCACATGTGTATAAGCCAAGTCTAAGTACAGTCTTGAGGATAAATAAGGAGAGATATGTACTTATCTTCAAGAGACTACAAAGATTGTTAGGAAATTTCCTTTTATTCATCTTTTCTTATCGTGCGTGGTTACCTTCACTAGTGTTGAGTTGCTGCGTGTTATTTTGGTAGATGTCGAGGACCAGAGCGTCTGTTTCTAGTGGTAGAAGAAAGGCAGTCCCCGAGGTAGTTGCTGAGACCCCAACTAGGGGTAGGGGTAGGGCCCGAGCTAGTGGAGTAGCACCGTCTAGAGGTCATGCCCGTAGAGTGGCACCAGCCAGAGGTCGAGCTAGAAAGGCTTCTCCTGAGCAATAAGCATGCTATGACTATTGTTCTGGATGAGGAAGATACAGTTTGCAGGTCCATCAGGTCTTATATGTTCAGAGCAGCAAGAGAATGGGCTTCCTTCCGGTCCATTGTGAGCACCGCAAATGAGGCGGAGTTGATGGTTTTAGAAGAGATTGGGGAGCCCATGAGGACCCGTTCATCTGGTATGTTTTTTTGTGCCTTATCTGAAGGCAGAGGCTCACATAAAGGTAGTAGCTCCATTTAGCGTCATGGACCGGTTCATACTTTTATGCCAGAAGCAGAAAATGGGTAGTCAGCCCGATGATCTTATGGTTTTGGCTGAGGTTGCCATGGTAGTCGTCTGGTTCACAACAACAGTTATTTGTGCGGAGATATTGTTATATTTGTGGGGATCCAGGTCATATGATGCGACAGTGTCCTCTAGAGACTTATTCAGGACCTCAACGTTCTTATTTAGGTGTTCCTGCTAGAGATTCAGCGCCTCCGGTCAGGGGTTGAGGCATAGTTCAGTCCAGTACTGGTAGAGGTACTCCAACTCTACAGGGTGGAGGTAAAGGTTCAACTCAGACTGCAGGTGGCTGGGAGGGCCAGTGTTATGCTTTTCCAAGAAGGCCTGAGGCCGAGATTTTTGATGGTGTGATCACAAGAATCGTCCCAGTTTTTAATTGACCTACCTCTGTATTGTTTGATCGGGGGTCTACTTTCTCATATGTATCTACCTATTTTGTTCCTGGGTTTGATATATTGTCTGATTATATGTCTGTGCCTATTTATGCTTCTACACTAATGGGTGAATCCTTAGTGGTGGATCGAGTGTATCGAACCTGTCTTGTTTCTTTGGCTGAGTATTTCATGACCCAAAGTACACCCTAGATGTGACATGATGTGTAAGACCCTGAAGGCCCTACACAAGCCACTTAGCATACATCATATATGATAATAGAAATAAAGATCTCAAAGAAATAATCTTATATCATAAAAGAGTTTTGACAAAAGCAGAAGTTTAACATAGTCTCTACCAACCATCTATTACATCAAAAGAAGTGATTGGGACGTAATCCATACATCACATACAAAGTCTGAAAATAGTAATAAGGAAAAAACATATAAGAGTGACATCGTCCTCGAAGTATGAGGACTCACCAAGTTTTCATGTCTCTAATACAATCGACTAGCCATGAATGGAGGGAGAAGAATTGTCAAGCCCTATATTAGTGAAACAATATAGACATAAGTATGCATTAGTACAAGGAATATACTAAGTATGAGGGGAATGCTATAAAACATGAGACGTGATCATAAGGGGACAAAATAGAGAACATGAAATACACGACCAAGTTAAGACATAGAAAAATCATTAAAGGATATTAATAAATCATGAACATGGTCAATGCACCTTTAAATCATAAAGGAAGCTTCATAAAACAATAGTAATTAACTTAGTTCATTTTGTGGGAAGTTACCATTAACCGACATAGACCATGTGAACTATAACATGAAATCTGGTATATTCGGCATACCGAAAGAAGGGGAATCCTACTTTCCAAGGTAGAACACGTACACATCATATCATATGCTATATGTGGATCCACTAGCTAGGTCATTTAAGACAAATCCTAAGGAGGCACGTAGTTTAGGACTAGAGGTTTCTACTAGAGACTAACCTAATTGAGCATTCACCTCAAAGCATCTCAATGCTATGTAAAAATCCCATGGAATAGTCATTAATCATATTCATATTATCATCCATGGAAAAGAAAAACTAAGAAACTAATCCAAGCTAGAAACATCATAGAGTAGCTCCATAGACCATGTGTGAAAAAACCTTTCACCATCCATGATCTTTTCATAATAGCTTTATAAGGCCATGGTCATTAACTGCATACTAAGAATGCCCTACTACTAATGGAAATCATTTTAAAAGAGTAATTTATAATCATTGATGGCATATCCAGATACTATACTAATCAAGACTTAATTTAGGAAAATAGCCTAAAAACATTGAGGGAAAATCTAGATGTCGTTCATGTCATGTTTCCAAACTTCATAGAACATATAGATACCTTCATCTATAAGCTTACTTAAGTCAAATACATTGCTTTCATAAAAATATGCATGGTTTCATAAAAATATATTCATCGATTCAAGCTTCTTCATAAATTAATTTAAATTAGCGTTATAGTCCAAATTCATAGATCAATGCATAGGTTAACATGAAATTAGTTGAAAAGCTGTAATTAAGTCAAAATAATAAAATTAAGATCATGATTAAGCAATTGAATCCATACAAATAGAACCCATGAGGAATTGAATGAAATTCTAATCAATTTTTTTGGGATGAATTGGAGAATTGAAGAAACATTGAGGACTCAATGGGTGATTGGAACCCATTGATGAGCTCCATACGTACCTTCATTGAAGCCTTAAAAATGATGAAGAAAGGAGACTTGAACTTGAAGAAACCTAGCTTCTTTTTCCTTGATATAGAGAGAAGATTTTTGGAGAGAACCTTGGAGAAAATATAGGAATTTGAGGGAATAAATAAGTTGGGGGAAATTTCTAAGGGTGAAGGGTATTTATAGAGCTCAGATTTAGGGGTAAAACAATGTAGTATAGGTATTAATTATATAGGAAGAGACCCAAATACCCTTTAAGAATAAGTGCTAGAATGATCCTACAGACTGACCTACTGTCAATCTAAACTTCTACGGACCGTACTGGTCATCCGTAGAACTAGTTACTAGGGTCTAATTCTGAATTGATTTCCACGAGAAAACTCTACAGTCGATCTAAACTTCTACGGACCATAGACCCAACCGTAGAACCCAAAAGGCCAATCAATTTTCAATCAAGTTTGGAACCCTTCTACGACCACTTCCTACGGACCGTATGACTTTATTCTGACCATCTGGTGGTTCGTAGAAAACTTTAGAGATGCATAAATAAATAAATCTGTAAGGTCATTTCTATGACTCCCTTCTATGGACCGTAGAACCTTATGTTGTCCATAAATAGGACCTGTAGACTTGAACCTACAGTCAACTATGCAACCATTCTTTTTTTGAGGTGTTATAATATCACCCCCTTGGGAACATTTGTCTTTGAATGGGACTCAAGCTAGCATGAATAGAGTAGGAGAGAAACTAACAACCCAACATGAATGCAATTTTATCAAAATGCACATAACTAAGGAGTAATATCAACTCCAAGCGAAAACATACTACTAAAACATCTTTTCATAAACATACATGCAAATCATACACAAAAGCACATCGTCATGAAGCAATCAATGAAGCTAAATCACAATCTCAAAAATAAAAATTTTCATGAGCATGCATGCATGAGGAAACATGAGAATATCTAAGAGCAAAAGACTCCTAAATAGTGAACATGAGGGGCTAATGCCTCAAGCTAGACCCGAAGACAAAGGAATGAGATAAGGATACCAAACCATAGCAAAGAACCCTCCCAACAATTTAAATAGTTCCACACACATACCAGCCATGTAACAAACATTATCTCCCCTGGGATCAAACCTCACTAGTCTTTTCGAATCCATCTCCCTCAACCCAAGCATAGCACCAAAGTCTTAACAACCACAAAATCATTGATACAAGAAAATGCTTAAGGAATTCCCACCAAGATTTCAAGGTTGACTTCAAACACAATAACTATACATGGAGTCTTACCATAGACAACAAAACACCTAACATCAAGCAATGCATAGCCACAAGCTAAAAGATCATAACTTACCAATTTCCACATCCGGGGAACCCTCATGATCTTGGCGAGTCCGAAGTGCATATAACCTATTTTTCCTTGGAGTACCCGAACCAGAACCACTAGGTTGAACTTACCTACCATCCCTTCCCTTAGTCTTAAGCAATGAGCAATCTCTCACCTAGTGACCACTCTTTCCAAACCCAAAGCATGTATTTGAACAGGCTAGACACTCACCCCTATGGCTTTTTCCCCACCTCCGCTACTCCGACACCATTTGTTCACTATAACCATTACCTTGAGAAATATTACCTCCATTGGACCTCAAATGTGAGAAATCACCACTACCCCTTCTTTCCCACTTTTGAATCCCTAGCCTTTTCCTTTGATTTTTTGAGCATGTATCATCAAACAAGAAGCATTCATATCCTTAACAAGCATGACAGTTAGACATTCTTTGACCACCAAGTCGGAAGCACCCGACACAAATTTACGCATCCTTTCCCTTGGATCGGCAACCATTATTGGAGCATATTTTGTTAGTTGAGTAAACTTCAATATATATTTATTGACGCTCATGATTCCTTGATGAAGATTATTGAATTTAAGCACTTTTTCCTACCCCATCTCTAGGGGAAAGAACCTATCTAGGAAAGAAACCTTAAATTTCTCCCAATCAAGAGGACCCTCATCTATTGCCCTCTCTTTCTTTCATTTATTAAATCAAATTTGAGCAAAACCTTTGAGTTAGTAAGTGGCTAATTCTGCTTTTTCTACCAAAGTGATACCCATAATCTCTATAATCTTGTGAACCTCGTCGATGAACTCTTGAGGATCTTCCTCCACTTTAGAGCTGAAGAACTCTGGGGGATTCATCCTTGTACAGTCCCTCACCCTTGTTGCCACCATACCCACCCTTAGGTTCATGGGAGCCACAACCTCCCTATTATCTTGAGTTGCATAGCTTGAGCCAATGAGTGAAATGTGGCTCGAAACTTATCATTAGTCACCTGCTTGGCCAAAGGGTTGACCAACACTTGAGGAACCTCGGGCATCACATTTTCACAAACATTTCTCCTGACGGGATTTTTTTGTGGAGGCATATTTTTTAAAGCATAAATAAGGATTAGGAGAGGACCTTTAAAGAGATAAACTCTATGGAAAGGCTTTAGAGTAATGAAAGAAGTGAGATTTCCTAAACATCTTATAACCTCTTATTCATAAATGTGGCACGCTTCACACTCATGGACAAGACTTTACTCAACGTGGCTTATGAGACATCCTAGAACCTTTCTAAACCTTGTGCTCTGAATACCAAGTTTTTCACGACCCAAAGTACACCCTAGACGTGACATGGTGTATAAGTCCCTGAGAGGCCCTACACAAGCCACTTAGTATACACCATACAAGATAATAAAAATAAAGATTTCAAATAAACAGTCTTATTTCATAAAAGGAGTTTTGACAAAAGTGTAAGTCTAACGTAGTATCAACAAACCATATATTACATCAAAAAAGTGATTGAGATGTAACACATAGATCGTATACTAAGTCTGAAAATGGTAATAAGGAAAAACATAAAAGAGAGACATCATCCTTGAAGTATGAGGATTCACCAAATCTTTAAGTATCTAATACAATCAACTAGCCATGAACGGAGGGAGAGAATTGTCAAGCCCTACATTAGTGAACCAATGTAGGCACAAGTATGCATTAGTACATGAAATGTACTAAGTATGAGGAAAATTCAATAAAACATGAGACATTATCATCAGAGGACACAATCAAAAACATGAAAGACATGACAAAGTTAAGACATAGTAAAATCATTTAAGAAGATTCACAAATCATGAACATAGTCAATTCATCTTTAAATCATAATGGAGGATTCATAAAACATAATTAATTAACTTAGTTTTTTTGGTGGGAAGTTACCATTAACCGACATAGACTAAAGGAGATATAATATGGAATCTGGTATATCTCTCAAAATGAAAGAATCGAAATTCTACTTGCCAAGGTAGAACCCCTACACATCATATCATAAGTTATACATTGATCCATTTGCTAGGTAATTTAAGAGAACTTCTACGGGGGTACATAGTTTAGTACTTGAGGTTGCTACTAGAGACTAACCTAATTGAGCCTCCACCTCAAAGCCACTCTTTGCTAAGTAAAAATAGCCCAAAAGCATTGAGAGAAAATCTAGATATCATTCATGTCATCTGGACAATCTTTGTAGAACATATAGATACCTTCATCTATAAGCTTACTTAAGTCATACACATTGTTTTCATAAAAATATGTATGGTTTCATAAAAACATATTCGTAGATTCAAGCTTTTTCATAAATTCATGTAAATTCGGGTTCATTGTCAAAACTCATAGATCAATGCATGGGTATACATGGAATTAGTTTAAAAGCATGTAATTAAGTCTAAATTATCAAAATAATATCATGATCAAGCAATCGAATTCATACTAATAGAACCCAGGAGGAATTGAATGAAAATCTAATTAATTGTTTTGGGAAATTGAATTGGAGTATTGAATAAACTTTAGGAAATCAATGGGTGATTGGAACCCGTTGATGAAATCCCTACATACTTTGATTGAAGCCCTAAGCAATGATGAAGAAATGAGACTTGAACTTGAAGAACTCTAGCTTCTTTTTTCTTGATCTATAGAGAAATTTTTTGGAGAGAACTTTGGAGAGAATTTAGGAATTTGAGGGAATGAAAAGTTGGGGGAAATTTCTAAGAATAAAGGGTATTTATAGGGCTTATATTTTCAAATAAAATGACATAATATAGGTATTAATTACATAGGAAAAGACCCAATTACCCTTTAAGAATAACTATTGAAAAGGTCCTACGGTCCGTATGAACTTCTACGGACTGTACTGGTCATCTGTAGAACTGGTTACTAGGGTCTGATTCTGAATCGATTTCCATGAGACAACTCTATGGTCTATCTAAACTTCTATGGATTGTAGACCCAACCGTAGAACCCAAAAGTCCAACCAATTTTCAACTAAGTCTGGAACTCTTCTACAACCACTTCCTACGGACCACATGACATTCTACGGACAGTCTTGGTGGTCCGTAGAAAACTTTAGAGATGCACAAATCAAGAAATTGATAAGGCCATTTGTACGACTCCCTTCTACGGATCGTAGAACCTTATACGGTCCGCAAACAGGACCTGTAGACTTGAACTTACAATCAACTATGCAACCATTATTTTTCTAATGTGTTATAGGTATGATACTTGGGTAGACTTGATCATTTTGGGAATGGTAGACTTTAATATTATTTTGTATATAGACTGGCTCTCTCCGCATCATTCAATTCTTGATTGTTATACTAAGATTATGACCTTGGCAATGTCGGGTATCTCGAGAGTTGAGTAGGAGGGTGCTAGTGTTTCCTACCCTAGAAGAGTTATCTCCTTCATTAGAGCTCAGATATTGGTTGATAGAGGGTGTTTTTCCTACTTGGCTTTCATTCAGGTTACTAGTATTGAGCCATCTCCCATGGAGTTTGTGCCCATGGTTTGAGAGTTAATAGATGTGTTTCCTACTGATCTTCCAGGTGCGCCTCTGGATAGGGATATTGATTTTGCTATTGACTTGGATCCGGGCACCAAGCCCATCTTTATTCCTCCTTATCATATGGCTCCAGCTGAGTTGAAGGAATTGAAGTACCAATTATAGGATTTGTTGAGTAAAGGGATTATTCACCCTAGTGTTTCTCCATAGAGTGCTCCTATGTTGTTTGTGAGGAAGAAGGATGGATCCATGAGCATGTGTATTCATTATCGACAGTTGAACCAAGTGATAGTGAAGAACATGTATCCTCTCCTCATATTGATGATTTGTTCGATCTACTTCGTGGTGCATCTCTATTCTGAAAGATTGATTTGAGGTCTGGCTATCATCAGTTGAAGAGTAAGGCTTCAGATATCCTTAAGAAGACAACATTCAGGACATGTTATGGGCTTTGAGTTTTTTGTGATGTCTTTTGATTTGACTAATGCCCCTGCAACATTCATGGAGTTGATGAACGGGGTGTTCCGCCCTTATCTGGATTTCTTTGTGATAGTGTTGATTGATCACATCTTGGTGTTCTCCAAGACTAAAAAGGATCACGATCGACATTTGAGGATTGTACTGCAGAGATTGTGGGAAGACAAACTTTATGCCAAGTTCTCAAAGTATGAGTTTTGACTCGATTCTGTGGCATTTTTGGAACACGTGGTGTCCAAGGAGGGTACTTGGGTCAATCCAGCCAAGATTAAGGCAGTGATCGACGGGTTGGGAAAAGCCTACATTGATTATTGAGATCTGGAGTTTTGTAGGACTTTAGGACTATTATCTAAGATTTGTTTAGAGCTTCTCTACCATTGCATCCCCTTTGACTAGACCAACCAGGCAGAGCGTGAGTTTCCAGTTGTCTGATGAGTGTGAGGAGAGCTTTCAAAATCTCAAGACCTTATAATGGAAGATACTAATTTAAAAGGCACTATATTCAATATGTAGGCCGCAGTAAAAAATGCATCTCCCCAGAAAGATATAGACAAATTTGTTTGCGCCATCATTGATCTTGTCATGTCCAACAATGTTGTATTCCCTTTTTTAGCTACACCATTTTGTTGGGGTGTATAGGTAGTAGTTAACTATATGATAATACCCTTTTCAGTACATAATTCTTCAAATTATTTTGACAAATATTCACATCCTCGATCGACTTTTATCATATATCTCTTCATGCATATATCTCTTAAAGCACTCAAGTGCTTCAGATTTATGAGAAATCAAATACACATAAACACGTGAAATAATCAATAAATGTAACGAATTATGTAGGCCTAACCTCTCCCTCAAATTCATTAGACCACAAATATTAGAATGAATTAATTAAAGTGGGAACTCAACTCTTTTAGCCTCCCAAATGGTTTACGCTTAATCTTTCCAGAAAGGTAATTTTCACAAGTTGGCATATCAATTTTGGTGAAAGAACCTAAATGCCCTTCTTTTTCCAACCTATGCATTCGATCTTTCCCTATGTGACCTAATCTTGAATGCCATGTAATAACATCAATATCATTCTTACTTGAATAACATGCCATTATATAACTGTCACACCTTGAGGCTACCCCCTTGACGTAAACACCGGACCTAGGATCACGAGTGACCCCAAACTAACTCCTACAGGGGCACATAGTTCTGGGACTATGAGGGTGCACTGAACCCTAGTCCAACTCGATGCTAAGACTACTCCCAACTAGAAATGTGTACGACACAACATAACTGAAATGTAGGATAGCTCAATATTCTGACATGCAAATCTGAGAATGCAACATTTAGGTAGTGACAATGAAACATTCGAAACTCAAGAATGTATATCTGTTTAACTGACCTAGCAAGTGTAATTCATGAACTAAGAGAATCTACACAACTAGGGGTCTGAGTTTCATGCAAGGAAATAAGTAACGATTTCATGAAAACATGATAATCTGATTAAGAAAACTATAACAGCTAAATCACAACCAATATCTAAGGTTTTAGAAACCCTAGGTCTAAGCAAGATATAGTGAATCAAGAATCTGACTGAATTCTAGGGACCTAGTGGATGAAAGGAATCCACTAGTGAAATCCCAAATACCTTGTGATGAAATCTATGGAGAAATCCTTCAATTTCGGGGCTGGAACCGCAAAACCTACTGCGTGTTCTTGAGGGTTGGTCAACTCTTTCTTCTCTTTTTCTCTCTAAGTTCTAGTGAATAAAGGTTTTGGTTATGTTCCGACTAGGTTATTAGGCTTAAACTGAGTAAAACGACGTAGTTTAGGGATTAAATGATAGTTGAAATGCCTAATGCATGGGGAAAAAGACCAAAACGACCCTGACTTAACAACTGACGAGACCATCGACGGCCCCTGACCGACGGACCATCGACTGACCGATGGTCAATCCTGGCAGAGGGTCGTTTAGCATCTGAGGCTGGGTGCTGAGGGTCACGATCCACGGACCTAGACTACACACCATGGTCCCACCTATGGTCCGTAGGTCCTGCCGTGGGTCGTAACTTTTTGGGGATTTTTGGGTGGCCAACCACGGACCTTACTAATAGTCTGTGGCCCATACCACGGGCCAAGGTTTGGCCTCCGTCGGTGGCACCCGCAAGTCCTGAAAATCTGTACTTTGGACTTGCTCGAATCAGGGGTGTTACAATAACTGTGAACATAACAGCTATAAGTTGAAGAATTACAATCTAAAACGATCATAACAAAGTTCAAAACTATATAAAACATTATGTAGAGTAATTATAATACTATTACGACTAAAAACCAAAATCAAACATGTGTCTAGAAGAACAAACACAAATATTAACTTTCGTCGAATCTCTGGAGCATATAAAACATCATATAACATCAAAGAAAGGTCACCATGCAAATCCACTTGGAAAGTGTCTTATCTGTTTTACTTCCAGTTTAGTATTATTTCCTACGTAGATCTATCTTGATTTAGATGAAACTCGACGAACTCACGTGGTCGGTGGATCTTGAGTCTATAATCTACATAGGATAAGATTCAAAGTAAAGTTGTGTTAGAAATATATGTAGCACTTAGAGATGCGTTTAGAAATGCTACCTTTTTCGACTCGGTACATTCACAAGCAAAATGCCCCAACACTTGAAAATTATAGCACTTGATTTTGCTCTTGTCTCTCTTCTTGAAAAACCATTTTCCTTTCTTTGAATTTGGCTTCTTATCTTTCTTAAAGGGTCTATCTCCAATCTTTTTGTCTTTCTCATTCCTTTTTCAATTCTTATTGGGCTTGAAACGTGAAGACTTTGTGCCACTTGACTCTGCCATAAAGGTATTAGAAGAAGCTTTAGCAGCACCAAGCTACTCATCTTCAAGTTCAACATGTTGGGTAACATCAGAAAAGGTTTTGATACTATCATTATGGGTCAAGTTAACCTTCAAATATTCCCAATTTATGGGAAGCGACCGGATCATGCCTGAACTTTTTGTTCATAAAAAGAACATGACCAACACTTATGAGTTGAGCTATCATGTTTGACATCACCCTAAGGTGCTGCTTGACATTTTCATTATGACACTTCTTGTAAGTGTCAAATTTGATAGTCAACTGAAGGTGGCTGGTCACAGCTATACCCCCAATGTGTTCCTCGTAAATGTTTCCACATAGCAAGAGCAGTAGGAAATTCCTCACATTCATGTGGAAGGTCATCAATAATAGAACTAATGCACTGGAATTAGCCTTTTTCCATGCTTTATAAGCTTCAACGTCTCATCTGTGCTATGTAGTATTTCCTTCTTCTGGTTGATTCAAACATGATTTATACCTTTGAGATCATTTTGCTATTCTAATACAAACCATATTTTACGACTCCAGATGTCGTGACTATCACCGTTGAGTTTTTCTTCTTTGTTTAAGTCGGCAGTAATGCTTTTTGATGTCATATCTCTATTTGAGAGACAATCATGAAAGAATTTTTAATCAATTATGCATGTGAGATACACATTCAAGCAAATCGATTCTCATAAATGTTTCATATTTAATGTAAAATTCAAACGACACATAAGCATCTAATCATCATCTATGAACTAACTATTTAATCAAAATTTGAAACTTATTTCTTAATGTGTATGTGAATATACGGAAGACTACAAACAACTAGATTTATATGTCTTATCATATTTCAACATTGTATTCTGCAAATAACATAAAAATACACACATATATATAAAAGATAGTTAAAAAGTGTTCAGAACAAAATTTATAAAAAAATACAAGATACTCAATATTAAACTATGTTTCTATCGAATGTTTTAGCCACCTGACTCCTAGAGCCACCATGGACCTCCATAGCGGTTCATTAGACTCAATATCGTTATAGATATCAATCAGTTCATTCTTCCAGTAATCTGGTAAAGAAGGATACAATCTGATGAATACATCCTAATCCACAACATAAATGAAATTTTCATTAATCTCATCTAATTTTATCCTATATAATCTGAGAAAATCTAGTAAAGAGTCAAGAGGGTCCATATTGATTTTCTTAAAATCCTCAAGAAGACGTTTTCTTTTCCTTTTACATACTATTTTATCTCAATCTTAATTTTCTTGCATGCTTGATTCATTCCTAATGACTTCAGGCTTAGAGTCTGAATCATTTTCTAGTTTGATCCTTTTGCAACGCATTTTTCTACTATTTTTTTCTGCTCCTCTATTAGTATCGCTCCTATTAGGAGAAATATGAGCATGTTTCTGTTAAGCCATATCTGAAATGAGAATCAGAAATAAAAAATATGGTTAATATCATTTAATGTGACAATGTATGTCACAAATTTTTGGTAGAAAACAAAATAATTTATTAAAAGAGTTTCCACCAAAGAGGATTATTTCAAGATCACAACTCATTCACTTTTAATCCGATTTACACTTAAAATATGTCCACGAAAATCAATAAATATTTAGATAGTAAAAATACAAGTTTCAAGCCAAAGTTTTGAACAAAAAATTTCCATACTCATTCATTTTAAATTCGTTTTACACTTATAATAAATCCACAAAAAGCTTTGAACGAGTAGATCATGAAAATACAAGTTTCAAGCTAAAATTTTGAACAATTTTTTTCAAAATGCAATAAAATAGTAGTTTTTTTCTAGAAAACAATCCAAAATCAGCCAACTTGTAAGAAATGATATCTCATTCGTTTTAAATTTGTTTTACTTTTATAATATATCCACGAAAAGCTGCGAACGAATAGATTATGAAAATACAAGTTTCAAGCCAAAGATTTATACAAAAAAATTTCCATAATGCAGCAAAACAGAAGTAGTGTTTCTTTAAAAAAAAAGTCCAAAATTAGCAACTTTAAGAATTTATATTTCATTTGTTTTAAATTTGTTTTACACTTATAATATATCCAAGGAAAGCTATTAATGATTAGATTATGAAAATGCGAGTTTCAAGCCAAAATTTTGAACAAAGAGTTTCCAAAATGCAACAAAACATAAGTAATTTTTTTCTGGAAAATAGTCCAAATCAACCAACTTTAAAAAAATCACATCTCATTCGTTTTAAATCAAGTTTACACATATAATATATCCATGGAAAGTGAAAAATTAGTAGATCATGAAAGAAAAAGTGTCAAGCCAATGTTTTGAACAAGCAGTACCCAAAACACAGAAAACAACAAAAAGTTTTCTTATGAATTAAAAAGGGGGAAAAGGCCATTAATTTCTCCGAACTTTGACTAAAATTGTTGTACAAATCCCAAACTTTGTACAAGACCTTTCGGTCAAAGTTCGGATATATTTCGAACCTTTTTTTCCTTTTAAAAAATACTAAAACAAAAAACCATAGAGTCACTATCATTGTAGGATAAAAAATCATATCTATTAATCCACATTCATAGGGCGTAAAAAACCATAACCACTTCCAAAAAAAATTCCCTTCTTCATTGTTTTTCAAAAAAATAACTGATTTTTGTGCAAGTTGTAAAACAGTGATTCTATAACACCCCAGAAACTTTTTGAGCTAAGACTAGAACCATTAATCATTGTGCGTAAGATTTTACCGAGAAATTTAAATTTTCGTAAGTGTTAAGGTCACTAGATGTAGCATCTCGAGTTCCAAAAAGAACTAAAGAGAAATTATTCAAGTCATTCGTAAGTTCTTTTAAGATTTGGGTCAACTTCAAACGATCATAACTTTTAGCACAGGATGAGTTAGGAAACCTATAAGATATCCAATGAAATATCTCTGAGTCCTCTTTTCAATGCCACCGAGTTTGCTAAATTTTGAGTTCAGATGAGGGAGATATTCCCGTTTGAGTTCAGCCTGCTCAGTTAAAGAAATTTACCCAAATTAATGAGGGGTATTTTAGTCTTTTCCTTAACCCACTAGCCTAGCTCACTTTTGTTAACCTTTTAGGGGTCTAAACTGATTGGAATCAGTTTTAGTTATTCCTAAAAAAGCTTAGGGTTTTTGAGAGGAGTTCAAGAGGAGAAAAAAGGAGAAAAGCTTCAAGTGTTAAAGATTCTTTTGATTCTTCGAGGGATTTTGCCAAGGATTTTGATCCTTGAGAGGTATGTAAGTTCTCATAGTGTTGGGTTCGTTCTCTTACACGCCAATCATGTGATTTTTATCCATAATTTTGTTCATGAGGTTGAATGATTTGAGTTCTTGAAAAGTTCTAGAGGTTTTAGATTAATTTTTATTAATGGAGTCTTGTTTAGTTCTTGTCGTGAGGATCTTGCGAATGAGTGATTGTTTTGGTAGGTTTTGATTGGAGATCTTATCTAAGTGTGTTTAGTATATGAAAATAAGAGAATTTTGAGGAAATCATTCGAATCTCGATGAGGTATGTCTGGAAAATTGAAGAGAAAATTCGTCGGAATAATCAAGGAAAAGGGTGGCGCGGCACACCCAGATGCGCCAAGGGGGATGGTGTGGGACGCATGCAGTGTGCCAGGTAAGGGGTTCTAAAGTTTATGGGTTGGCGCCCCTCGCCACTCGGTGCGCCAGGGTTGCCAGATCCCCTACTCTTCCGCCCTTCTTTCCGTTTAAGTTCTATTAAACCATGTCATCGATCACTTCTTGATTTTTACTATCCAAACTACATCTAATCATCGAGAAATGCTATATAACATAATCATGATCCTTGAATTCATAATCCAAATTCGAGGTAGAGTTGAGAGTAAAGTGTTAGAAAGCCCCTTTGAGTCTTTTCGAGGAGTCTTCTACAATTACTTATAGTTGTTTCAAGACTCGAGTAAGTGAGTATGAGAATGAGGAGAGTGTATTTATGATCCTACATTATTATTGAAGCCCTTGAGTCGAGTCGTTCGTTCCCATAAGTTCCGCATGAACACCAGAAATTTAGTATCCTTGAGAGGAGTAGTATCTTAGAGTTCTAAGTTCTTGAGTATTTAGTCCCTAATTTTTTTTTTTAAAACTATACTTCATAATTATGGATTACCATATGTTATACATGGAGGTCCTTGAGTTGGGTCGGTCATGTCCATACTTCCGCATGAACCCTATGAGTCAAGCATTCTTGAGATGAGTGGTATCATTGAGACCTTGAGTTCTGGAGTTATTGAGTTTCGAGTAAAGAGTTCTATATATGGTTATTTAGAACCTTAATTTAGTCGTTCACGTCCATAATTCAACATGAACCATATTTTGAGAAGTCTTTTACAATTAATTATAATTTATTTTAAGACTTGAGTAAATGACGATGATGATGAGAAGAGTTGATTTTCATTTTTCAAAATGAATATATGGGAACTAAGTATTCCCAAGAGTAAATGTTTTTACATTTAAGATGAGAGGAAACTTTGATTTCCCAATGAGTTCATGAGGAGTTTTGAGCACTATCTCTTTTAAGAGAACCTTTTTGTTGACATACTCACTAGTTTGTTAGTTTGTTATTAATTCTTATCAAGTTTTTAGAGTAGATTAAGATTAAGTTGTTAAAGTAGTTCCTTAGTTTTAGTCAACTTAGTTACATATTAAGTTGTTAGAATAGTTCCTTAGAAATAGTCAAGTTAGTTACATCTTACCTGTATTTAAGTTGATGTTACATTTGAATAAGATTCATTCAAGTTTGCTTTGATTATCATTATCTTTATGGTATTAGAGCCCCTCTAAAACTCTCACGAGTCCGATCCAAATTTTTTTCCCCTCTCTTTGCGTCCAAACATGGTTGTTCCTGCTACCACCAGTGATAGTGCTACTGCAGTTCCGACTACCACTCATGTGGTACAGTTCAATCCAGCTGTCAAATTACCTATCAAACTGCAAGGTAACGTTAACTTTTCCACCTGGAAGGCGCAACTAGTGATGCTACTCAATGGATACAAGCTCCTTGGGCATCTTATTGGTGCCAAATCTGCTCCGCTGGCCACTATCACACAAACCGATAGTACCATCTCCAATCCTGAATATGAGTTGTGCTTTTGCCAAGACCAACTAATTCAACAGGAAATGATAGTATCCGTTGACCCCACCATTGCTCCCACTGTTGCAACTGCCTCTTCGACAAAAATAGCTTGGGATCTCCTTCATACAACTTATGCTAATAGGAGTCAGACTCGCATCTTCAACTTACAAGATCAGTTGCAAAACATGAAAAAGGCCTCCAAGACAGTTGCTACTTACGTACAGGAGATCAGATCAATTGTTGACGCTCTCAAAGTAGCGGGCTCTCCGGTGGCTGATGATGAACTAGCAGTCAAAATCTTGAGTGGCCTAAGTCATGAGTTCCGTGAAATCACTGCTGCTATAAGAGCGCGCGACACAACCCTAAACTTTGAGGAGCTATTCCAGAAACTCACGGACCAGAAACTCTTTCTCAAACATCAAGATATTGACATGTCATCCTCCATCATCATGGCTGCAGTTGCACAAAGGACCAACTTCCAGCCCCAACATCAGAAAAATAATCGTTGCTTCCCAAATCAATCTTCAAGACCACAAGCTCCACGATAGGCAGTCCCTGGAAATTAACAGAATGGGAGACTACCCAGGCAAGTGGTAAAATGCCAACTTTGCCAAAAGATCGGTCACACAGCTGATTTGTGTCGCTCAAAATCGCACAACCACTTTGAAGCTAAGGTCAACTTTGTGTCAAATCATCACTCAGATGCAAATCCTTGGATCCTTGACTCTGGAGCAACTCATAATGTCCCAACCGAGTCAGATAATCTTGAAGAATACACTTGTAATGAGGAAGTGTCCATGGGTGACGGTAAAACTATTCCCATTACTCACACTGTTTAACTCTAATTAAGGCTTCTAACTCCAATTTCATGCTCTCTAACACTCTTTGTGCTCCAGCTATAAAAAAACCTTATTTCTGTTGCTAAGTTTTGCACTGACAATCTGACCTCAATCGAATTTTTTCCACACTCTTTTCTTGTGAAGGATCTCAAAACTCAGACATTGTTGGTACAAGGCCAGAATAAACATGGACTCTATGAGTGGCCACAGAGGGATCATGTGTCACCTTCCGCCAACTTCACCTCCACCAAAGTTTCCAGTCAACTATGGCATCGTCGCTTGGGTCACCCTCATCTAAAAATCCTAGACTTAGTACTGAATAAATTTTCACTTCCCTTTTCCACCAAAGAAAAGTTTCATTTTTGTAATTCGTGCTCATCAAATAAAGCTCATCGTTTGCCATTTCAACGACTCACTTTAAATAGTAATGCATCACTTCAAACTTTGTTTAGTGATTTATGGGGTCCATCACCCATTTTATCCATTGATTAAAAGTTGTATTACTGCATTTTTGTTGATCATTACACTAAATACACTTGGTTGTATACAATCAAAAACAAAAGTGAAGTCGCTTCAATTTTTGTAAACTTTCATCCTTTAGTGGAAAAATTTTCAAACACAAAATTGTCTCACTTTATACTGATGGAGGGGGTGAATACACAAGTCTTAAGCAGTACCTACAATGCCATGGAATTCAACATTTGATCTCCCCACCCTACATTCCCCATCGAGTTGCAATCGCTGAATGACGACATGGTCACATTGTCGAAACAGCTCGAACTCTTCTCAATAAAGCCTCACTACCATCTGAACTATGGTCCTTTGCCTGTCACCATGCTGTCTATCTCATAAATAAACTACCTACACCTGGCCTGAATAATGATTCTCCTTATAAAAAATTGTTTGGCGAATCGCCAAAATACTATTCGCTGAATTTTTTTGGTTGTCTCTGTTATCCATGGCTTAAGCCATAAACACAAAATAAATTTTAGCTTAGATCTACACCGTGTGTCTACTTAGGAGTTTCTATTGTTCATTATGCACACCTCTGCTTTAATCCTGTGCACTCAAAAAATTTCGTCAGTCGTGATGTTCAATTTTGTGAAGATATTTTTCCTTTCACTCAAATGTTCTCACACTTGAAAAATAGGTTTTCCACGTTACAATGGGAAATCATAGAGTCCCAAGTCGGTAAGGATACTCATTCGGAAGTCCAATTAAATTTGGACTCCAATCTTGTTCCAACTCTTCCGCCTCCTATTCCTATCACCCCAACAGTTCCCTCTCATTCAAACACTCCAGAGTCCATAATTGAAAGGAAACTACCGGCAGTCTCCACTTCATCAGGTATGATTCCTATCTCTTCCGAACGTCCTTCACTATTTAATGAAGCAGCCCACAACACTTCTCAACCATTTTACTATTCCCGTCGGCCACCAATCAACCAGCAGCCACCGCAACAGCCAACAATTATCTCACCAGCTTTTGTCCCTCCACCATCCGGTGTGGTCACAAGGTCCAAAAATAATATCATCACACCAAAGAAAAAATTCAGCTTCTTGGCTCACCTTTCTCCCACTTAAAATACCTTTAAGCAAGCAGTTAAGCACATTGAATGGAAGAATGCAATGGATCTGGAATACGAAGCCTTAATGAAAAACCAAACTTGGGAACTAGTACCTAGGGACCCGATAAATAATGTTGTTGATTGTAAGTTGTTATTTCGCATTAAAAGGAAAGCTGATGGTTCTATTGACAGGTACAAGGTGCGATTAGTCGCAAAAGGTTTCACACAATGTCCAGGACTGGACTTTCATGAAACTTTCAGTTCGGTTGTCAAACCAACCACCATCAGAATTGTACTTTCTATTGCAATTCAAAATAACTGGAAAGTGCAGTAGCTTGATGTGAATAATGCATTTTTGCAAGGTAACTTACAGGAGCAAGTATTCATGGCGCAGCCGAAAGTCTATGTCAACCCTGATTTTCCCAATCATATCTGCCGTCTTCAAAAGGCCATTTATGGCCTAAAACAAGCTTCTCGTACATGGTATGAAGCTCTAAAATTTCACTTGACTAAAATTGGGTTTGTTAAGTCTGAATCAGATGCTTCTCTGTTTATTTTTACATCTGAAGATGTCACAATGTATATTCTAGTGTATGTTGATGATATCCTCATTACTGGGAATTACCCAAACTTGGTTACATATGTAATAAACTCTCTGGCTTACAAGTTCTCCCTAAAGAACCTTGGTGAACTCAACTATTTTTTTGGGATCGAAGTCAAACATGTTCCAAATGGGATTGTCTTATCACAATCCAGATACATACTTGAGATTCTTTTAGATGTGGATATGGCCGATTGTAAAGGAGTTACGACACCCATGTGCTCAAGTTTACCACCCAAAGCAGCCGATGGTTAACCTCCTGCTGATGCAACCTTGTATCGATGCACCATTGGTAAATTGCAATACTTATCATTCACGCATCCTGATATTGCCTTTGTAGTTAACAAACTATCACAGTTTATGCAATCCCCAAGTCTGGAGCATTGGAAAGCAGTAAAAATGGTGCTTCGATACCTTAAGGCATCATCAACGTCGTGCCTACAAATCTCTAGCCACTCTGATAGTAATATGTATATGTACGCCGATGCTGATTGGGCAGGTGATCCCTGTAACAGAATATCCACATCTGGTTACATACTCTTCTTGGGACCAAATCCGATCTATTGGTCCTCTAAAAAGCAGCAATCAGTTACTCGGTCCTCTACTGAAGAAAAATACAAATCGGTAGCCAATTCACTCTCTGAACTTACTTGGGTACACAATATGTTGACTGAATTATGATATCAATTCTCGCAAACGCCAAGCATTTTTTGTGATAATATTGGTGTTTCATATCTCAGTAAGAACCCAGTCTTCCACAGTAAGATGAAGCAAATTGCAGTAGACTTTCACTACCTCCGCAACAGTGTGAAATCAGGTAGAGTGGTAGTCAAATATCTTTCTGTTGGGGATCAAATTGCAGACACTCTCACAAAGCCGCTGCCCAAGCCTGCCTTCCTTCGGTGTTTATCCAAGTTAGGCGTTATTGCACCAAACCTAACTTGAGGGGGTGTGTTGACATACTCACTAGTTTGTTATTTTGTTATTAATTCTTATCAAGTTGTTAGAGTAGATTTAGATTAAGTTGTTAAAGTAGTTCCTTAGTTTTAGTCAACTTAGTTACATATTAAGTTGTTAGAATAGTTCCTTAGAATTAGTAAACTTATTTACATCTTACTTGTATTTAAGTTGATGTTACATTTTAATAAGATTCATTCAAGTTTGCTTTGATTCTCAATATCTTTACTTTTGAGTAATAATCTCAAAGTTTGAGGATGAGGAAATATTTTAAAACAAATTAGAATGAGTTATACTATTGGGAGTAGTATTGAGTGCCGATATGGGGACGAGGTCAGACAATTCAAAGTCCTCATAAACCATGTAGCAAACGTGGGTAGAAAAGGTTATACTTTTTAAATGATTCCTTATTGCTTTATAAGCTTAGCTTAGTGGATCGACTTAGTTGAGGATGTCTTATACTCTGGCAAGGTATAGGACAATTCTGGCAGCGTGGGCGAGACATTGTATCATCACATAGCTCATAGTTATGGTCGTCGGTCAGAGAACCTCTCAAATAAGAGTTATTATTGTAGTTTCACATACAATTAGGTTGTTGTTGTATTTTTACATACAATTGAGTTATTATCTACTATTTTGAAAGCTTTCCATATATTGCATCTTTTATTGTTGTTTTATCCTTGAGTACTTTGAGTTGAGTATCGTTCAGTTGACTATCTTATTCTTTAGTTGAGTATCTTTGAGTTGAGTGTCTTATCCTTGAGTTGAGTATTCTATCCTTGAGTGGGGTTTTTAGTTGAGTTGAGTGAGTTTGAGTAGAGGTAAGTATGTTTATTTTCTATCTGTTCAAGGTTATGTTTATGCTTTAGAATTCTCCTTACATGCTCGTACATTCCATGTACTGATTCCTTTTGGCCTGCATGTTTTCATGATGCAGATACAGGTATCCAGAGTCATCAACAAATGCTCCATGGAAGCCACTTGTAGTTCCTGAGCCTCCTTGCTTCCGTAGAGTTCCACTTTTCTTTCAGTTTGTTTGGATGTCATGGGTCTTGTCCCGATAATCCATCAGTAATAGTAGAGGCTTCATAGATAGTTTAGAAGTTGATGAGTCTATCCTTATTCCCTTTGTTGTTGTAATGTTTTGAGTTCATGAGGCATTTAACTAATACTTGTTAAATTATTTTCAGACAATTATTCGAGTTGAGTTTAATTTAAATTTTTAAAGTTATTTTTGTATCATGAGTTTTTATTTGCTTGAGTAAGTCTTCCGCTGAATAATGAGCCAGACCTAGGGTTCACTTGGGAAGCAACAATGGTTTTCGAGTGCCAGTTACGTCCAGGGTGTAGTCTCGGGGATTGACAAACTTTGAATCAGAGCACATAATTCAAGTGTCCTAGGGTTTCTATGAAGTCGTGTCATTAGGATCTTATTTATGATTGCGAGGGCCCCACTTTTATAAATGAGGGACTATAAACATTTAAAAACAAATTCCCTTATTTCATACTCTAAATCGTGTAGTAGAACTGTGTCATGACGAATTTATTCTAACTTGTGCGTTCTCATACACATTCAACTACCCCTCATACTAAAGGTGGCTGAAAAAGTATAGCCCAAGATCCTTATTGATGAGTTATTCTTAGCAAAAATCTTGAGAAAGTCATGAGACTACAGAAGTGCTTGAGAGAAGCTTATGAGTTTAAATGTTAAGCCTCAAAAGAATGCACCCATATTCATATGAATCGTGCGTTTGAGCTGAAATCGAGATGTACTCTCTTCTCTAAACCTTATTCAGGTGAGACCCTTATGAGAAAGTGTGTTTTAGATCTAGGGTAATATTTTCACCCTAAAAGATAGTATGAATTATGAGATTATGAGCAGTAGTAGTACAGAGTGCCCTTAAGTTAAGAGAAAATCATGCAAAGGTTCAGTAATTAAAGGAAATGAGTAGTGATGAGGCAAATTAAGAGCTTATAGTCATGCACCTGGTCAGTTATAAGTGATGAGTTCCTTTATGAGTAGAAAAAAGAAATAATAATGTTGTAGAGAGTTCTTGATAGAAGGAAAAGGAATAGTTACTAGTCATGATGAGATAGAGTAAACTTTTAACCAGAATAGAATTAATGTCGATGTGCCATCGTGTTAGAGAAGACTAAATATATGTGTGGAATCAGAGAGTAGAGTATTCATGAGGTGATAGACATAAGATATGCTTATGAATTTTGAAGGGGGAACCCCATGGTATTTAGATAGAATTATTTGAGAGGTAATGCGTTGTAAGTGAGTAAATAGTACTTAAGTTGTGAAATGGAAGGTGAAGGTAATCTGTAGGTAGGTAGACGGAGAGTTAAAGTTTTCCTACTTGTCATGAGATCTTAGTGGGTGAGTGTTTCTTGACTTTTTTGGTAGTCGCAAGTAGTATAAGGTGTGAGCAATCATATTCATATCCATGTTTAGTATTAGATACTAAGGTTGAATTTGAGATGAGTGTCATGATCAAAAGATGGCAACATGAGGGTGATGGTGTTAGTTTTGAGATCTGATCTAGTAGGTTTGACCTGAAATAGGTGAGGAGATCAAAGTGGTACCTTGCAATGAAAATGTGGTATTATAAACGATAGAGGAGAGAAATGAAGGTAGAGTAGTAAGAAGTACACCTGAGATGGTATGAGGCCAGACAAAGTCCCAATTGAGGTTATGATTTTTATGTGTGCCTAGATTGTGTAATTGAGCTGCCAATATGGGATAGGCTGGTGCAAGTGTAATTTTCCTGAAGAGTTAGACGGAGAAGCCTTAGGAGCCAATGAGAATAGGTCAAGAGAAACATCTTAGAAAGAGGTCTTTGTACCTGCTTAAGTAGAGTTCAGTAGTCATGAGATAAACTTTTCCCGAGTGTTAGAGTAAAGGGGGATGTAAACCGGTTTAGAGATTATGGAATAAGTCCATAGCTTTCAAGTGTCAGCTTTAGACTTAAGGGGGAGATGATAAGATGCGAAATCAAGTCAAGTGTTGAGAATAAGTTAGTAATGAGTTCAAAAGAGTATGGGAGATATCTTTTCAGACATCATTTTAGTAGTGGAATGATGTAAGAAGGAAAATGTTAATGTTCTTATCGTGATAATGATGGTGTGATAATTCCATCTAAGGTTATAAATGAGGAGGATGAGGTTTTACTATAAGAAATAGTTAAATGAGAGACCTTAGTTGGTTTCGAGTAGGAATGCGAGAAATTCTAGTTGGTATGGCAGATATGATGAGAGAATGAAACCTCTTAAGGAGCTAGTTAGTAGGAGTCCATGGAGTCGTTAGAATACTAGGCTTGAATGTGGTGTTGTTAAACAGTTGGTGGTTCTTGATATGAACCAAATGTTGATTAAATGTGGTGGTAAAGATAAATATTCTTGGGATGATATTCCCTATAGAGAGGTATAGAACTCGAACCTTAGAATTTTGGGTTAAGCTTGAATACAGTAAGAGCGTACCATTAGACTCAGACCTAGGTAAGAGTAGTCATGTACCCTTGTGGGGCTATGAGGTGCAGACAATGAGGTATGGTAATAAGGAAAGAAGAGCATAGTTAAGGAGTGTTGCTAAGCTTAATATCTAGCAGTCATATTACCCCAACCATGGTATTCCTATTCTTACTTCATGCCCAGATTTCCTTTGTTTCGGATAAGGTAACCTCAGAGAGAGTGTGACTATGTTCACAACAACATCGTCCTTGATTTAGGTGCTATAGAAGGTCCCCACTCTTGGTATGAATCAATCTAGCCTGTGTTAGTAGGCAAGTTCATGAGTCAGAGGGGATGGTAAGAGTAACCCCATTCCATACCTAGTCCAGCCGTCATTCGAGGACGAATTATCCCATGGGGGAGATAATGTAATAGCCTGAAATTTTTTTAAGCAAAGACTCAAACCATTCATCATTGTGAGTAATATTTTATCGTTAAATTTAAAATTTTCTTAAGTGTTGGGTCAGTATATATAGTACCTTGAGTTCCAAAAAGAACTAAAGAGAAATTATTAAAGTCATTCATAAGTTCTTTTAAGTTTATGATCAAATTCAAATGACCATAACTTTTAACAAAGGATGAGTTTGGAGACCCATAACATATCAAATGAAAGATCTTTGAGACTTATTTCCAACGCCACCGAGTTTGCTAATATTCAATTTCAGATGAGGGAGATATACCCGTTTGAGTTTAGCCTCTCCAGTTAAGGAAATTTACCCAAATTAATGAGAGGTATTTTGGTCTTTTCCTTACCCCACTAGCCTTGCTCATTTTTGTTAACCTTTTAGGGGTCTAAACTAATTAAAATAAGTTTTAGTTATTCCTAAACTCACTTAGGGTTTTTGAGAGGATTTTAAGAGGAGAAAAAGGGAGAAAAGCTTCAAGCGTTCAAGATTCTTGCTATTCTTCAAGGGATTTCGCCAAGGATTTTGATCCCTGAAAGGTATGTAAGTTATCATAGTGTTGGGTTCATTCTCCCATACATCAATCATATTATTTTTATCCGTAATTTGGTTCTTGAGATTGAATGATTTGAGTTCTTGAAGTGTTCTTGAGGTTTTAGCTTAATTCCTTGTTAATGGAGTCTTGTTCAGTTCTTGAGGTGATGATCTTGCGAATGAGTGATTATTTTGGTAGGTTTTGATTGGGGATCTGATCTAAGTGTGCTAAGTATATGAACCTAAGAAAATTTGGAGGAAATCATTCGAATCTAGATGAGGCAGGGATGGAAAATTGTAGAGAAAATTTGTCGGAATGATCTGGGAAGAAGGTGGCGCGGCGCGCCCCAGATGCGCCAAGGGGGCTGGCATGGGGCTCCTACAGTGCGCCAGGGAAGGGGTTCTGAAGTTTAGGGGATGGCTCCCCATGCCACTAAGTGTGCTAGGGTCACCATATCCCCTACTCTTCTGCCCTTCTTTCCGTTTAAGTTCTATTAAACCATGTCATCTAACACTTCTTGATTTTTACTATCCAAACTACGTATAATAATTGAGAAATCTTATATATCATAATCATGATCCTTGAATTCATAATTCAAATTCAAGATAAGGTTGAGAGTAAAGTTTGAGAAAGTCTCTTTGAGTCTTTTCGAGAATTCTTCTACAATTACTTATAATTGTTTCAAAACTCAAGTAACTAAGTATGAGAATGAGGAGAGTGTATTCATGAGCCTACATTATTATTGAAACCCTTGAGTCGAGTCGTTCGTTCCCATAAGTTCCGCATGAACTCCATAAATGGATTATCCTTGAGAGGAGTAGTATCTTCGAGTTCTAAGTTTTTGAGCATTGAGTTCCTAATCTTTTTTTTGAAACTGTACTTCATAATTATGGATTACCATATGTTATACATGGAGGTCCTTGAGTTGGGTCAGTCAGGCCCATAATTCCGCATGAACCCTATGAGTCGACCATTCTTTAGATGAGTAGTATTATTGAGTCCATGAGTTTTGGAGTTATTGAGTTTCACGTATTGGGTTCTATATATGGTTATTGAAAACCTTGAATTGAGTCGTTCACATCCATAATTCGGCATGAACCCTATTTTGAGAAGTCTTTTAAAATTAAATATAATTTGTTTTAAGACTTGAGTAAATGAGGATGATGGTGAGGAGAGTTGAGTTTCATTTTTCAAAATGAATAAATGGAAACTAAGTATTCCCAAGAGTAAATGTTTTTACATTTAAGATGAGAGGAAACTTTTGTCACGCCCCGAGCCTGCACCCTGGGCAGGACTGCCACTTGAGGACCAATGTTGGCCCCAAGTGAACCCTTGGCCTGACTTACTACTCAATGGAAGACTTTACTCAACAAAGATAAATACATGTAATAAACTAGATTGTTATACATGAAACTTTCAACTGGCCAATAAGGCAAACTCAAGTTTCAACATAACATAATGAAAATGTAAAGACATATGAACTATAACTAGTTGTCTATGAAGCCTGTAAAACTATGAGGGATTTCGGGAAAAGACCCCCGATCATCCTAATAACTGAAAAATACTAAAAGCAATGTAAAAAGGGATCCTCCGGAAAACAAGGAGGCTCACCCAATGGCTCTGAATGCTCAACTGGATCAACGAGACACTGGATGCTGATCCTGGTTACCTATATCTACATCATAAAATGATGCAGGCCAAATGGCATCAGTACATTGAATGTACGAGAATGCGAGGGGAATTCTAAACAGAACATAAGCTTGAACTGGAACAGAAGGAACTTACCTTGTCTCAATTTAATATAAAGCAATAATAAAGATGCAGTGTATCGAAAAGCTTTAAAATATGAAGATAACAACTCAGTGCATTAAAAAGCACACAATAACTAAGTTTGTATATGAAAATACAAGTAACTTTGTGTATATAAGAATACAAAATATCTCTGTGGGAGTTTCTCTAACTGACAACCATCTCTATGAGCTTAAGTGATGGTACAACGTCTTTCCTCATGCTGCCAGGGTCATCCTATACCTTGCCGTGGGTATAGAACCTAACTCACTAAGTGGATCCATTAGTCTATGCTAAAAGCATTAAGGAATCATCTAAAAAGTATGACCCTTTTCTACCCAAGTTGGCTACACGGTTTATTGAGACTTTGAATAATCTGAACTCAAATATGTCCCCAAATCGGTGCTCAATACTTCTCCCAAAATATACTAGCTCATATATTTAAAAACATTACTCTTTTAGTGGTTTAAGATTTTTACTCAAAAGCTGTCTTGGAAATCGGTGTTTCCTTTCCTGTTTAAATGTGTAAACATTTTAGCTCTTGGGAATACTTAGTTCCCATATAATCTTTTGATGAAAAGAGCTTCACTCTTACTCTTACTCAACTCAATGCTCAAGTTTTTAAAACAAGTTTAAAACATTTGCAAAAGACTTTTGAAAATACTCTAAGAACTCTCTAGACTTGGCTCTTAACTCTACCTTGAATTTGAATTATTTATTCAAGGTTATGATTTGCGATAGGAAAGATATCATGATGATTAAAAGTGTTTTTAGATAGTTAAACTTGAGAAACGATCAAGAAATCACTGTCTGGAAGCAAGTCCGCGATGCGGAGATGCATTTTAATATTTTGTCGCGAAATAAATTTTGAGACAGAACGATCCGCGACGCGGAGAATATTTTTGTAAAAAGGGGAGGCAAGTCCACGACGCAGACTGGGTTAGCAGTTTCACATGACTTTTTTCTTCTCTGTTTTCTAACCCCAATTCATCTAAATTTGATTCTTTTTCTCAATTTCTCTTTAGATTTAGATACCCAGTATATGTACACAAGAATCTATTCATAAAATTCTCTAAAATTGATACGATTTACTCAAGAACTCAATAATCCCAACTTAATTAAAGAACGAAAGCCAATATTCAAGAACACAATTCAAAATCATCAACTTTCAACTTTCTAGAATGAATTTCACTGAAATAAACATGATTGACGCGTGGGTGAACGAACCCAACTCTATGAAAGTCTCACATACCTCTTTAGGGATCAACCCTTGGCGAAATCCACAACCAATCCTCAAGAAATCGACGAACCTTGGCTCTTTCTCCTCTTTTCTCTTCTCTCAAAGCCCTAGCATAATTTTATGAAGCGTAAACTTAAAAGAATCAGTTTAGACCCCAAATAAATTACTAAAACTGAATTTTATTAATTGGGATGAAAAGACAGAAATACCCTTCGAAAATCTAAGTGACTTTCCTTATTCAGACAACCTGACTTCAAATGGGCAAATCTCCCTCATACGAACTCGAAAACGAGCAAACTCGGTGGAGTTGGAAATATAATTCAAACACCTTTCATATGGTATCTTGTATCCAGCCTAACTCATCCTATGCTATGAGTTATTGTCGTTTGAAGTTGACCGAAAACCCATACTTCACATAACTTTTCAAAATTTCCAAATTTAATTATTTCCAAAATGGTTTCTTTCTAATTCTAGCTATTTCAAGTAGTGGGGGGGGGGGGCAGGTTACAACATCTCCCCCTTGGGAATATTCTTCCTGGAATGAGATTACTCTTAGTAGGCTAAGAGGGTAACATCTAGCATCCAACTCAAATACCCAACAAGCAAAATATAAATACAACATGCCAACTTAAGACAAATGCCAAGAAAAGGATTATTACCTTAGTTTGGATTTTCTCCGGATTCGAAGAGATGTGGGTATCACTTCTTCATATCCTCCTCAGCTTCCCAAGTAGCTTCTGACTAATGCTACTTCCTTGGTCCTCACCTTTCTAACTTGGTGATCTAGAATCTGAACAGGAATCTCCTCATAAGACAAGTAATCCTTAATACCAATATCTTCAGTAGGTACGATAAGTGAATGATCTCCCATACACTTCTTCAACATAGAAATGTGGAATACCGGATGGACTGCTCCTAACTCTTTGGGTAGCTCTAACTCATAAGCTACATTGCCAATCGTCTTGGTTATCCCGTAAG
This sequence comes from Solanum tuberosum, assembly GCF_000226075.1. NCBI lineage: Eukaryota > Viridiplantae > Streptophyta > Magnoliopsida > Solanales > Solanaceae > Solanum > Solanum tuberosum. The sequence goes on along the minus strand of NW_006239086.1, from coordinate 591,683 downwards.
GACCAATATACCGGGGACTAAGTTTCCCCTTCTTACCAAATCTCATAACACCCTTCATGGGTGAAAGTTTCAAGTAAACCCAATCATCTACTTCAAACTCTAAGTATCTTCTCCTAAAATCTGTGAGGATTTATGACGACTCTGCGCTATTTTCAATCTCTCTTGAATAACTTTCACTTTCTCCATAGGTTGATGAATTAAGTCTAGTCCTATCAGCCCAGCTTCACCAACCTCAAACCATCCAATAGGAGATCTGCATCTTCTCCCATAAAGAGCCTCATACGGAGCCATTTGGATGCTAGAGTTGTAACTATTGTTATAAGCAAACTCTATGAGAGGTAGGTGATCATCCCAATTACCCTTGAAATCAATCACGCAAGCTCTCAACATATCTTCTAAAGTCTGAATGGTGCGCTCTGCTTGACCATCAGTCTGATGATGAAAAGCAGTACTTAAGTTCACTTTCGAACCCAAACCTTTCTTGAATGACTTCCAAAATTGTGCAGTAAATTATGCACCTCTATCTGAAATAATCGACACTGGAACTCCATAAAGTCTGACTACCTCTGTAATATATAACTTAGCAAAATCTTCTGTTGAATGGGTAGTCTTTACCGACAAAAAGTAGGTTGATTTAGTCATTCGATCTACAATCAACCAAATGGAATCATGCTGCTTGCAAGACCGTGGTAAACCTATAATGAAGTCCATATTGATCATCTCCCACTTCCATTCTGGAATCTCTATATTCTAAGTCATACCACCGGGCCTTTGATGCTCTACTTTAACTTGTTGGCAATTTCGACACTTAGCAACAAAATCTGCAATGCCCTTCTTCATACTACTCCACCAATAAACCTCTCTCAAATCACGATACATCTTTGTGGAACTCGGAAGGATAGAATATCTGGATCTATGAGCTTCCTCCATGATCCTCTATTGAAGTTCATCCACCCTTGACACACACAATCTACCTTGATACCTCAATACACCATCTCCCCCTTGTTCAAAAGCCATTACTTTTTACCTATGAACATTTGCCTTTAATTCAAGCAAAATAGGATCTTGGTTTTGTTTCCCTTTAACTTCAGACACTAATGATGATTTAGCCCCATTCATTACCACTAATCCTCCTTCATTGAAATACCTTAATCGAACTCCTAATCATGCAAGTTTATGCACCTCTTTTGCTAACTCCTTATTATCTTCCTCAAAATGGGTGGTACTACCCATAGACAATCTACACAAGGCATCAACAACAACATTAGCCTTACCTGGGTGATAGAGAATACTCATGTCATAATCCTTGAGTAACTCTAACCACCTTCTCTGTCTGAGATTAAGCTTTTTCTGACTAAACACATACTGAAGACTCTTGTGATCGGTGAACAATCTAAATGAACACCATAAAGATGATGACGCCATATTTTCAAAGAAAATACTACGGCAGCCAACTTTAGATCATGGGTTGGGTAATTCCTCTTGTGAACCTTAAGTTGTCTGGAGGCATAAGCTATAACTTTGCCATTCTGCATTAACACACAACCCAATCCGACTCTTGACGCATCACAATATACTACAAAACCGTGTGTACCTTCTGGTAAGGAGGTCAATATTGGGGCAGTAGTCAACCGCTTTTTCAATTCCTGAAAGCTTTTCTCACAAGCTTCAGACCATTGGAACTTGACTATTTTCTAAGTTAACTTAGTCAAAGGAGATGAAATAAATGAAAACCCCTCGACGAACCTTCTAATAGCCAGCCGATCCCAAGAAACTCGTAATATCAGTTGGAGATGTGGGTCTAGGCTAATTCTTTACTACCTCAATTTTTTGAGTATCAACTATAATTCCATCACCCGAACCAACATGGCCTAAGAAAACCATAGACTCAAGCTAAAATTCACACTTAGAAAATTTAGCATATAATTCCTTATCCTTGAGAGTCTGAAGGACTATTCTTAGATGATTAGCATGATCTTCCTCATTCCTCGAATAGATTAGAATGTCATCAATGAATACGATAACAAACATATCTAAATAATGCTTGAATACTATGTTCATAAGGTCCATAATTGTTGCAGGAGCATTGGTCAAACCAAGGGACATAACTAGGAAATCATAATGACCAAAGAGGGTCCTGAATTATGTCATAGGGATATCACTTTCCCTTACTATCAAGTGATGATAGCCAGATCTGAGGTCTATCTTAGAAAAACAAATGACACCCTGAAGTTAATCGAAAAGATCATCAATTCTCGGAAGAGGATACCTATTCTTGAGAGTAACCTTGTTCAATTGACGGTAATCTATGCATATTCGAAGGGAACCATCTTTCTTTCTCACAAATAAGACCAGAGAGCCCCCAAGGTGAGACACTTGGTCGAATAAAACCTTTCTTAAGGTCTTTCAACTGCTCTTTTAACTCTTTCAACTCTGTTGGTGCCATTCGATATTGAAGAATAGAGATAGGATGAGTATTGGGAAGAATATCTATACCGAAGTCTATTTCTCTCTTAGGAGGGACTCCGGGAAGATCGTTTGGAAAGACTTTTGGAAACTCGCTAACAACTGAAACTGACTGAAGAGGAGGTGTCTCAACACTAGAGTCATTAAATTAGACTAAGTGATAGACACAACCCTTGGAATTTAACATTATCGCCTTAAGGTATAAAATGAAACGACCCTTAGGCACTGCTGAACTACTCTCCACTCCACAACTGGCTCATTAGGAAATTGAAACTTGACTACTCGAGTTCTACAATTGATTGATGCATAACAGGCATAAAGTTAGTCCATACCTAGAATGATATCAAAATCTACCATATCTAATTCAACTAAGTCAGCCATGGTGCTCTTGTGATTGACGGAAATGGTAAAATCACGATAGACTCTCTCAGCTAGAATAGACTCACCAACAGGTGTAGAAACATTGAATGGCTCAATAAGTTGCTCAAGAAGAATATCAAAATTCATGGCAACTTATGGAGTCACAAAAGATAGACTCGCTCCTGGATCTAGCAAAGCATAAACATCAAAAGTAAAGACTTTGATCATACCAGTGACAACATATGGAGAATTATCTTGCTCTTGGTGACTAGTGATAACATAAAGACGGTTTAATACTCCGCCTTCCCCTGAAGTAGATCCTCTAGGTGCAGCTCTATCTGGTGGAGAAACTGAAGAAGATTGGGCTCTATTGCCCCCATTACCATTACCTTGTCTGTTCTTAGGGCACTCTTGCATAAAGTGATCGTTCTGACCAGACTTGAAGCAATCAGTGGAGCCATCACGACACACCCATGAGTGGGTCCTACCACACTTAGCACATGCAGGAATCCCATTACCTCCTTGTGTAACACTACCTTGATAATGTACAGGCCTAGCTCTGAAATTCTGTGAGTTCTGAGTATTGTACTCACCTTTGTTTTTGGTGCAGGTGCACTAGCAGATGATGTAGCAGGTCCCTTTTGTTTTTGTTGGAACGATGACCGGTTGTCATTACTCTTTTGCTGCCCAGACTCCTTCCCTAATGTCTTAGCCTTCTTAATTCTTAACTCTTCTCTATCCCTCAGCTTATCCTCCTCAACCTTCTGCACATGAATCATCAATCTCGTTATGTCCATATCACCTATTAGCATAGTTACCTTACCTTCCTTACTTGACAGATGAGATAAACCAGCAACAAACACACTCATCCTACTCCTCATATCTGCAACCATCCCCGGAGCATAAGGGTAAAGTTGGTGAACTTAAGTCTATACTCCTGCACGCTCATAGATTCCTACTTAAGAGTAAGGAATTCTCATACCTCTGCTTCTCTCAGTTCTCGGGGAAAGAAACGCCCCAAGAAGGCCTCCTCAAACACAGCCCAACTCATAATCGATGCACCCTCAGATCTGCCCTTCTTCCATTGATCAAACCAGATTCTAGCAACACCTTTCAGTTGGTATGCAACTAGTTCCACTCTCTCAGCATCAGTAACATGCATAATCTCAAAAACCTTCTGAATCTCTTTAACAAAGTTTTTCGGATCCTTAGTGATACTTGAACTAGTGAAGCTTGGAGGATTCATCCTTAAGAACTCACAAATCCTAGAAGTATCAACCACTTCCTGACGATTCTCTCTTTGTTGCCCAGCTTGAATGGTCACCACTTGGCTTAACATCTGGATGGCCTCACAAAACTCACCATTGGTGACCTATCCTTGGGGTTGCACCTCAGGTGCATTAGGTACCCTTTGTTCCTCACCATTCCTCCTAGCAGGACGACCTCTGAAAACTCTTCGTGGAGGCATGATCTAAAAAGCACGTACAAGCACGAGTTAGAAAGAAAATTTTATAGAGATTAACTCTATCGCATGAAGTGAGTATGAAAGAAGTGAGATAGTTCCTAAATGTTGCAGCCTCTTAATTATAGATGAGGCGCGTTTCACACCGATAACTAGGACTCTACAGACATGACTTCATAGACTCCCTAGGACTCTTGAACACTATGCTCTGATACAAAGTATGTCACGCCTCGAGCCTACACACTGTGTTGACTGGCACTCGAGAACTATTACTGGCCCCAAGCGAACCCTTGGCCTGGCTTACTACTCAGCGGAAGACTTTACTCAACAAATATAAATCCATGTAATAAACTAGAATGGTATAAAGGAAACATTCAATTGGCCAATAAGGTAAACACAAGTCTCAACATAACAGAATGAAAATGTACAGACATATGAACTATAATTAGCTGTCTATGAAGCCTCTAAAACTATTAGGGATGTCGGGACAAGACCCTCGATCATCCTAACAACTGAAAAATACTAAAAGCAATGTAAAAAGGGATCCTATGGAAATCAAGGAGGCTCACCAAATGACTCTGAATGCTCAACTGGATCAACGAGGCGCTGGATGTTGATCTTGGTTACCTGTATCTGCATTATAAAATGATGCAGGCCAAATGGCATCAGTACATTGAATGTACGAGCATTCAAGAGCAATTATAAACAGAACATAATCTTGAACCAGAACTAAAGGAACTTACCTTGTATCAACTCAACTCTAATCAATTCAATATAAAGCAGTAATAAAGATGTAGTATATAGAAAATCTTTAAAACATTAAGATAACAATTCAGTATATTCAAAAACACAGTAACTCAGTTTGTATATGAAAATACAAGTAACTTTGGGTATATAAGAATACACAACATGTATGTGTGAGTTTCTCTAACCGACAACCATTTATATGAGCTTAAGTGATGGTACAACATCTTGCCTCATGCTGCCAGTGCCATCCTTACCTTGTCGGGGGTATAGAACCTAACTCACTAAGTGGATCCACTAGTCTCTGCTAAAAGTATTAAGGAATCATCTAAAAAGTATGACCCTTTTCTACCCATATTGGCTACACGGTTCATGGAGACTTTGAATTATCTGAACTCAAATATGTCCCCAAATCGGTGCTCAATACTACTCTCAAACATAACTCTTTCTATGGTTTGAGATTATTACTCAAAAACTAGCTCAAAAGCTCTCTTGGAAATCGGTGTTTCTTTTCTTGTTTAAATGTGAAAACATTTTAACTCTTGGTAATACTTAGTTCCCATATAATCTTTTTAAGAAAAGAACTTCACTCTTATTCTTACTCAACTGAATGCTCTAGTCTTTAAAACAAGTTTAAAACGTTTGCAAAAGACTTTTGAAAAGACTCTAAGAACTCTCTAGACTTGAATCTTAACTCTACCTTGAATTTAAATTTTGAATTCAAGGTTATGATTTGCGATAGGAAATATATCATGATGATTAGCAGTGTTTTTAGATAGTTAAACATGAGAAACGATCAAGAAATCACTTTCTGGAAGAAAGCCCGCGATGCGGAGAAGCATTTTTATATTTGGTCGCAAATTTTTTTTTGAGGCAGAAGGGTCCACTACCTCTTTGCGACGTGGAGAAAAATCCTGTAAAAAGGGGAGGCAGGTCTGCGACGCGGACTGGGTAGCCAGTTTCTCCCGACTTTTCCTTCTTCGTTTTCTTACCCCAATTCACCTAAATTTAATTTGTTTGCTCAATTTCTCTTTAGATTCAGATACCCAGTATATGTACACAAGAATCTATTCATAATCGACTCTAAAATCGACATTATTTCCTCAAGAATTCAACAATTCCAACTTAACTCAAGAACGAAAGCCAATATTAGAGAACACAATTCAAAATCATCAACTTTCAACTTTCTAGAATGAATTTCACTGAAATAAACATGATTAGTGCATGGGTGAACGAACCCAATGCTATGAAAGTCTCACATACCTCTTTAGGGATCAACCCTTGGCGAAATCTGCAACCAATCCTTAAGAAATCAAGGAACCTTGGCTCTTTCTCGTCTTTTTCTTCTCTTTTCTCTTCTCTCAAAGTCCTAGCGTAATTTTATGAAGCTTAAACTGAACCAATTCATTTTAGGCCCCAAATAAATTACTAAAAACGAATTTAATTAATTGGGTATTGAATAGACCAAAATACCCTTCAAAAATCTGGGTGACTTTCCTTATTCAAACAGTCTGATTTCAAATAGGCATATCTCCATCATACAAAGTCGAAAATGAGAAAAATTGGTTGCATTAGAAAGATAATTCAAAGACCTTTCATATGGTATCTTGTAGCCCACATAACTCATCCTGTGCTAGGAGTTATGGTCGTTTGAAGTTGACCCAAAACTCATACTTCACATAACTTGCCAAAATTTCCAAATTTACTTATTTTCAAAAATGGTTTATTTCTAATTCTAGTTCTTTCAAGTAGCGGGGAAAGGGGGGGGGGAGTCTTTACAACTTCGATTTACAAATGAGTTCATGAGGAGTTTTGAGTACTATCTCTTTTAAAAGAGCCTTTTTCAGTAATTATCTCAAAGTTTGAGGATGAGGAAATGTTTTAAACATATTAGCATGAGTTATATTATTGGGAGTAGTATTGAGCACCGATATGGGGTCGAGTTCAGACAACTCAAAGTCCTCATAAACCATGTAGCCAACGTGGATAGAAAGGGCCATACTTTTTAGATGATTCCTCGTTGATTTTAAAGCATAGCTTAGTGGATCCACTTAGTTGAGGATGTCTTATACTCCAGCAAGATATAGGACAGTTCTAGCTTCATGTGCGAGACATTGTATTATCTCATAGCTCATAGTAACAATTGTCGGTTAGAGAATCTCCCAAATAAGAGTTATTATTGTACTTTTACATAAAAATGAGTTGTTATTGTTTTTTTTACATACAAATGAGTTATTATCTACTGTTTTGAAAGCTTTCCATATATTTCATTTTTATTGTTGTTATATCCTTGAGTATCTTGAGTTGATTATATTTGAGTTGAGTATCTTATTCTTGAGTTGTGTATCTTTGAGTTGAGTGTCTTATCCTTGAGTTGAGTATTCTATAATTGAGTGGGGTTTTGATTTGAGTTGAGTTAGTTTGAGAAGAGGTAAGTATGTTTATGTTCAATCAGTTCAAGCTTGTTTATGCTTTAGAATCCCCTTACATGCTCGTACATTTAGTATTGATGTCATTTGGCTTGCATCTATTTATGATGCAGATAGAGGTATTCAGGGTCATCAACATATGCTCCGTTGAGACTACTTGCAGTTCCAGTTAACATTGGTGAGCCTTCTTGCTTCCATAGGGTTCCAGTTTTCTTTCAATTTGTTAGGATGTCATAGGTCTTGTCCCGATAATCCTTTTTTAATAGTAGAGGCTTCATAGATAGTTTAAAAGTAGAGGAGTCTATATTATTCCCTTTGTTGTTGTAATGATTTGACTTCATGATGCATTTAACTAATACTTGTTAAATTATTTTCAGATGATTATTGGAGTCTAGTTTAAATGAAGTTTTTAAAGTGTTTTTTTCATCATGAGTTTTCATTTTGCTTGAGTAAGTCTTCCGCTAAGTAATGAGCCAAACCAAGTGTTCGCTTGGGAACTAGCAATGATTTTCGAGTGCTAGTTACGTTCAGGGTGTAGGCTCGGGGCGTGATAGATTCCACGATAAATTACATGGAAATATTGAATAACAAGATCAATCAACTACGCTCTAATACTAATGAAAGAAATTTGGAGCAAAAACAACAGTATGTGCATATTAATCTTGCAGCGGAAGATGTTGAATTCACTACCAACTCAGAACTGCCCCAAATTAACTTTGTCTCTCATGGAAACATAGTCCAATATCACAAAGTAAGTGTCTTCTTAGTGTGTTATGTTTCCAATATCACAAAGTAAGTGTCTTGTTAGTGTGTTGATTGAATACTGAAAAAAGATGATTTTTTTTTTGTTTTCTCTGTTTTTCTTTTTTTGTCTCACGTTCTCAAAGAAGAAGTCTCCTATTAGAAGGAGAAGTTGAACACTAACAAACTCTTAACTTTTCCCTCTTCTTTTAAAAAATAGAACTATACTTAATTTTTTTTATTTTAGAAATTAAATAAAGTCGGATCGGGTCAGGTAAGAATGGGTCAGATCGGGTCAGTCCACATAGGCGACCCACAACCAAAAAAACTTAAAATGAAAATAATAATATCCACAATGTAGACCTTTAAGAGTTTTATTTATGGGGAGATTTTCTCCCGACATGTTTATGATTTTTCAATAATAGTTTTATAATATGTAGGCCAATTGGTCAAACCATATATATAATAATATTATATTTTTAGGGCTCGTTTGGTGTGACGGATAAGAACAAATAGTCCTGGGATAAAATTTAGATGTCTTGTTTGGTTGACATGTTTGGGATAACTTATCCCACAATTTATAGCATAGTGATAAGATAAGTTATCCCATATACATGGTGGGATAAGTTTTCCGATGATAACTAATCCCAGGATAGTTAATCCTGGGATAACTAGTTCCCAACCAAACGACCCCTTAATATATCATTATCTCTCGTCTAATTTATCATCATATGACCTGGAATTATAACTTTCCGCATGACGTCATGATTCTTTCGAACCCAACAATATGTTACATAGTAACCCGGTAAGATGCCATGATTTTGTTGATTGCACAATACATGGTGTCATTCCACCTAAGAAAATTGTCAATTAAGAGGGTAGAACTGTATTTATTCTGATTATGAGTTTCTTTCTCTTTTGCAGATACGGTCAAGAACTAACTACTACTTGAATCATTATATATTGGTTCTTCATGATTATGATAGTAACTTCCGTGGAGTGAAAGAGTTTACTCTTTATTATATGTGCACCCTTAATACTAGACCCGTTTATGACTACACATTTGTTCCTGTTGATTACTAGAATTCCCGAAGATGTTTATAACCCTGGCAATTTCATAACACTTAACCTTACCAGTAACACCAAATCACCACAAAAAGGAAACTCAATGTTATCAATCCAGAACTAGAGAACCACCCTTACTCATTATCTTTTCCCCTCTTAATAAAAATAAACAACAACCTTAACCATCAAAACTTTATGTCTGACGGCCTAGGAATTAAACCTCCCTCCAATTTAGAGAATACCATGGAGTAGAAAAAATAAGTCTAACTACTCAAATAAGAAAACCTAGCCTATCTAGGCACCGAGCAACTGTTGCAGAAGTCTGATCGCGAAACTTGAACCCTGTGTGAAGCTTTAGCTAGTTGTTGGTCTAAAATATCAATACAACACAACATTCAATAAAACCATGGCCTAATAGTTCTTGGATTACAACCAAATCCTAAACCTAGGAATATTCATGATCATTCTATCCAACCAAAGGGTTTTCCCACCATTAAATCATTTTAAACTCTCCCCAACAGTAATAACTTAAATTCTAAGTCTTAAGAATCAATGTACAAGGTTGAGGAGTAATAAGCTTACCTTTACTGACATACTCCATGGAAAATAGAGTGCAAACATCCCAAAATTTCCCCTCTCAAGTCTAAGAAAACAAAATGCAAAAAGGAGGTTCGGGGTTGTTTGTACATAAATCTCATTTCACCCCACTATAACAGTCCAGCCTGCTATAGAGTCACGCTATAGTGGAAATTAACCCCACTATAGCGGTTCTCAGACCGCTATAGTGAAACGCCTCCCGCTATAGCAGCCTTGAGAAACTTCAGAAACTCAAACTCTAGAAAAAGGCCATTTTTACGACACAACATCTTTCCTTAACGTCCCGACACATACCTTCCACGCTAAAATCAATTTCGGGAGTTCTACTTACTCGAATTAGATTTCAAAAAGCCCTATGGACTCCTGAATGCCTTGGATACAAGAATATCTCAACCAAACCTCATTATTACACCCCCCCCCCCTTATTCATGGATGGCCCTGGAACTCACCTAGCTAAGATTTCTTCTGAGGCTGGCGTAGCCTAAAACTTTTAAGTCACTTCCCAAAAAGTTTTTTTGACCTAAATTCTTTCACCATTGGCCTACTCAAAATGACTGAGATGGGTCTTTACAATAGATATTAATTTACGCATCGCTCATCTATGAGAAATCAAACAAGAAAAACTAGGTGAAGTCAAGAAGAAGGTGGTACCTGAATTCTCAAATAAGTGAGGGCACTTTTCCCATGTGCCCCTCTCATTCTTACCAGGTGGCTTCTTCAACCGAATGATACTTCCATCGAACCTTCAATAATACGATCACGTTAATCCTCAACTTTTGGACATCCTGATCAAGCCTAGAAACTACCTCTTCCTCATATTGTAGTTCCTTGCTAGCCCTATCAAGTCCCACTTGCTAATACACTCACCATTTCCATGGTCTAAATCTAATTATACTTCCCAAAAGTCTTAGGAAGACCCACCACGAAGATAGTGGTTATCCTCTCCCAAAAGTTTATATGGGATACTAAGTCCCTCACATATCACTATACCACCTTAGTTTCCTCCAACGCTACACCTCGAGAAACCAAATATCTCTTAACCACACAAGATAGAAATTTCATTGGAACCCATCGTAGCCTGAGATTTTTGCCAATTCCCATTCTAGGGAGAACTTTACCCGGCACCTAAACCCTAACCAAAGTTATAACAAAAACATCATCACCAATCAACGATGGTTTACCACAATGTATTATTATGACCAACAAGAGGGATATGAATGATCAAGAAATCATTTACTAATCTCCTCCCCCAACCGACCCTACTACTAAGGATCATCGATCATGAACAATCCAACTTATTTCAAATCATTCGCTATGGTCTTTTCAAGAGCTACTATCAGCCAATGATCACTTGCATAAAATAAGACTAAGAGTAATGTCCAACACTACACAGCCAAGTACGGGTCATGTTTTCAAATTTGCATGAGTGACTATTCCCACTAATGGATAATCATGATTTCACCAATACCCAAAAATTTGGTCCCACCAATCTCACGGTTCCTTACTAACCACACATCATTACTACAACGTAAGTAGTTACTCAATCAAGGATAAAAATCACTAAGTCAATTACGGTCTGATGTTTTAATATATATCAGTTTCCTTAACCATGAAACATCACACATACCAAACCAATCAGCCACACCAAACTAATAACATTTACATCCCAGGTTACCACACCCACCCTTTCCTTTTCTGACACATGGATGCCAATCTTTATATTTTCGTGCAATATCTCACAAGTCAACTAATGATTTGAACAACTTAGAAATTAAAAGTAAAATCGGGAAAACGTGATAGGGATTTTGCCCTGCCCATCCCACTATAGAGGCTAGCACACTGCTACGGCGGCCACAAATAATAACATCCTAGAAAATTTACCCTTTTTCTACAAAATTTTGTCATTCCCTTACCTGGTTTTCAATCATAACACATGAAACTACACTATTGCCTTTGACATAATACCAAGACCAAATCAAAAAATGCATAGACAAGACTCAACATCACATTATCACATAGAAATTTTCAAACAACATCGGAACACAATTCATATTATCACATACCCGCTATCATACAAGAGTAGCCCTTTTCATGGTTCTCAACCATTACCGACTATCCCATAATCAAATTTTCCCTTCATTCACCATCAATCCATTTTCCCTTACCATCTTTACCTATGGTAAGCCCATGTAGTTTTAATTTCATCTCAAGATCGTTCGCAAACATGTATAATGCAAACTTTGCCTCATGGCCATATAATTTTAGGACTAAATTACACAAAACATGTTCAGTAATAACATAACAACTTTAGTCATTCAGGCAAGTATAATTCACACATAGGAAAGTATCATCCCCACATAAATAGTTATTTAAATATTGCAATGCACGCAATAACAACCATTAAGTATTCATCACCAATAAATCAAGTTAAAGACATTATTTGCATCATGGATGACCACTAACTGACCATCCATGCATTCACATGACTTAAAAGGCCAGATATCAATTGGAATCTTCCCAATTCCAATCTTCCTTTGCTTGTGTACCTTCAACCATGACCACAACATCCAGACTACTCCATTAAAATATCAATTAGAATCTAGAGATACCAATTGGACTCAGCCCATACCACAAGTGACAAACCATACGAAAAGAGTGAAGAACTGAGACAAATTCTTAAAATTCTTCATAGAGCCATAAAGATTAAATGTAACTACTAACACACCAACTCTCAGGACTAAATTCGACATTTATCTTAAATTAGAAGACCAGTAACCTAGGCTCTAATACTAATTTATCACGACCCAACCCATCGGATTGTGCGGACACCTACTCTATCACCTAGATAGGAAAGCCCTCAACCCTCAAACAAGTTATAACATGTTGAAAAAATAAATAAGCCATAAACTAACACCCCAAATGGTAATGAAATTATAATAAATTGATTTAAACATCCAAATTTATTTTACAAGGAAATATACTAACACCACTAAGGAACTAGTCATAACATGTACAAGAGTTGCTAAAGAGTACATTTAGCAAAATAAATTAGACACAACTCCCACCATAAGGAAGGAGGAGTAGAAGCTATTGGAGGTCATTATCGTCTTCACATATGAAACATCATTGAGTTCCTATAACTAGACTATGCCAAGTTGCATAGCAAGAGTAGTATCAGTACAAAAACCACATACTGATAGACATCATCGGTTGACCTAAACCTACCATATAATTTAAAGTAGACTTTCAAAAGGGAACATGCAATATCCATCCACCTGCTTTTACCTTCCCTTGTATAATGTCCATATACTAGTACACTTTGATCCCAACCTCCTACTTTATTCCGTTGCCAATTCTACTATTAATACATTTGACCCCTTTTCCACTCTAAGGCTTTCCAAGCATACTTGTGATGTCACTCTTATATCATGTCATAGACTAACCCTTCTATCACATTAATATCCATAAATACAAGACCATCATAATGCCAGATCATAGTGTAACCCTTCTATCACATTAATATTCATAAATACAAGACCATCATAATGCCAGATCATAGCCTAAACCTTCTATTGCATTAATATTCATGAAGACCAGGCCATCACTAACCCAAAAGGCCAACTTACTAGTCCTTCTCAATTTCTCATGCCAACTCCTTGGACCTTTTGGAACAGTACATCGCACTAGTACCTTAGACAAACTCATCCATCTTGACTCACATTCTCGTTACCTAATAAGTTCTAAGAATACTAGATAACCATCATTGAGTCCCCATAAATATAACCCAATAGTTAAAACAATTATAAACACTGGTATAACATCATGACAAATACAGGGCTGATTGAAGAATTCAAGGAGGAAATGATGAAAGTCTTTGAGATGACTGATCTTGGCGAGATGACTTATTTTCTGGGAATGGAGATCAAGCAAACTCAGAATGAAGTTTTTGTTTGTCAAAAGAAATATATGAAGGAGATTCTAAAAATATTTAGAATGGAAGAATGCAAGAATGTGAGTACTCCAATGAATCAAAAAGAAAAGCTGAACAAGGATGATGGAGCTGAACTAGTTGATGAAGGAGTATATCGAAGCTTAATTGGATGCTTGATGTATCTCACAACAACAAGGCCTGACATCTTGTTTCCTGTGAGTGTTTTATCTAGGTTCTTAAATTGTGCAAGTGAGTTGCACATGATGGCCGCCAAAAGAGTAGTTAGGTATCTTAAGGGAACTCTAACCTTTGGCATCAGATTTAGCAAAAGTCAGAATTTCAAACTCCGTGGAATTTTGATAGTGATTGGGGGGGGGGGGGGGGGGAGGTG
>NW_006239086.1:544593-577368 GCF_000226075.1 Solanum tuberosum | reverse complement strand
TTATGGCTTAGGAAAATTTTGATCGATTTGCAGCTAGAGCAAGCAGAGAGCACTGAGATCCTTGTGGATAATCAAGCTGCTATAGCCATATCCAAAGATCCCGTGTTTCATGGAAGGACCAAGCACTTCAACATCAAGTTTTATTTCTTAAGGAAAGTGCAGAAAAATGGTGAAGTGGTTTTATTCTATTGCAAATCAGAGAATCAAGTCGCGGACATTTTTACAAAGTCATTTCATGTTAGCAGATTTGAATTTCTTAGAGAAAAGCTGGGAGTTTGCAGCTCCTGATTCAGGAGGAGTGTTGTTACGTGTCTCAGGATCTGCTTTGAATGGGTCAGAGACTTCAGCTGATTATTAGGAGATTAGTTTTCTTTTAGTCATTATCCTATTAACTAGTAATAGTTGTTCCTATTTTATAGGCATGTTAGCAGTCTTTTAGCAGTCCATGTTCTGTGTACTGCCCCTCTACTTATTTAATCAGCTTGAAGTTCAATAAAAAAATTACTTCAGATTTCAATTCATCTTGCTGTTTCAGTTAAATTATCAACAGCCTTTCGCATAAAACTTCTATGATCTTCTTTCCATTGTCACCGAGTTTGTATCAAATGGAGTTCAATTGAAAAAGTTATGACATTTTACCTTGGACACTTCCCGTAGATTTATCATAATCTACCAACTATGAGCCTCATTTATGGGTTGTACAGTGAAGTAAAGATGTAATGAATATCACAGAATAAAACTTCTGAAGCCATTTTTTGGACTTATTCTTATGGACCAAACTATGGGTCGTAAATCCAACTATTGGCCATAATTTCAGCTCGTAGAATAAAGTCCTGAAACTTATTTTTTTGTCTGATTTTTACGTATTCAACCACAATCCGTAAATAAAAAAACATCCATAATTTGTCTCATGGAATGAACTTTAGAGACCCTGATTTTGGTCTAGATTCCACGGATGGAATCCATGAGTTGTAGATCTAACTGTGGACCATAGTTAGGCCTCCTGAAAGGATTACAAGAGTTTTTAATTGAGGATAATTTAGTCGTTTCTCATTCTTTATAAGCCAAAACCTTGACTTTATAGTACCTAATTGGGAAGTATATCATAGTATTACCTTAGAATACTCTCATATCTTTCTCCCCAAACGTAGTGAAAAAAGAAAAAAAAAGAACAATCCAGGGTTTCAAGCTTTCTTGAAGAACTCTTATTCTCTATGGTATGTAAGGCTATCGTAGTGAGTGAATGAGTTCTTCTTTATGCCCTACATCTAGTTTTTACTTAAAAAGACTAAGACTAGGGTTTTTACTCCAAAGTTAGTCCTATTTGAAATTCGCCATACATTTTTAGTGTAGATTCTTGATTTCATTGTAGAGATTTCAGTTCTCTACATATTTCTGATCCTCGATTGTTATTCAAGCTTATTATATCACATGCGCCCTATTTAATTAACATTGTTTAGAGGCCTTGGCATATCATTCATTATGCATTGCTTTCACATTCAAAGTAAACTTCAAGTATTTGAGCCATAATTCAAAAAGAGTTGTAAGGCAACTTGAAACGTTCCAAGTTCATTATTTTCATAAAGAAAAATATGGCTAGTTTTGAAGTAAGCATAATCAGTTTTAGAGAAAGGTTTCCAGTAAGTTTCTAAAGCAAGTTTAGTATATTCATAACGAAGTATTTTGAGTAGTAATTCAAGATAGAGATTAGTAGTTTTTCCTAAAGTGGGACACTTTTTTCTAACATGAAACCTTATACAGTTATTGAGCATCATTGCATTGATTTGAGAGTTGTATTGAATACTGAGTTAGGTAAGTATTTAGATAACTCAAACCCCATAACTACACAACCATCGTAGGATAGGATCATGCCATTTATTCAGGCGACTCCTCATAAAGCCCCTGGTAAGGGCCTAAATATTAGATCCATTAGTCCAGTTCATCCTTTACCCTGTCAATGGATATGATGGATATGGTAATATGGGTAAGACGTTATATCATCATGAAGTTCATAGTGATGGTTGTCGGTTAGAGAAATTCCCTAAGAAAAGTGAAGTATACTATTTAAGCATTTGATATTATTGCATATATCTATGTTGTAAAACATTATTGTTTTCAATAAATTTGCACGCTTTACTAAGTTATAAAATTTTCAATCTTTCTCTGAGTCGTTCTTCAATTATGTATGTTTAGTATAACCATTGTTGTATTCATCTATCTTACATGCCATACATTCCATGTAATGATGACATTCGGCGCTGCATCTTTTAATGATGTAGATACAGGTACTCAGGGTCGACAACAGACACTTTGATGAGATCCTCTACATTAGATTTTGGTGAGATCTCCTTGCTTTTAGAGCGCTCCAATTCGGTTGTTTATTTCATTAATTAGTAGACATTCTAGTTTATTATTCAGGTAGCCATTGGTCTTGTCCCGGGACCTATCTTAGTTTAGTAGAGGCTTCATAGACAAGTGAACGAGTCAGTTAAGTCTTGATCTTTGGATGTTTTAAACATTATTATTATTATTATAATAATTCATACTTATATTTCAGACTTTTTATAAAGCATGTTCAAATGTGTGAATGTTTATGACTTTTAAAGCTTTTTCATAAGTGTTTAGTCTTTCGTTCAGTAGTAAGCTCGACCAAGGGTTCTCTTGGGACTAGTAATGATTTTCGTGTGTTGGCCACGCTAAAGTCATAGGCTCGAGGCCTGATAATTAATTTCCTATGAATAATTTGGTTCATCATAAAGAAACTATGACAGAGATAGACAACTTAGTACAAAAAAGAGCTTTTTAGCTCAAGTTGTTTTAGGCTGCAACCAACAAGGTGCTTTAGAATATATTTTATCCAACGAATTGTTAAAGAATTATTTCATTGGCTTGCTTAAGTTTTTCACTTTACTAGTGTTATTAATTAAAAAAACAACTTATTCCCAGTCCAAATCCACTATAACAACAAAAATATATGTATAAATTAAGTTAAATGGACAAAACCCATAGTGAATTAATGTTTATGAGTAAATCCTCCTAATCTTAAACTAGATTTCTTTGACCGATCTTTTGGACTGTGTAATTTAAGAGATTCTTTTGACCGTGAATTTCCTGGTACAACTTAAATGCACGTTCATTTATGGCGAATTTAAAAGGAGAAAAATTGATTAAATGACACTTAAGGAACCATTTAAAATCTTTTTCCAATAAAGAAATGACCATTTATTTGGATAAGAATTATATAACATATCTATCAGAGATGGTACAACTAAAAAATATTTTCAGAGCATGGTTCTAGATAAAAACATCAAAACATTGTTGTCTTCACAAATTTTTGCAACAAAATGGAATCTGAAGCCTCTCATCGACACCAAAAGAGGAGCAAGCACATTACCAGTGATCCATTTTGTTTTTCTTTTGTTCAAGATTCAAACTTTACAACCACTGTTCTACCAACAGAGATCATTACTGAGATCCTCTTAAGGCTTCCGGTGAAACCCCTCTTGAAATTTTAGGTCTGTATCAAAATCTTGGCTTGGTTTAATCTCTAGTCATAAATTTGTCAACACCCATCTCAACATATCTTCTAATAACAAGGCCTTTCATAGGCTTATGTTGTGGTTTGGTCCACCTGAAAACAATCTTAAGGACTGTTCCGTTAACTCTTTATTTTATGACGATGTTACTAGGGCAATTGACTTGGATTATCCTCCAAAAAAATCCTATCAATCTATTAAGGTTGTGGGTTCCGTCAATGGGGTTATTTGTGTTGCCATTGAACAAAAAGACTTGTTTCTGTGGAATCCGTCAATTAGGAAGCTCAAGAAAATGCCTAGTTCTAGAACCGGTTCCTTTTATATGTATGGTTTTGGATACGATGAGCTTCATGATGATTATAAGGTAGTGTATATCACTCTAAATGTGGGTGATGACAATTCATATTATAATGTGGGGAAAATGTACAGTCTAAATAATAATTCTTGGAAACATTTGGATGATTTACAGATTGCTATGTCATTCAATAACTCGGGTATGCTTGTGAATGGGAAGCTTCACTGGGCTATTACTAATAAGTATTCTAGTTATTATAATGATTGTGTCATCTTTGTGGTTGACTTGGCTAATGGGAGATGGGAAGAAATGGAGAATCCTTGCTACGGAGAAGGAAATTTTGATTTTACGCCGTACCTTGGTGCATTAGGAAATGATCTATCTATGATTTGTCATCCTCTAATGACTCATGCAGATGTGTGGGTTATGAAGGAGTACAGAGATAAAGAGTCTTGGACAAAAATGTTTAACATCAGGTGTGTGGGGTATAGTTTCTTTGGTCCACAGTTTTGCATATCAAGTGATGGTGAAATTTTGTTTAAGAATGGATCAAATATCATAATTTACAATCCAAAGGATGACTCAATGATATTTCAAGAGGTTACCAATTGGGGTCAACTTGTTGACGCAAAGCTCTACATTGAAAGCCTTGTTTGGCCCTTTGTTGTGGAACATACAAGGAATGCAACAACATCAAAGGCAACACATAATTAAAGCTCAGATGATTAAAATCGTGTGATAAATAATTAGTAAGATTTCATTATATATTTTTCTCAAGCGCTATTAAATTTTGTTTCTTTTCTCATTTACAAAACATTACCACATTGCATATCACAAACATCTTTGAATTATATATGTTTGAAGATCTTTTAAGTGTTTTTTTGTTTCATGAAACTTCTTCTCAAGAATAATTATTTTGGTTCTAGGGCTTGGTGTCTTCATCTTCAAGCTAATTGCACTCAACATTATTTCTTTAGGACTATCTTCTATTTGTTATACTTATTTGGTCAATCAAAGATGAAATGTATTTCACTTTTGTGAATAACCAATGGTTCAGTGCAATCATAGAGCAGCTCATGAAACAAGTTTAGTTACTTTAACCATGAGCGTGGGATGGGGTCAAAGGCATGAATATAAGAGAAAGATAATGGGGATGAGCTTTGTTTAAGAAGGCCTCGTCAATTCTAAAGTAGATGAGACTATAAATTTAATCATCGTTGTTATATGAATCAAAAATAGTTCCTACAATAGTAGATCTTTTAATCATGTTTAGAGTACATTTTTTCAATCATCCACAATATTAAAGTTAAACTAACTAGGTGCATTGGTTATGTATCACAAAGTTAGTGATGAAAACCATTTTTAAAGAAATTAAAGAGTCATTCTTACTTGTTATGGTGTCAACTATCTGTCATAATACTTTGAAAAATTGTCACAAATTACTGTAGCCAATCTATAACAAGGAAATATAGTTAATCCTAGTAAGAAACAACAACAATAGTTTGATGGATACGCATAGACTTTTATTGTGATTCAATTTTTGACTTGCGTCCTTTTTGAGTCATTAAAGTGAGGAAGCAAGAGAACAGTACGTCGCAGACCAAGGTAATATATTGTGCATTTTTCTTGATTCACAAAGGTTGAGAAACTTGTGTCTTAGGTTACAGGTTCGCGCCTTGTGCCAAGCGATCTAACTCTAGTATTTAAGTGGGGAAGGGTAGAGGGGAAGACCTATCATCCATGAGTTTTAAAGGTTGCAGTTGGCTGAAAGACTAGCTATAGACAGAATTCTTGATCATAAAAAACAATATGAAGGAGGAAAGGGGAAGAAGTCTAAAGGTATGGATCAGTGTGTGATTTATTCTAACTCTTTTTGAATTTATATTGACTATGTATACCACTTATTTGCATTTCCATATTCCATCTAGAGATCAAATAAGTTAACCAATATATATTTGAATGGAAGCAATTTTGACATGTCTCAAATTTAGTTGATTGGGGGTAATGTATCTCATTTTTTTTGCTTAAACAATGCTTATAGTTTCTAACCAAAGTGAGTTTTGTTACATGTTAAATATAGATCATGCACATGGCACTTTTGATAATTTTTTTCTTGATAAAGTAAATATTGTTTTGTTAATTGTTATGTACTTTTGAACTTTCAGGAAGTGAATGTTAATGTTTGGAACAAAAAAATATACTCCCGATTGATTGCATGGGTTACAATGAAGAAGGATGGGTTTTGACTATTTTTATTGTTCATTGTGATGTATAATTTTTTTTTTTCATGCAGAACAAGATTTACATATGCTCGCTGATTGCATATCACATTTTGTTGGTACCTTATGAATCTTGGTTGAGGAAAAAATTATGTCAACTGAAAATTTCCATTACAAGGCTTGATACAGTAATTTAAGAGCTATCCAATGCTCATCTTTACAACAACTACATAGTTAGAAAATCAATGTTATATTATATGCTTGAAATGAGAACTTTTGCACTTAATGAGTTTTATAAAGAAGTTTGTTTTCTATTTATTTTTTCAAATAACTTCCATTAATTGTCATATAGTATTGGGAAGTGATTTTGCTTAGCCAAAATCTAGATCACACAACACATATACTTTACCGTTTAGGTTTATACCTTTAGACAATCTCCAACTCATCTCTATTTTACTCTCCAATCTCTATATTCGAAGAGTAAAATAGAGAATTCCCTCTCCAACCCCTATCCATATTACTCTCTAGTCTCTATACTCCATTTATAGAGAGGTGAATAGTAGTTCTCCAAATTTGGAGAACTACTATTCACCTCTCTATTTCACTTTTTGATTATTTTAATATTAATTTTATGATATAATTAATTAGGTATTTATTATTTGTAATTATTTTCTAGTGTAAGATAACATCTAAAAATATATCATTCAAAAGTTACTACTTTATCCGAATTAATAATTTTTTAATTTTATTTTAAAAAAATAAATTAGCACTTTAAATATGTAATTTAAAATTATTTTAACATTATTTATATTACACAAGACATTTAATTAAGTCTCTAATATTTGTAATTATTTCTAAGTAATATAATATCTAAAAACATATTATTGATAAGTATACTACTTGCATCCCGAATTAAAAATTCTTCTAATTTGATTTTTTAAAAGTTTTTTAACTTTAAATATGTAATTTAAAATTATAATTATTTTTCACTATGAAGAATACACAAAATTTACATATAATCCAAACAATCTGTTTTATGTTATCGTGATGAATGATTAAACTACACTTTTTAATGAGTATGAAAATACTTGATGCAATAGTTTAAAATGGAATAGGGGAAGTAAATTAGTATCCAAAATAATTGAATACGAGATGAAATCGTTAAGTTAATTTTTTTTTAGCTACAAGTAAAAAAAAAATAAGGACAAAAAATTGCTCATATTGAACTCCATAATGCATTAATAGAGTATTTATGGGAGAAACGTAACAATCTTGAAAGTTGAATATTTATGTAAAATTTAAATAATTTTTACGATAATGCAATAATTATGATATAATTGCAGTTCATCAATAATTTCACTTTGATTTGAATTGTTCGCTAATATGTATTATACATAATATTTGGCACATTTATGATATTAAGAATACATATTTTTTTTATATTAAATGAAGAATTTGAAAAGAATAAAAGTTTATATTGCATAAAGATTATATAGATTATAGGGTGATTATTTACAAAAAAAATCGATTTATATTTTGAAATAAGGAAATAAAAATGAAATTAAAATAATAATATAATATTGAGGAGAGAGAAGAAGATTCATTTATAGAGAATAAAATAGAGAATTGCGCTGGAGTTGATTGTCTGAAATAATTTTAAAAACTCTATATTTAGAGAGTGAAATAGAGGGTAGGGTTGGAGATGCCCTTGGAACCACAAGTTTCTGGGGGGGGGGGGGGGTCTTCGGGAAGTGTTAGATTATTTTTTATCTCGGTTATTTAAATTCTTTTGGCGTCAAGAAAGTATCATCTATGGCTTAATGACTTAGGACTGTGCTAATTTTATTGTGGTGCACTATGTTTTTGACAGTTGCATTGGACCCCCAGTCTATATTGCGCGTTTTCAGTAAAATGATTGTCAATTCATTTAGTAGAACTGAAATGTGTAATTTCTTGGTTTATATCAATTTTAGGTCATGAGATAGATTAACTTTCTCACTAATGCAGTTACTATAATAGGTGACTAGTTTTTAAAGTTGCAACTCGAGCCTTGTGTAACTCACTATATATTGTCAGTAAACAGAGAGCAATAGCCAAAAAATTGTAATTTGAAGTTGAAAGAGAGTTTTGGAAAATGTTTTCCTTAAGTTTTGAAGGGAAGTTATTTTTCTTAAATTTGAGGAAAATGAGTTGATTTGGAAAGCATTTTCCAAAACATTTAACCCAACCAAACATGAGAAAATTGGAAAACATTTTCCATAAAATATTTTCCTTTATACCAAACACTCCCTTGGACTCTTGTTTTCCTAAATTCTATAAATAGACCCCTAGGGCTATTTTGTGGGGGTTGGACACAGAGACGAATCCAGAATTTTAAGAAAACGGGTGCACCATTACTTTAAAGATAATATCAAAAAATTTATAATAACAATAACTAAGCGAGCAATACATAAAAATTACATTACCACAAAAAATATCATCAGTTTACAATTGTACTCGACGAGACTTCATATTTTGAAAACGATCTATAATAGCATCATTACTTACATTTTCAAATATCTTCCGCTCTATCTTACAAACTACACATCCATTCCAAAATTCTTCACCAATGATATTCAACTTAGTCACAAATTTAACTAGCAAATTTAAAATAAAATAAGAGAATCGCATATCTTTCACAATAAAAAATAAGGGAATCACACCCTTGCAAGTTCAAATAAAATAGAGGAATCACAATCCTTGCAAATCTAACTAAAATAGAGGAATCACACCCCTTTCACATTTAACAATAAGAAAATCACACATTCATAATAAAAAGAGGACTTATGCCTCTTTTGCATTCGAAATCACATATTCATAGAAACAAGAGGAATCACACCCCTTTCACATTTAAAAAAAAAAAGGGAATCACACCCTTTCACATAAAAAAAAAAGAGGGAATCACACCCCTTTCACATTAAAAAAAAAGGAATCACACCCTTCAAAATTGATAATATAATATGAAACACATTTCTTACAAGTTACATCCGCAAAATATGTAAGTTTGAGATAATCAATTCTTTAGCTATTGATGATTTCCTATTATAAGTAATGACAAGATTTTTTTATATGAAAACCCTAAAATTAAAGTGATATATACATATATATATATATTTATTTATTTATCTTGTTAGTTTGTTTATTAAAAAGAGAAATCATAAACTAAAATTACCTTAAACTTTGACAATGATGATTTCTCTAAATTCTTGACTTGAAGTTGGAGACTTGAAGCTTCTTCTTTGTGTGGAAAATAGAAAACAAATTTGAAGAGGGAAGAAAAATATTGTTGGAACTTGGAACTTGAAAAGTGTGTGGGAAGGAAACTTTTGAAGTCTTTTGACTTTTAAACTTTCAGAATTTAGCTTCTTTTTTTAAAAAAAAATGAAAAATGTGTTTTTAGTTAATAAAAATAAATTGAAGCGAATTGGGGCTGCCTAGGATCGAACCTGCGACCTGTGAGTTGAAATCTTGCAGTAGTACTAGTGAACCATCCAACCATTTTGAGAACGGGTTCAACAAGTTTTAATTTAATATATTCTTTAATAATTATAGAAGTAATATATCGAGTTTAGTTGGATGACCACGGGTTCGGGTGACCCAAAATTAGTACATAAATTCGCCCCTGGTTGGACATTATTTTGGTGTGCAAGAGCAAGATTTAAGTTTTATAATAAGTTTCGATTATCTAACTCTTCTTTATTTTGGAAATTGCATGAACAATTCTATTTTGCGGTTTTTGAATATTATGAGTGGCTAAACACCCTTGTTCTAGGGCTGTAGCTACGGATTGACTGTTGAATATTGAAGGATTTGAATTAATTCTTGGTTATCGTTTTAAGTTACTTTTATATTCTTGTTTTAGTATTTCTTGATTGTCCATCGTAGAGATAAATCTCTTGTCTATTCTTAAAATCGAGAGAGGGTAAGGTAGATAGATCAAAGAATATAAAAAGCTTGATCTTCTATTGAGTTGATTTGTGTTTAGGAGTGACGCCCGGACGAACACCTAGCTTGGTTAAGAAATAGGATGAAATATAAATACTTTCCAATTAGGACTGCCTATCCCCGCTCAACGATGTAGTTAGACAGCTAATTGGAGTATGCAACTAGAGGTCGAGAGACCCTACTCATATAATTAACCTTGTAAATCAGTAACTTGATAACCAAAATTAGTTCATTGCTTGAGATACGATACATGTAGTTTAAAGCAGGCTGCAGCCTTGGATTGTCTTTTACTTGCTTGAAACATAAATTTGAAGTCGTTCACATTAGTTATTTTTATTTGTTGCATAAATCGTAGTAGTAATTAACAACCATCAAACTCTTTTAAAAGGTTACTTTTGTCGAGTTGTGGAATTGAGTATTAAATATAAGTTGATCATAAGTCCCTTGGGAACGAAAATTCATTTCTAAAAGAAACAACATTACTTGAGAGACCGCGTATACTTGCGTGTGCATTTGGGAGCAACAAGTTTTGATGCCCAAAACATATATCCGAAACATTCCTTTCCTTAGCCTAAGCTGGCATTACATCCAAAATAAAAGTCCTCTTGATTTCTTGAGAAATATATGGTGAAAGTGAAAATACATTGTGGGCAAGCTTATGACATGTTAAGAGAAGTAAGAATTTCATTTGTGAGAGTGAGAAAAAATGTTTGAAGAATAGGCCTTGTCTATAATATGATTGCTTGAGTAAAAGGCTATACTAAACACAAAGGTGAGAGGGCATTCATGGCACATGTTTGGGGTTCATCTATTTGGTGTGTTTGTATAAGTTTGCATTAGCCCGGAAATATAAGAAAAAAGTCATTCTTTGAGCATATGAGTTGTAATTTGGTGTATCATGATGAGATAATAAAATATTTAAGTGTTGCATCCAATGTGAACTAAAAAAGCATGATTAAATGTGTTTGGTTAATTTTAAGGTGGGTTGATATGTCCAAAGGTTAGGAAAATGAGTTGATGGGTTAAATATTGTTCGAGGACGAACAAAGGTTTAAGTGTGGGGTGGTGATCTTAGGCATATTTATATGCCGAAGTTGCCAATAATTGCCCACGTAGGGATTAACTTTAAGAATAATCTTGAGACTATTGACGTTGTTTTGTTTGACTTGAGATGATTGTGCACTAAAACACATGATTAGATGTTGCAAGAACTTTCAAGGAACTTGGAGTCGATTTGAAAAAAGGAGAAGCAAGAAAGCGCGAAAAGAAACTAAGGCAAACTGTAGAACGGCGTACTGCCTGGCGCGGGGTGTCAAGGAATGAACTACAGAGGCCCTCGCCTAGCGCAATGCCTGGCACGAGGCACCAAGGGCCATCCTATAGCCGCACTTGCCAGGCGCACTGCCTGGTGCGGAATAAGATTACCTTTACTGAAATGCTCCATGGAAAATCGAGTGCAAACATCCCAAAATTTCCCCTTTCAAGTCTAATAAAAAAAAATGCAAAAAGGAGGTTTGGGGTTGTTTGTACATAAATCTCATTTCACCCCACTATAACAGTCTAGCCTGCTATAGAGTCGACACTATAGTGGAAATTAACCCCACTATAGCGGTCTGAGAACTGCTTAGTGAAACGCCTCCCGATATAGCAGCCTTGACAAAACTTCAGAAACTCAAACTCTAGAAAAAGGTCATTTTTACAACACAACCTCTTTCCTTAACGTCCCTAAACATACCTTTCACGCTAAAATCACTTTCAGGAGTTCTACTTACTCGAATTAGATTTCAAAAGGCCCTATGGACTCTTGAGTGCCTTGTATACAGGAATATCTCAACCAAACCTCATTATTACACCCCCCCCCCTCCATTCATGGATGGCCCTGGAACTCACCTAGCTAAGATTCCTTCTGAGGCTGGCCTAGCCTAAAACTTTTAAGTCACTACCCAAAAAGTTTTTTTGACCCAAATTATTTTACCATTGGCCTACTCAAAATGACCGGGATGGGTCTTTACAATAGATATTAATTTACCCATTGCTCATTTCTAAGAAATCAAACAAGAAAAAATGGGTGAAGTCAAGAAGAAGGTGGTACCTGAATTCTCAAACAAGTGAGGGTACTTTTCCCACATGCCCCTCTCATTCTTCCTAGGTGGCTTCTTCAACCGAATGATATTTCCATCGAACCTTCACTAATATGAACAATCCAACTTATTTCAAATCCTTCGATATGCTCTTTTCAATAGCTACTATCGGCCAATGATCACTTGCATAAAGTTAGACTAAGAGTAATATCCAACACTACCCAGCAAACTACGGGTCATTTTTCCAAATACTGCATGAGTGACTATTCCCACTAATGTACAATCATTATTTCACCAATACCCAAAAATTTGGTCCCACCAATCTCACGGTTCCTTAATAACCACACATCATCATTACAACATAAGTAGTTACTCAATCAAGGATAAAAATCATTAAGTCAATTACGGTATGATGTTTCAATATATATCAGTTTCCTTAACCATGTAACATCACACATACCAAACCAATCAGCCACACAAACCAATAACCTTTACACCCCAGGTTACCATACCTACCCTTTCCTTTTATGACATATGGATGCCAATCTTTATATTTTTGTGCAATATCTCACAAGTCAACTAATGATTTAAACAACTTAGAAATTAAAAGTAAAATAGGGAAAACGTGATACGGATTATTCCCTGCCCATCCCGCTATAGAGGCTAGCACACTGCTATGGCGGCCACAAACACTAACATCCTAGAAAATTTACCCTTTTTCTACAAAATTTTGTCATTCCCTTACCTAGTTTTCAATCATAACACATGAAACCACACTATGGCCTTTGGCATAATCCCAAGACCATACCAAACAATGCATCGACAAGACTTGACATCACATTATCACATAACAAATTTCGAACAACATCGGAACGCAATTCATATTATCACATACCTGCTATCATACAAGAATAACCCTTTTCATGGTTCTCAACCATTACCAACTATTCCACAATCAAAGTTTCCCTTCATTCACCATCAATCCTTTGTCTCTTACCATCTTTACCCATGGTAAGCCCAAGTAGTTTTAATTTCATCTCAAGATCATTCGCAAACATGTATAATGCAAACTTTACCTCATGGCCATAAAATTTTAGGACTGAATTACACAAAACATGTTCAATAATCACTTAAAAACTTTAGTCATTCAGGGAAGTATAATTCACTCATAGGAAAGTATAATCCCCACATATAGTTATTCAAATATTGCAAGGCACCTAATGACAACCATTAATCATTCATCACAAATAAATCAACTTCAAGACATTATTTGCATCATGGAAGACCACTAACTGACCATCCATGCATTCACATGACTTAAAAGGCCAGATATCATTCGGAACCTTCCCGATTCCAATCTTCCCTTGTTTGTGTACCTTCAACCATGCACACAACATCCAGATTACTCCATTAAGATATCATTTAGAATTTAGAGATACCAATTGGACTCAACCCATACCACAAGCGACAGACCACAAGAAAAGAGTGAAGAAGTGAGACAAATTCTTAATATGCTTCATAGCGCCCTAAATATTAAATGTAAACACCAACACACCAACTCTCAGGTCTCAATTCAACATTTATCTTATATTAGAAGACTAGTAACCTGGGATCTAATACTAATTTATCATGACCCAACCCATCGGGTTGTGCGTACACCTACTTTATCACCTAGATAAGGGAGCCCTAAACCCTCAAACAAGTTATACCATGTAGAAAAAATAAATAAGGCATAAACCAACACCCCAAATGGTTATGAAATTATAATAGATTGATTTAAACCTCCAAATTTACTTTACAAGGAAATGTACTAACACCACCAAGGAACTAGTCTTAACATGCACAAGAGCTGCTAAAGAGTACATTTATTAAAATAAATTAGACACAACTCCCACCATAAGGAAGGAGGAGTAGAAGCTATTGGAGGTCATCATCATCTACACATATGAAACATCACTGAATTCATACAACTAGACTATGCCAAGTTGTATAGCAAGAGTAGTATCAGTACAAAAACCACATACTGATAGACATCATTAGTTGACATAAACCTACAATATAATATAAAGTAGACTTTATAAAGTGAACATGCAATATCCATCCACCTGCTTTTACCTTCCCATGTATAATGTCTATATACTAGTACACGTTGATACCAACCTCCTACTTTATTCTGCTGCCAACTCTACTATTAATACATTTGACCCCTTTTCCACTCTAAGGCTTCCCAAGCATACTTGTGATCTCACTCTCATATCAGGTCATAGACTAACCCTTCTATCACATTATTATCCATAAATACAATCCTATCATAATGCCAAATCATAGCCTAACCATTCCATCACATTAATATTCATAAATACAAGACCATCATAATGCCAGATCATAGCCTAAACCTTCTATCGCATTAATACTCATGAAGACCAGGTCATCACTAGCCCTAAAAACCAACTTACTAGTCCTTCTCAATTTCTCATGGCAACTCCCTGGCCCTTTTGGAATAGTACCTTAGATAAACTCATCCATCTTGACTCACATTCTCGTTACCTAATAAGTTCTAAGAATACTAGACAACCATCATTTCAATAAACTAGTAACATCATGACAAATAGAAACACAATTTAGACAACTAAAGCATTGAGTCCCCATAAATATAACCCAATAGTTAAAACAATTATAATCACATGTATAACAGAGTCTGCACTCCCAGTCCTCACCTTGGATTCATATGGACCATAAATATTATAAACACATGCAAATAAAACGTAACAACGATCATGAATACATAGACTCCAATCACAATATCATGAAATTAACTGATGTTTAGAATCAACCAATGCATAGAGTATGTCCCACATGATCACAAATGCACATACCTAGTTCTCTCATGGAACTTATACTCAATCTGTTAGAGTAATGGCGTGTTACCTGAGAAATCTATAGTAAGTGTACTAGTGTGGTAACCGAGCCATCCTAAATTAATGAACCGACATGGTACGTGCGCAAACTATTAATAGTGCACCGATGTGGTACCTAAGTTAACAATATATGAATATCTAGGTATCAAGTTTGGTACTCGAGCCAACTGTTAGTATATATCATGTGTGGTATCCGAGCACATCGTAGGTATATCCTGTACCAGGCATGGTACCCGAGCAAACCAGCAATCACAAAAAGCATGTACAATCACAATGACCAACCACATTTAAAACCACAAGTAAATAAAATAGGTTCATTGCATGAGATTATTTTATGAAGCCATTTCATAATCCCCCTTTGTTTCCTAGACATTTTGTAACACATCAGACTTTAGAAAGGTTAAAGTGACCTAACGAGCAAGTCCACAAGCCTAAAAGAGGCTATGGACTCTTTATGAGACCCTAAAATGTCCGTGTAGGACACCACTAGCTGTTTAAAGGTACTAGCCTGGCCATTAAAGGAATCCCTAGAAAGGCCCCCTGGATGGTTGTCATCATGGATCATGGAGCCCTAAACGGTCTATGTAGCCTCCCATATAAGTCAGTTTGACAGTTTTAAAGTTAGGGTCATTTTGGTTTTTGTCCTATGTGTTTGGTACCTAAGTTGTGTCATTTTAACCCCTATTTCAATACCTACATAAGTGATTTAAGTCCTAAAACTACCGATTCTAAATCATTCTTGTAATTCCTAAATTTCCCTCCAAGTTCATCTCCAAAATCCTATCTAAAGCTAAGGAAGAAGAAGCTAGGGTTTCACTTCAAGATTCACAATTTACCATAGCTTTTGGGAAATGATTACTAAGGTATGTTAGTATTCATCTATGAAGTCCTTTCCACCATAGGGTTCCTAAAATCTTCCAATTTTACAAGTTAGATTCTCAATTCAAAGTTAGAGTTTTATCCAATCTTAATGGATTCTTTTCAATGATGATTCAATTGATTATTTTCTATCTTTTTATGCATGAATTGAAGTAAATACATAATTTTAAGTTACCCATGCATGATCCATGATTTTTAGACTATGAACAAATTATGAAGCTTATGAACTATGAAAGATAAATTTATGAAGATATGCATACTTTTATGAACTTGATGTAAATGATTTGAGGATGCTTTGAGAGTAAAGTATCAATGTTATTGTGAAAGATTTTCTCATACACTACTAAGAACATGATTGTGAAAGGATTTCTCACATGAAAGATACATAAGGTTGAAAGGTTTTCTCACCTAAGTTGAATCAAGTATAGGAGCTATTGAAAATGAACTCTAGCTCAGATTGGTTACTTAATTGGGCCTTTCCATGGATGATAATATGACTATAACAAATGACTATTCCGTGGGATTTTACTTAGAACTGAGTGGAATAGCGGTAATTACCCATGTCCCATAAACTATGTGCCACCACAGGATAATTATCTCAGATAAACATTAGTTAGTGGATCCACTTTAGCTCAGACTCATGGTTCAAACTTTGGAAAGTAAGGACATCTATTTTTGGTATGAGATAGACACTAGATTCCATGTTATAGCTCGCATGGTCCATGTCAGTTACATGGTAAACTTTTCACAATAATGAACTAAGGTTAATTCTAAAGTATCTCATAAGTGTTTCAAAGATGTTAAGCTTGCATTGACCATGACTATGACTTATGTTTCCTAACCCTTTTATCTTATGATTTAGCTTGGTCATTGCATGTCATGTAAAATCCTTTTAAAAACGATTTCATAACTCTTATACATTGTTATCATACTTAATACATTCCATGTACTAATGCATACTTGTGCCTACATTGTTTAACTAATGTAGGGTCTGACTCTACTACCTCTCACAATCATGGCTAGTTGATCTTTTGACACTCAAGGATTGGTGATTCATCATGTTCCAAAGACCATGAAACTTTTATTACTTTCTTTATTCTAGTTTTCATACATTGTACGTGATGTATGATTTACATCTCAACCACTTCCTTATGATGTAATAGATGGCTAGTTGAGACTATGTTAGACTTCCGCTTTGTCAAACTCTTTATGATATAATACTCTTTCTTTTAAAATCTTTATTTCATTATCTTGTATAATGTATGCTAAGTGGTTTGTGTAGGGCCTTTCAGAGTTATATATGTCATATTACACCTAGGGTGTACTATGGATCGTGACACATGCATTGAACAACATTCCACATAGAAAATCAATATAAACATATACATTCATATATACACCTATATGCATATGCCAATATCTCAACACTAGACCCATTTTATGATCATATATTTGTTCCCTTTGATTACCACAACTCGTAGAAATGGCTATAATCCAGCATTTTCATAACATTTAACCTTATCATTAACACCTAATTACCCCAACAAGCAAAATCAAGGTTATAAATCAAGAATTTGAGAACCACCCCCAGTCATTATCTTTTTCCACATTTACACCAATAAAAACAACCTTAACCATCTGGAAGGCCTAGGCATGAAATCTCTCGTCAATATACAAAATACCATCGAGTATAAAAATAAGTTTTACTACACAAATAAGAAAACATAGCCTACCTGGGTGTCAAGCAATTGTTGCATAAGTTTGATCATGCACCTTGAACCCTTTGTGAAACTTTAGTTTGTTCTTGATCTAAAATAATAATACAACACAATATTCAATCAAACAATGACCTAATAACTCTCTGATTATAACAAAATCCTAACCCTAGGCCAATTCATGGTCATTCTATCCGACCCAGGGCTCTTCCTACCGTTAAATCATGTTAGAACCCTCTCCAAATAGTAAGAACTTAGATTCCAAGGTTCAATAATAAAAGTGCAAGGTTGGGGAGTAATAATCTTACCTTTACTGATGAGTTATAAGGAAAATCAAGTGTAAACATCTCAAAATCGCCCCTCCCAAGTCTAAGAACACAAAGTGCATAAAATAGGAGTTTCAAGGCTATTACTACATAAATCCCATTTCCCCTCGCTATAACGGCCCAGCCTGCTATAGCGATACTGTTGCAGTAGAAATTAACCCCGTTATAGAGGTCTGAGCATGACTATAGCGGAATACATCCTGCTATAAAGGCCTTGACAAAACTTTAGAAACTTATACTTCATAAAAAGGCCCTTTTTACAACACAACATCTTCCCATTATGTCCCGACACATACCTTCCATACCAAGATCAATTCCAGAGTTATACTTAACTTAATTGAATTCTCAAAGGCCCTATGGACTCCTTAATGCCTTGACTACAAGAATATCTTCATCAAACCTCAATATTACACCGCCCATTATCGGATGGCCCTAGACCTCACCTAGCCTAGATTCTGTATGAGGCTGGCCTAGCCTAATAATTTAAGTCACTACCTGAAAAGTTTTTTGGCCTAAATTTTTTCACCATTGGCCTACTCATAATGACCACAATGGGTCATTACACCCTAACATTGAACCGACAAATGCTTCTATTGTGATGCTCATTTGAAGATTCTATCATTGATATTCATATCATTATTCACCATATAAAATCCTTGAATGCATTAAAGTTCAACATCAAAGAGTAAATATATTTAAGGAATAAATAGCTGCTTGAATGCATTATTAATGTAACACCTCGCAACTCTACTTTTAGAATCTGAAACATTCGCCATAAGTATATAAGCTTGAATCGGGTGATATGCTTCTTGATATTTTATTTTAAGGTCATTTACCAAGTGTAGAAAGTGTATCAAAAGTTGTTTAGGGTAATAACGGACCTCTAGCGTAAGTTGAGATCATAATCTTCCTACTAGCTAAGTTTTTCGCAGGAGTTCATGAAAGGATAACCTTTAATTGACCATATATCTCTGAATATTAGGAGTTAGTGTCCCATGGCCTTTCACATAAAACTTCTGTTGTCACACCCCAAGCTACCCTCGAGACGCGGACACAGGACCTAGGATCACAAATGACCCCAAGCTAACTCGTCTAGCATGACATGCGCATACTAATAATAATAATAACTGATGCGGAAGCAAAATCATGAAAATGAAAGTGATGGGGAATACTCATGTACTAAACTGAATATATGAAATTTGAGAGTTTTAATACAAAAGAAATATCAAACTCAAATACCAAGATGAATCTAACTATGTCTGAAAATAATCTCTAACTGACTAGAAGTGCTGGGACATGCCCCACCAAAGTCTAGCAAATTGAAACTAAAATAATGAAAACTGAAAGATAACGTGACTATTGTCCTCGGAGAATGAGGACTCACCACTGATGCTGCTGAACTGGAGATCAGGAACAGATCTAAGCGTGATCTGGATGATGAGAACCTGAACCTACATCACGAGAAGATGTAACTTATAGTATGTGTCAGTACTTGAAAGGTACTAAGCATGAAGAATAGAGTAAAGCTAAAATAAACACATAACTGAACAAGCAATAAATCAAGAGCATAATCTGAACATGATATAGATACTGAATACTGAGCCAACTGAATGCAATGACCAATTTATAACATGTTGAGACTGAATACTGAGTGTACTGAAATATGGTCAATGTGATGGAGTCTGATTGGACTGTAGGAGCTACTAATAACCGATAATAAAACCACATGAGCTAAATGTGGAGTTCGATGTATATGCCCCATCGAGACGACCCAATACACCCGGCCAAAGGTGTAGAGGTATGCTGGCGTGATCACTAAAATGATGCCCACAGATGGGACCTACAACCTACGTGGCTCATAGTTCTTGGACTATATAGCTGACTGACCCTAGTCCAACTCGGTATTATACTACTACCAAAAGATTAAATGATCAACACATTTTGACTGAATTTCTGTAATATACTGGATAGCTCAAAACTGACATGCAAACTGAGAAGGCACATTTATATACTGATAATGACACATTCAAGATTGAGGCATGTATGTCTGAAATACTAAAATATCTGACCTAGGATATGTAACTCAAGAACTAAAGAAATACATAGTTAGGGTTCTGAAATTCATGCAAGAAACGAAGTAATAACATGATAATCTGATTTGGAACATATAAATAACTAATTCATGATAATCTGCTGAAGTTCTAGAAATCCTAGGTCTAGTTAATAATAGGGAATCAAGAATATGACTGAAATCTACGGACTTAATGGTCGAAAGGAACCCACTAGTGAATTCCCACGTACCTGTTGACGAATTCCACAGAGAAATCCTTCAATTTCAGGGCTGGAACTGGAGGAAACTTGTTGAGTTCTTGAACTAGGGTTGCTAGACCTTTTCTCTTCTTTCGCTTCTAATTTTTCTAAGTTTTGATTAATGATCTGACTTAGGTAAGTTCTAATTATGTTTCTAGGCTAAAACTGACCAAAACCACGAAATTTAGGGTTAAAACGATGAGGTTTAGGGGGTCTAATGAAATAGGAAAATACCGAAATAACCTTGACTTAAAGCTGCAGATGGGCTGACCACGGCCATCTTCACGAACCATGAAAGGGACCACACACTATAAAGTCGGTCGTGATCTGGACTTGGTTCTGAAAACTTGGGGGCCTGAACTACGGCCACTACCATGGCCCGTGTGGAGGACCACGAACCGTGAAGGTCCACGTGGTCCTCACTCGGGCTGAGGTCTGGAGGCTTCAAGTTGGGAGTATACTCGTTAGACTCCACGGAAGCTCCCACGGACCGTGTGAAGGACCACACACTGTGAAAGTGTCTGTGGTCTTCACTTAGACCTGGGGGTTCTAGGGCCAAGCTGGGGGGTCTACTGGTCTGACACTACGGATGTCACCACGGCCCGCCGTCTTGACCACGGCCCGTGAAGGGTCCCGTGGTTTGACGCCTGAGCCTGGTGAAGTCCAAGTCTGGACCACGGGCAGGTCTACGGACCATGGACCCTATCACGGTCTGTGAACACTGCCGTGGTTCACTAATTCAGGTAAGATTTCTGAAAAAAATATTCCTAGGTCTGGTTTTTTCGAGGTGTTACAATATTTCCCCCTTGGGATCAGTCGTCCTCGAATGAAGACTAAACTAGCTAAAATGGAGGGAATGAGCTTCAACCCTACCACCAAACACTGAAGACTGATTTCTTACTGAATTGAGTTCCAAGAAAATGCAAATATGCTGAAAATGCAAGTACAAATTGAAGGAACATGATGCAAAACTAATTTTTACGCATGAATGACTGAAATACTGAAGAGGAACTATTACCTCAAGCTGGAGTGGAATCGGAAGAAAAGAGGTGAGGATACATGGATTTCATGGCTGCTTCTGCCTCCCAAGTAGCTCCCTCTAGAGACTGACTGCTTCACAAAACCTTGACTAAAGAGACTTCTTTGTTTCTAAACCTTCTAACCTAACAATCAAGTATCTCAACTGGTACATCCTCATAAGAAAGACTATCTTTCACGGCCACACTCTCTAATGGCACTATGGATGCTGGATCACCCACACACTTCTTCAGAAGAGAAATGTGAAAGACTGGATGCACTGCTGCTAAGTCTGCTGGCAACTCTAACTCATAAGCCACTTTACCAATCCTTTTCAAGATCCGGTAAGGGTCTACATATCTGGGACTGAGCTTTCCTTTCTTTCCAAATCTCATCATCCCATTCATGGGTGACACTTTCAGGAAAACCCAATCATCAGCTTGGAACTCTAGTTCCCTTCTTCTCACATCTGCATAAGACTTCTGGCGACTCTGGGCAGTCTTAAGTCTATCTCTAATGAGTTGCACTTTCTCCATAGCATCAAGGACTGAATCTGGTCCTATCAAGGTTATTTCACCTACTTCAAACCAACCAACTGGAGATCTACA
Source organism: Solanum tuberosum (assembly GCF_000226075.1). Lineage (NCBI taxonomy): Eukaryota > Viridiplantae > Streptophyta > Magnoliopsida > Solanales > Solanaceae > Solanum > Solanum tuberosum. The sequence continues at coordinate 555,480 of NW_006239086.1, read as the reverse complement.
TCTACGCCCATACAATGCCTCATAAGGGGCCATATGAATGCTAGAATGATAGCTATTATTGTAGGTGAACTCTATAAGAGGAAGACAACTTGAACTCATAAGCCACTTTACCAATCCTTTTCAGAATCTTGTAAGGGCCTACATAGCTGGGACTGAGCTTTCCTTTCTTGCCAAATCTCATTACCCCTTTCTTAGGCGACACTTTCAAGAAAATCCAATCATCAACTTGGAACTCTAGTTCCCTTCTTCTCACATCTACATAAGACTTCTGGCGACTCTGGGCTATCTTAAGTCTATCTCTAATGAGTTACACTTTCTTCATAGCATAATGGACTAAATCTAGTTCTATCAAAGCTGCTTCACCTACTTTAAACCAACCAACAAGAGATCTGCATCTACGTCCATACAATGCCTCATAAGGGGCCATCTGAATGCTGGAATAGTAACTATTGTTGTAGGCAAACTCAATAAGAGGAAGGTGATCATCCCAACTACCCTTGAAGTCGATCACACAAGCTCTCAACATGTCCTCTAAGGTCTGAATGTTACGCTCTGCCTATCCCCTGATTTCTGATGTTCTACCTTCACTTGCTGAAAATTGGGGCACTTAGCCACAAAATCTACTATATCCCTTGGTTGTGCTGAGATTAACCTCAGTACCAAGACCTTTCTGAAATGACTTCCAGAAATGACAGGTAAACTGAGGACCTCTATCCAAAATGATAGACAAATCAACCCTATGTAACCTGACTATATCATTAATGTAAAGCTTGGCGTAGTCCTCCGCCGAATCTGTAGTCTCGACCGCCAAAAAGCGAGAAAACTTAGTGATTGTGTGAACTATCACCCAAATGGAGTCATGATGTATGCGAGTACAAGGTAAACCTGTAATGAAATCCATGTTGATCACTTCCCACTTCCAAGTAGGAATGTCGATCTCTTGAGTCATATCCCCTGATTTCTGATGTTCTACCTTCACTTGCTGAAAATTGGGGCACTTAGCCACAAAATCTACTATATCCCTCTTCATGCCAATGCACCAAAAGACTTCCCGCAGATCACGGTACATCTTAGTAGCGCTTGGATGAATAGAATACCTACAGTTATGGGCTTCTGCAAGGATATGCTATCTCAACTCGCCCACATTAGGAACTCATAGTCGACTCTGGTAGCGAAGCACACCATCTTCCCCTTGGGAGAAAACCTCAACTCTCTGTTGATGGACTGCACCCTTTATCTCAAGCAATATCGGATCACTATCTTGATTTTCCTTAACCTCTGATACCAATGACGATTTTGATCCATTCTGAACTGTCACACCACCATCTGATACGCTCATGAGATGAACTCCTAGACGAGCAAGTTTGTGAACATCCTTTGCTAGCTCTTTTCTTTCTTCCTCAACATCGTCTACACTACCCATAGATAGTCTACTAAGTCATGTGCTACTACATATGCCTAGGAAAGCTACTGACTGTAACCAAAACTCGCACTTGTTGAATTTTGCGAATAACTGGCGATTTTTGAGAGTTTGCAGAACAACTCTCAAATGACTAGCATGTTTTTCCTCATTCCTAGAGTAAATGAGGATATCAACAATAAAGATGATAACGAACAAGTCCAGGTACTACTTGAACACTCTGTTCATCAAATCCATGAAATTTGTAGGAGCATTGGTTTGTCCAAATGTTATAACTACAAATTCATAATGACCAAACCGAGTTCTGAAGGCTGTCTTCAGAATGTCAGTATCTCTGATTTTGAGCTGATGATAACCTGATCTGAGGTCTATCTTTGAGAAATGACTAGCACCCTGAAGTTGGTCAAACAAGTCATCAATCATGGGGATGGGATACTTATTCTTAATTGTGACCTTGTTCAACTGCCTATAGTCAATGAACATTCTGAGAGAACCATCTTTCTTTTTCACAAACAACACTAGTGCACCCCATGGCGAAATACTAGGTCTGATGAAGCCCTTATCTAGGAGGTCTTTCAACTGTTGTTTCAATTCCTTAAGCTCAGTTGGAGCCATTCTGTAAGGAGAAATAGGTTGTGTGTCTGGAAGGAGATCAATTCCAAAGTCAATTTCCCTTTCGGGATGAACTCCGAGAAGATCTTCTGGAAACACTTTTGGGAATTCATTAACCACAGGAACTGACTCAAGAGTTGGGGTTTCAGAGATTGAATCCTTAACCCGAACTAGATGATAGAGATAACCCTTAGAGATCATCTTTGTGGCCTTAAGGTAAGAAATGAATCGACCCATAGGCGCTAAGCTACTACCCTTCAATTCTAAGATTGGTTCGTTTGGAAACTAAAACGAACAATCCTAGTTCTACAATCGACTGAGGCATAACACGAATGTAACCAATCCATGCCAAGAATGACATCGAAGTATATCATTTCTAACTCTAGAACATCTGTTGAGGTGACTTTCTGGGAGACTGTGACAGGGCAATTTCTGTATACCCGTCTAGCTATAACTGGGTCACCGACTGGAGTAGAGACTGAGAAAGGTTTTCAGAGAGTTTCTGGGCTAACATCAGACTTAACGGCTATATAAGGAGTAACAAAGGAAAGAGTAGCCCCTGGATCTAAAAAAGCATAAACATCTAGATCAAAGACTCGTAACGTACCAGTGACTACATCAGGAGAATCTTCCTGATCCTGGCGAGCCTGAAGAGTATAGAGCCTATTCTGGCATTGTCCGCCACCTATACCAGATGAGTTACCCTATTGATTCGGGCGACTTGTTGGCGCTTCTAAAGTTGTGGACTGAGCTCTACCATTTCCTCATTGACCCTGTTTAGAAGGACAATCCTTCAACTTGTGACCAGACTGACCATACCCAAAACATAATTCCTTTCCTGCAAGGCACTCACCCAGATAGTTCTTACCACACTTAGGGTAAGTTAGGCAGGTTTTGGTACCTGAAACACTTCCCTGAGATTTAGAGCCTGATGCCCTACCCTTCTGATCTTGGCTGAATTTGGAAGGTGGAACACTAGCTGATGAAGGTGCTGAAGTTGAAAATTTCTGCTGACCCTGCGACCAATATCTACCACCCGATTTTTGCTGAGAATAGTCATAGTTTCCAGTCCTAGCCTTCTTGTTCTCCTTAGCCTATGCCCCAAGCTTATCACCCTCAACCTGCTGAGCATGAGTCATGAGTCATGAGCCTAGAGATGCTCATATGTTCCAGCAACATAGAATTTCTACACTCTGTCTTCACCAAGTCTGACACTCCAACTAGCAATTTATTCATCTAAGCCCTGGAATTAGCAACAATGTGAGGAGCATACCTGGAGAGTTGGGTAAACTTGAGCCCATACTCTTGTACTGTCATGCTACCTTGCCTTAAGTTCATAAATTCCTGAACATTCACCTCTCTTAGCTCTCTTGGAAAAACCTGTCCAGAAAAGTCTCACTAAAACAATCTCAAGTAATAGGAGAGGCATTTGTACCCCTGTTCTCCTTCCACTGAGTATACCAGATATGAGCCACATCCTTAAGTTGGTAAGATGCTAACTCAACCCGATCATTCTCAGTGACCTGCATCACCTCAAAGATCTTCTTGATCTCATCTAAGAAATTATGGGGATCTTCACCAGTCTGCGATCCTAAGAACTCAGGCGGATTCATCCTAACAAAGTCACGGACCCTTGCTGTTGCTGATCCACTATTTGCATTCACAGGAGCTTGAACCCGCTGATTGTTCTGGTTAGCGACACTCTGAGCCAACATTTGAATGGCATTCCTAAATTCAACATTTGTGACTTCCTGATCCAGAACTAGAGGAGCTGCGTTTGCGTTCCTGGCATAAGCTCTACGAGGAGGCATGATCACTGAAATGTAGAACGTCGAGTTAGAATGGAATTTAGATCATACCTTATGGACGATAAGAGTAATAAGAAAATGAAGATTTCCTAAAGTACTTTGTAGCCTCCCCCTTATTAGATGTGGTGCGCACTACACATCCATGAAAAAGACTCTACCTAATGCGGCTTTTCAGACATCCTAAAACACTTAAACCTAATGCTTTGATACCATGTTTGTCACGCCTCGAGCTACTCCGAGACGCGGACACGGGACCTAGGACCATAAGTGATCCCAAGCTAACCCTACTGGCATGATCATGAGCATACTAAAGATAATAAACTGATGCGGAAGCTAAATCATAAATAAAAATGAAAAGATGGGGAATACTCATATACTATAACTGAGATAAATGAAAACTGATGAGTTTAATATAAAAACATATTAACTCAATACTAAGCTGAATCTAACTATGTCTGAAATAAGCCTCTAAACTGAATAGAAGTGCTAGGAATGCCCCAGCTAAGTCTACAAAATCTGAAACTAAAACACTGAACACTGAAAGATAACATGAATATTGTCCTCGAAGAGTGAGGACTCACCACTGATGCTTCTGAACTGGAGATCGGGAACCGATCTAAGCGTGATCTGGATGTTCAGAACCTGAACCTACATCACGAGAACATATAGCGCACGTATGCGTCAGTACTTGAAAGGTACTGAGCATGCAGGATAGAGTAAAGCTGAAATAACATATAACTGAACAAAGCAATAAAGCAATGAAATAATTTGGACATGATATAGATGCTGAATACTGAGCTAATTGAATGCAATGACCAATAACATGCTGACAGAATACTGAATGAACTGTAAATGTGGTCAATGCAATAGAGTCTGACTGAACTGTGGGAGCTACTAATAAACGACATAAAACCACATGAGCTAAATGTGGAGTCCGATGTATACGCCCCATCGAGAGGACCAATATACCCTGCCAGAGGTATAGAGGCAGGCTGGCGTGATCACTAAACTGATGTTGCCCACAGAGGGGACTTACACCTACGTGGCTAGTAGTTCTGGGACTATATGGGTACGCTGAAACCCTAGTCCAACTCGGTATTATGCTACTCCCAATGAATTAAGTAGTTAACTAGTTATGACTGAATTTCTGTAAATACTGGATAGCTCGAACTGAACATGCAAACTGAGAATGCAACAATTAATCTGATAATGATGCATTAATAACTGAGGCATGTATAACTGAATAACTGAGATATCTAACCTAGCATGTGTAATTCAAGAACTAAAGAAATACATAGCTAGGGTTCTGAAATTCATGCGAGAAACTAATCAATAACATGATAATCTGATTTAGAACATTTAAATAACTAATTCATGATGATCTATTGAAATTCTAGAAACCCTAGGAGAAGACTTGTTGCATTCTTGAACGAGGGTTCTTGACCTTTTCCTCCTCTCTTGCTTCTAATTTTCTAAATTTTGATTAATGATTTGACTTAGATAAGTTCTAGTTATGTTTCTAGGCTTAAACTTGACTAAAACCTCATGATTTAGGGTCTAAACGATGTATATTAGGGGTTAAACGAAATAGGAAAAGACCAAAAGACCCCTAACTTAATTGCTATCGGAGTGACCAATGGACTGGACGTACGGGCCGTAGGTCAATCGACGGTCCATCGATTGGAGTCGTCAGTCAAGTCTGCCCGATAGGGTTTCACTAAAACGAGCATAACTTTTTACTCGTTGGTCGGATTTTAGCAAACTCAGTGGCGTTGGAAAGAGGATTCAATTATATATCATATCATAGTCATGGGACACATAATTCCTTTTGTGATAAAATTTATGACCATCTGAAGTTGACCCATCTACAATTTTCATCTAACTGGCTGCTGACCCTCATCTACGGTCAGACCTATGGACCGTGGATCGAATGACGGTCCGTTCTGGTGGATCGTAGTTTGTGTCAGAGGCTGGGTAAAGGAGGTCTCGATCCACGGACCGTAGTCTGATCTACGAACCGTGGGTCTGTCTGTGAGTTGGGACTTAGCCGACTTTCTGAGTTGGTTTGGGGAGGGGTTGCAGTGGTGAACCACGGACCACCAGCAAGGGCCGTGGTCTGACCTACGGTCCGTGGATGGTGACCGTAAGTTGCACCTGCAACTTCTCAAAATCTGCATTTTTGGTCTGTTTCGGATTCGGGGTGTTACAAGTCCCATCTCGTTCTCTTCTTCTATTTTTATGTACTGCTTGAGCTGTAACTCTCGACGGTCAGTTTTTTTCACATAATACACCCGGCGGATCACCGAAAGAGCCCATGTTCGCCTTTCACCCACCCCTTGTGTATCATGGGTTTATCAATTTACGCACATAGAAATACCAATTTTTCTCTTATTTGAATTACTATTTAACTTATCCTTGAAGTTGTTGTAGAAATGGCTAGAACAAAAGTTGCAGGGAGAGATGATCCACCCAGACATGTAAGAGGTCGAGAATTTAGAAAAGAGGAGAAGAGAGCTGAGATGGCCAAGTTAAAAAATACACCAAGGAAGCTAGGAAAAAGAGATGAATTCCTTTCGATTTTAATGTCCGGCCATGTGATCGGAGCTTAGTTAATTCAATGCATGCCTTCAGAGCAGCTCAGGAGATAGATCAGATGATTGCAGTAAATTTTGATTCAGAGGCTAAGGCAAAGGCAAGCAGTAGAGACCAAAATGACAATGCTCCAGGGACTATTGTTGTACTTCAGAATGATGCACCGGGCACTAATGTCCAGACAGATGGAGTGACTGCTTAAACTGGATCCCCTCTTTACCTCCCTCTCTATTTTCTTTACCTGCCCTTTTGGATACTTATTACTTGCATTTGAGGACAAACGCTTTTTATTTGTGGCGGGGTGAGGCCCACACCTTTTGTGTTGACAGTCATGTTTTGTTCTGTATATATTTGGGTTGTTTGCTTTAATTTGTGTTTTAAAAACTATTTTTTTGTGGATGTTTGAGCTCATGGCTCTTGTCGTTTTACTTGCAAAATAATTTTGATCCTTTCAAAAAATTGTCGCCACCTGTTGTGTTGAAAGTGGCTGTTCTTTTGCAAAAATTAAGTCTCGGTTTCGATCAATACCGTTGACTTGAATAGTGCTCTTAATTGAACAAACATGAATGCATGACTACGACGAGGCCAAATGAAGTTACATAGACAATATGTGCACTCTTTGCATCTCGTTGTGACTAGACATTTATCGAATTGATTTTCTTGTGAGGACCGTTGCACGCTAGCGAACGTGTCTAGTCTTGTTTGACTGAAGTATCGATGCCTGGTGTGATTGGCTTACTTTAAACCATGCATGAATAAACATAGAATTTGCCCTGTTAGTCTGATTGATTTAGAAAGGTGTACTCTTGAGATGATCTTAGGCAATTTTAAAGAGTGTGAGCCAATTTGACATATACCTCTTTTTGTAACCTACATGTCAGCGTGTGAAACTCTCTTGAACACCCTTGAGCCTTACCCTTCTTTGGAAGAACCTTAATAAACCCTAGACCTTACTTGATCCACTACCTATAATCCTCCTGATTTGTGGTTTAGTGGATAGCCAACTTAGGACAAAAAGCCTAAGTTAGTGGTGTGGTGAAAAGGAAAAGGAGAAGTCAAGAAATGCTATAAGAAGTCTTCCTTAACTCATAGTGTTGCAGAACAATGGAACCCCTAAAAAAAATTAAAAAAAATTGTGGAATAAAGTACAGAAGAAATTTAAGTTCCAATGCATTTCATGGAAGGTGAATAAAAAGGTGACTTAGAAGCACTAGACAAAGAACTGATAAAGGAGAGGAAGGAAATGTCTTGAGAATACCGCATCTCACGAGGAAAAGTCACTAATCCTAAATGACCATACCTTTGCACTCGGCCCCGTTACAAGCCTTAGAAAGACCTTTTTGATCTTGAGTAAGCCAAATCGAATGTCCATTGGAAAATAAGGGTAAACCTATGGGTGAAAACATGCATTGCGGTCTTCTTTTTGAGTGTGAGCGTTGTATCTGATTCCTGATCTTCAATTGACTCATATATGTGTGTGAATGTGGAATCATTATTTGTGCGAGGGCATTTTGATACTTTTGTTGAGCTTGAACTTGCACAAGTAGCAAGTATTGCGAGCATGAGAATCTTTGGTGATGGTGTGTCACAATTTGAATCTTTGAGTACACAATTGATCCTTGCATAAGTGAATTCAGTCTTGTTATGTGCATTCATGATTTAGTCTTGTGTAGCACTGTTTGAGGTCACCCTTTTGAACGGCTGAACTTGAGTTTGCTTGAGGACAAGCAAAATTTTAAGTCGGGGGTGTTGATGAGTCCACAAAATTGGACTCATTTAGGGATTTATTTTAATGGAAATAGTGTCCTTGAATGCTTGTTTTACCTCAATACCTGATTAAAATGCTGAAGTTCCAGGTATTTGAAGTTTTAGTGGAAGCATGGACAGTTAGGCACAAAACGGAGCAAATAGGTCTGAAAAGAACAAGAAATGGAATCCTGCGGATCACCGAGTTTAACTTGGCGAGTCACCGAAATGACATGAGCCTCCATTCGTTCCAGTACGCGAAGCCTTGAAGGAAGTGGATCAAAAGGCGAGGAAATGAGCAGTTGGTGGGTCGCCGATCAGTTCCGCGAAGCAGTACTGTACCGCCCAATGATCCAGAATGCGAGGATGCAAAAGGCAAGACACTGAAGGCGATGAGCTGACCAAAAGAAGGATCACCGAGTTCATCGGTGAACTCTACTAATGTCGCCGAACAATCCTCCGCAGCACAATCTGTGAAAACTATAAATACTATTTAGATTTAGAGATATAAGGATAATAATATTATTATTAATTTTTTACTTCAGAACATATTCTAGCTAATATTTTTCTCTCAAGTTTGGGAAGGGTTTTATGTAGACTTAAAGAAAGGAGTTCTTCTTCCCCAAGTTGGAAGTGGGTCTTCTCTATTCACTTTCCTTTGCTTCATTCAAGGTTTAATTTCTTATACCCAGTTGATTTCATTATCATGTTAGGTATAATTTCTTATTTCTTGATGTGTGGCTAAAAAACCCCATTATTGGGGTGTGATTTAGCAAATATGGGTTGAAATTCTTGTTGGGTCTTGCTTGTTGATAAGTTAGATGTATGTTAATGGTGATTTCACCTAGTGGTTGTGGTTCAATCTAAATGGTTTGTAATTGCAAATACAAAGCCACCCATGTGTTTTTTGCTTGCCCGCGAGGGAGGTCGCGAAACAAAAACCACTAGATTGATGGCTTAAGGAGTAGGTCGACATGAGGTTCAGCCCGAGAGGGTGAGCCCTAGTCCCATATTCTAACACTCAGCTCGAGAGAGTGAGTGGGATAAGGCGTAGGTTGGTCTTCATGCGGCAAATGGGTATCCTAGAGGAACACATTTGAAACGGGGTAAGTTGCCCGAGACGGAACCTATTTCCATTTAAAGCTTAGCCTAGTGACTATTATCTTGCAAAATTTCCTATTGAAAGCATGTACCCAACAATTTTATCTCAACTTGTATTGCGGTCACATCCCAAGAACCTTTCCCCATACTTGATTTTCTTGTTTAATTTGTTGTTTGAGTACTTGTTACAAAAACCCCTTTGATAATTGACACTTTCGTGTCACCCCTTTTAATTTACTATGTCTTTTATCGCAAACGTCTTTAACTACGACTAACTTGAATGAAATTCTAAGTGGTTATTAATTCTCAAAACCGCTCCCTTCGGACACGACCCCAACCCTCGGTTGGGTTACTATATTATTGACGATCGTAGACACTCATATCGTAGGATAGTGTCGTTGGTCACGATAAGCATCAAAATGGCGCCGCTGCCGGGGAGTGGTGTTATTTGAGAATTTTTAGTTCACTAGAACTTCCGTCTTAGAATTATAAACTGTTTATAGATGCGTACCAGCTTTGTATATATAGTGTTTGCGAAGCTTAGGACATAAGGAACAACTTTCGTGAAGAAACTATGGTCTTTCGAGCGTTCATTGGAAAGGTATGTTAAGGTTATTCCATTAGTTCGACATGTTTCCTTAGATGAAGTTAACGTTGGTGATCTTGTAGATGTAATTGTGAATAGTTGGCTGATTGGGTGGTTATAACCCCTCATTTTAGGGACTCACGATCTGCTAAGAAAGATCCTAAGTTAAGAACGACTTGAAGATTATTCATATATATATTGTTTATAGCTAAATTGCTCGCCTTCAGCCTAGTTAATTGTTTGTTGTTGCCCTTGGGGCTATTGTGGTTAGCTGTTGAGCTATGAACTGCCTATGGGGGCTTTGATGTTGTCTAATAGGACTATATTGTGCCTAGAAGGGCTATGAGTTGCCTACAAGGCTATATTGACGCCTAAGAAGGCTATGTGCTTCCTATAGGGCCATGTTGTTGCCTAAGAGGGCTATGAGTTGTCTATAAGCTACGTTGATGCCTAAGAGAGCTATGTGCTGCCTACGGGGCTATATTAATGCCTAAGAGGGCTATGTGATTGCCTACGGGGCTAGGGGACTACTAGTAGGGGTATATAGGTTGATTGGAACCTTCCGGGCTTATGGGGGCCTGAGTAGGTGGTCTTGTGTGATGTTTGTACCTGCCGAGCTTATGGGGGCTTGGTTAGGTTGTTGTTTTATTATTTTTGATAAGTTTAGATTTAGGAGTAGGTCAGTACACTTATCTTATCCTTGATTTATTTATCCGATTATTCCAGTATATCAGGATACCTCATCATAGACTATTGCCTTTCATACTCTGTATATTATTTTGTACTGATGCCCCATTGCCTGGGGCCCTGCATTCATGCATGCAGGTCCTGATAGACGACTGAGTAGACCTCCTCAGTAGCAGGATTGACTTATATCCGGTTGGCTAGCCCCTTTCCTCCGGAGCTACCAGAGTTGGGAGGTTTGTTACCTTTTGTTGCATATATCTTTATGGGTAGGCTGGGGCCCTGTCCCACCAATCTTTACTACTCTTAGAGGCTTGCAAACTAGTGTGTGGGGTGTA